>NC_134691.1:117084290-117396290 GCF_050947455.1 Rhinoderma darwinii
CCGTCTGCCCTCTCTTATTTGTAATCTTCATATCAAGGGCCTTAGGGTGGACTCGGTATCCCACAAAATCTGTGCCTTTTGCATCCCTTCTGCCCCATATCTCATCCCTCAACTTATGCAGGTCCTGTCCACTTTGGTTTAGTCTCTGGTTTGGTGGTGAGCGACTTAAAATCGGAATCTCTCAATATTTGACATGTTTCTCAATTAAGGGAATCTTTTTCCTTGTTGGCGATCCTTAAAGAACATGGGTATCCATCTCGCCTGCTCATATGACTCCTTAGACTTTTATACTTCTTTAGACCTCTGACACCCCAAGATCCCTGGAGTTCTGGGTGTCATTAAAATTGTAAAGTACTATCAAGCTTCGTAGGTAGCATTGTATCACTTCACCACTGCCCCCCAGCGTGGCTTTTCCTGGAAACCGCTGAATGTTCATTTCCTTTAACTCCTTGGTGCCGCAGTCATTTTTCGTTTTTCCTTTTCGCCTTTCAAAAGCCATACGTTTTTGTTTTTTTTCCATCAACATAGCAGTAAAAGAGCTTGTTTTTTGCAAGACCAGTTTTAGGTTTAATTTAAAGGACCATATAATGTACTGGGAAATTTTATGGGATGAAATTGAAAAAAAATTTTGATTCCTCCATTGTTTTTTCGGTTTCATTGTTAGTGTTCATCTTGTGGGAAAAATCAACATGTTAACTTTATTCTGTGGGTCAACGCGATACAAAATTTATATAGTTTTTCTTTTTTATGATGTACTACTTTTACAAGAACTATTAGTAAAAAACAAAAACAAAAATCTTTTGTGTGGCCATATTATGAGACCCATAACTGTTTTTTTTTTCCGATGGAGCAGTATGAGGACTTTATTTTTTTTGCAGGTGGAGCTGTAGGTTTTACTGGTACCATTTTTGGAAAGATACAACTTTATGATCATAAAACAGCAATTCCTGCATTGTGAATTTTTTCTTTTTCCCTCTACATCTCCACGACAGCACCTCCAGGAGGGATTCCCCGTCTCCAAAGGGACAGGAAGCAGTTTAAATTCCCCCTTCTCGTTACCCCTCCAGTTGCTTCCTGTCCCTTGGGACACGGGAAGCAGGATCCGTGCGGAGCTCCGTGCAATCAGTATTTTTTCTTCAAGTGCCCTGGTCTTTTCTCTTTCCCTAGATAAACGAACGGTGTCTCTCAGGAGGACCGGGTCAGAGAGCTGGGCTCCGAGCGGCAGATGCCTCCTCTCCAGCTCCTGGCATGAGTCCTGCAGTTTTTCCATCCCCGGGCTTCCAGACCTATCCTCCGAGGTAACGGGTGTCAGCGCTAACTAAGCAGCACTTGACTTTGGGATTTCCCTTGGGCAAGAAAATTCTTCCTGCACATGGAACCGGCGTCTCTAGCATCTAGAGGTGGTTAGCGCGCATGCATGTGGCTTAGCCAGCCTCTTATAGGTACAGTGTTTCCAGGATTATGGTGAAGGTCATTGCCTATCTTTATCAGAAAGAGATACTAATCATCCCATACTTGGACGATCTACTAATCTCAGCAGATTCTTATAACAAGGAGGAACGAGAAGCCATCTCCTTTGTCAGTTAGCAGAGCAAATATTCATCTGGGCCGAGGAGAATATTCTATCTCTAATAGCCATACATTTAATAGGAACAGAAAATCAGGTGGCAGACTACCTGAGCAGACAAACCTTATTTCCTGGAGAGTGGTGTCTAAATCTGCAGATTTTCAAAGACCTTACCAGAAGATCGGGACAGCCAGAGATAGATCTGTTCGCAGACAAGAAGAACAGGAAGGTAATGAAGTTTTTTTCCCTGTCTTACAAGGACAATCCTTTAGGAGTAGATGCCTTGTCTCAAGCCTGGAGGAGCAAACTCCTACATGCTTTTCCTCCATTCCCTCTTATCCCCAGGGTACTGAAGAAAGTGTTGGAAGAGAAATCAAGGGTTACACTAATACACCGTGTTCCAAATTATTATGCACATTTGAATAAGTGTCATAAACATTTAATTATTAGTTTTTCAATTAAACTCATGGATGGTATTGTGTCTTAGGGCTCTTTGGATCATTGTAATCAATCTCAGACACCTGTGATAATTAGTTTGCCAGGTGTGCCCAATCAAAGGAAAACTACTTAAAGGAACAGTGTCACCACAATTTTTTTTTTAATATGTTAAAGATGTTAGTGCTTTATTAAAAACGTTTGGATTAATTTATGTGTTTGTGTGTTACTTTTTTTTATTTTTACACTTTTTCTTCCCTATGGGGGCTGCCATTTTTTTTTCCATTTCTGTATGTGTCGATTAACGACACATACAGACATGGAATACGGCAGCTATTTTCCTGTGGACCGGAAGTCGCGGCCGGACAGTAAGATTACTACTTCCGGTCGCGGCTTCCGGACTTGTGCACATGGAGCAGCGGCAGCAGACGGAGCGGATGGACCGGAGGGAGCGGCGGCGACTGGAGCAGGTAAGTGATTTCTGTGTATGTACGTGTTTTAGTGTGTGTTTACTAGTGTATGTAAACCTTCTACACTGTGTGTTAGCTCAAAAAATGGCGACACACAGTGTAGGAGGTTAGACCGTTCAATCCCCTCGTTTCTCCCGGCACTAGCCAGGATAAAGGAGGGGGGGATTCTGAGAGCTCACTAGAGCGAGGGATTTTTACCCAATTTTGCAGCATAAAGCAATGTGGTTGCTTTACCACATGCAATGCTGCAATTTTGGGAATGGCTCCATCTAGTGACCAGTGCTGGGAAATATTATAAATTGAATCCAATTTATAATATTTCCTGACTCGTGAAAAAAAAAAAAAAAATTAGAACCATGTTTAATCACCTATACACTAACTGTTTAAAAAAAAACAGGTTTTGCTGGCGACACATTCCCTTTAAGAAGGACGTTCCACATTATTAAGCAGGCCACAGGTTTCAAGCAATATGGGAAAGAAAAAGGATCTCTCTGCTGCTGAAAAGAGTGAAATAGTGCAATACCTTGGACAAGGTATGAAAACATTGGATATTTCAAGAAAACGTAAGCGTGATAATCGTACTGTGAAAAGATTTGCGGCTGATTCAAAGCACAGACGGGTTCGTTCAGATAAAGGCATAATGAGGAAGGTTTCTGCCAGACAAATTAATAGGATTAGGAGAGCAGCTGCTAAAATGCCATTGCAAAGCAGCAAACAGGTATTTGAAGCCGCTGGTGCCTCTGGAATCCCGCGAACCTCAAGGTGTAGGATCCTCCAGAGGTTTGCAAGTGTGTATAAAGCTATTATTCGGCCACCCCTAAACAATTCTCACAAGCAGAAACGGTTGCAGTGGGCTCAGAAATACATGAAGACTAATTTTCAAACCGTGTTGTTTACTGATGAGTGCCGTGCAACCCTGGATATCCAGATGGATGGAGTAGTGGATGGTTGGTGAATGGCCACCATGTCCCAACAAGGCTGCGACGTCAGCAAGGAGGTGGCGGAGTCATGTTTTGGGCTGGAATAATGGGGAGAGGGCTGGTAGGCCCCTTTAGGGTCCCTGCCGGTGTGAAAATGACCTCTGCAAAGTACGTAGAGTTTATGACTGACCGCTTTCTTCCGTGCTACAAAAGGAAGAACCGTGCCTTCCGTAGCAAAATGATCTTCATGCATGACAATGCACCATCTCATGCTGCAAATAATACCTCTGTGTCATTGGCTGCTATGGGCATAAAAGGAGAGAAACTCATGGTGTGGCCCCCATGTTCCCCTGACCTCAACCCTATTGAGAACCTTTGGAGCATCCTCAAGCAAAATATCTATGAGGGTGGGAGGCAGTTCACATCAAAACAGAAGCTCTGGGAGGCTATTCTGACATCCTGCAAAGATATTCAAGCAGAAACTGTCCAAATACTCACAAATTCAATGGATGCAAGAATTGTGAAGGTGATATCAGAGAAGGGGTCCTATGTTAACATGTAACTTGGCCTGTTAAGTTTTTTTTGATTGAAAGAGCTTTTGATTTCTGTAAATATGACCTCCTGATGCTGCAAATTCAAAAATTACCATTTTAGTTCTATTTACAACCTTTAAAATGTTTTGATCTCTGTTGTGCATAATAATGTGAAACCGTGCAGTTTGAGTTTTTTACTTCTAAAAAAAAATTCTGTTATTAGGAGATTTGTTCAATAAAATTTGCATTATACTCCAACGGTTGATGGCTTGAAGATTAAACTGACTGTCATTTGCATCGACTATTTAGGAAAATCAGCGAAAAATAACATTTGCATAATAATTTGGAACGCGGTGTAGACCCATATTGGCCCAAGAGGTAATGGTTTCCACTATTGCTGAGGATGTCTCAAGAAGCCCCATGGCATCTACCTCCCAGGCGGGACTTGCTGTTCCAGGGTTCAATCCTTCACCCAGAGGTGAACCAGCTTCATCTTACAGCTTGGATGTTGAACGGAGCATGTTGATTGGAGAAGGGCCTTTCAAAAATGTGGTACATACATTATTGTAGGGCAGGAAAAAGGTCACCTCCAAGATTTGCCATAGGGTTTGGAGAACCTTCCTCTCCTTCCTGAAACAAACCTCTTCAATGGATTATTTTCTCCAACCCAAGATATCTACTATACTGGATTTCCTTCACTCAGGTCTCGACTTAGGCTTAGGAACCAGTACCTTGAAAGTCTATACTGCAGTTCTCCGTGCCTTCCTGGATCAGAGACTAGCAGACCATCCGTGGGTTAAAAGAGCAACTTCTCAAATGGCAGCTCCATTAGTTTCCAGAGCTCCTCCTTGGGATCTGAATGTAGTACTGACAGCACTTACCAGACGACCTCTTGAACCAATTCAGGATTCTTCCTTAAAGACAGGTTTTTCTTCTAGCAATAACATCTGCTCGCAGAGTTGGAGAAATACCATCCTTCTCATCTTCTTCTCCCTATTTAAACATCCTGGAAGATAGAATCATTCTAAGGCCCATACCATCTTCCAAAGGTAGTATACAGATTTCATTGTCAGCAAGAGATATCCCTTCCTTCTTTTTTCTCCTCCCCTAAAAATGAAAAGGAGGCGGAATTTCATACGTTGGATATCAGAAGATGTATCCTTACCTATCTGGACAGAACAAAACCCTTCAAATGTCAGGAGCAATTGTTAATCCAGTTCCATGGCAAAAACCGAGGTCACACGATCTCTATTTCAAGATGGATTACGGAAGCAATCTCACATTCCTATAGAGTCATGAAGAAGTCTCCTCCTTTGTTGCTTAAAGCTCATTCAACCAGAGCTGCTTGTACCTCCTGGGCTGAGAAGGCTTCTGCCTCAATTAAGCAGATCTGTAAGGCTGCGACATGGTCTAGTCAATACCTTTTTTAAACACTATATTGGATGTAATGTCCAACCAAGACCTTCGCTTTGGCCATAAAGTTTTACAGGCCATTGTCCGCCCCTAGAAAAAGATATGTTAATCCTCCTGGTGGTCCTGTTGTGGAGGTGTATAGGGAAAAATGATTATTACTTACCAGTAATTTGATTTTCCTTTAACCTCCACAACAGCCCTGGGTTTTTCCCCACCCTTTTCCATAAATTTAATTGAAGAATATTAAGATTCTTAAACCTGCATATTATCAAGTCTCCAGTATTAACTGGAAAGGGTAAGGAGGAGGGGGAATTTAAACTGCTGCTTGTTTCCTGTCTCCTTGTAGGCTGAGAATTCCTCCTGGTGGTGCTGCCACGGAGGTTAAAGGAAAAATCATATTACCAGTAAGTAATAATAATTTTCCTGCGTTGTTCATGCCCCTGGTTAACCCCTTTACAACTGCCATACGGCTATATACGTTCTAACTGCTGATGCCCTGTGCAGTTAGCAAGTATATAGAATTTTGCAGCGTGCATAAGGGTTTAATGAGTGCAGAAGCTGCTTCAGCGGGAGCAGCTCGGCACTAATCTGTGTCCGCTCTCTTTACAAGTGCTGACACCTCTTTGACTTAGGCCTTATTCACACGGACATGTCCGTTTTGCGCGCACAAAATTTCCGTGTGGCATCAGCATATGGCGCGTGGTTGCGTGATTTTCGCGCAGCCGACCTCATTATGACACTCTGGTTTCATGTTTACAAACAGAAAAGCACGTGGTGCTTTTCTGTTTTCATTCATTTATTCTACTGCTGTAGCGCGCATCACGCACGGCACCCGGAAGTGCTTCCGTGCGCGATTTGCACGCACCCATTGACTTCCATGGGTGCGTGCTCCGCGAAACACTCCCAAATATAGGACATGTCGTGAGTTTTACGCAGTGCACATACGCTGCGTGAAATACACTGACAATCTGAACGGCCCCATTCATTAACATAGGTCCGTGTGACGCGCGTTAAAATCACGCGCATAGGACGGACGTATAACACGTTCGTGTGAATAAGGCCTTAGTTTCATAAAACAAACATGTAACTTTAGTTTAATAAAAAAAAACAAGTGCAGCTCTGCTCACAATGAAGCAGTGTGCACTTTTCTCTCTCCCTGTCTGTCGGCACCTCCCCCCTCCTTCTCCCTCGTGGGCTTCTGCCCAGAGATAACCCAGCCAGAGCCTCTTTATGTCTGCGGATAAGGTACTAAAAGTTTTGTTTTAACTCTTCGGTCTTCTTCTCTCTCCTGGAGAGTGAAGAAGGCTAACTGTTAAATAGCTGCAACAGTGTGTGTGCATGTGGTATGTATGTATGTATGTGTATATATGTGTGTGTGTGTGTGTGTGTGTATATATATATATATATATATATAATGTGTATATATATATATATATACACATATTACACCCACCATAGATAAATATATTTAAAAAAATGACAAAGGTTTTTTTTTTTCATAAAATGTTTTGTGATTTGTCTGCTCATAATAAAAATAGGAAAGATGAAATAAATTAAACTAATCTAAAGAATTAAAGCCTCAAGTCTTGTAAAAAAGTTAAAATAGTTAGGATATTCAAAGCGGTTGCAAAGTTATTATTGTTTAAAGAAGTGCTCATCATAAATTGAAAATTTGACCTGGTCACAGGGGCATCAATGACCCTTGGTCATGAAAGGGTTAATTCACGTGATCTTTTAATAGTTTGGACTTTTACAAACCTGGTGATTACCAATTTTATGTTTACTTTTTTTATTTTTTTACAATACTGAAGTCAATGGGTGCGTGCAAATCGCGCTCGGCACACGGAAGCACTTACACGTGCCGCGCGCTACAGTAGGAAAATAAATAAATGAATGAAAACAGAAGAGCACCACATGCTTTTCTGTTTGTAAACATAAAACCAGAGTGTCATAATGATACCGGCTGCGCGAAAATCACGCAGCCACGCACCATATTCTGATGCCACACGGACCTTTTGCGCGTGCAAAATGTAGCGTTTTTTACGCATGCAATGCGGACAGGTCCGTGTGAATAAGGCCTTAGGCTGTAGCATACACCCACTGAGTATAAAGCCCCTTCAATACTTCCCCATGGCAGCTGTGACGTACAGTTACGTCACATATCGCTAAGGGGTTAAATACCCATCTCTGATGAAATGGTACCCGGTGTCCACCCTCATTGCCCATACTATTCAAGCCTATCCTCCCACCTGCCTGTGAGGATGTTTTGGCCTTGGTGACTTTTTACACACCTGGTGGACCTGCACTAGAGTTCAATGTTTATGTATCTGGGTATGTGCACACGATGAGAGGCTTTTACGTCTGAAAAGACAGACTGTTTTCAGGAGAAAACAGCTGCCTCGTTTCAGCCGTAATTCCTCCTCCTCGCATTTTGCGAGGCTTCTCTGACCGCCGTAAATTTTGAGCTGTGCTTCATTGAGTTCAATGAAGAACGGCTCAAATTACGTCTGAAAGAAGTGTCCTGCATATAATGTGTATATAAGTGTCCTGCACTTCTTTTGACGAGGCTGTATTTTTACGCGTCGTCGTTTGACAGCTGTCAAACGACGCCGCGTAAATGACAGGTCGTCTGCACAGTACGTCGGCAAACCCATTCAAATGAATGGGCAGATGTTTGCCGACGTATTGTAGCCCTATTTTCAGACGTAAAACGAGGCATAATACGCCTCGTTTACGCCTGAAAATAGGTCGTGTGAACCCAGCCTCAGGGTTAAACAATTCTGGTTGCCATGGCTAGAATACGCCTTTCCATCTGGGCCCTCCAGGAGACTCCTTTCGCTCTAGTTTGTTTTCTTTCTTTGTTTTGGGAATTCCTATTTTTACTTCCCCCTACGCCCTTTTCTTCCTCCCCTTTTTTCTTTCCCTCCTTTTTTTTCCTTATGATTTTAAATTTTTATTTTGCTGAGATGCCCTTTGCATTATTCCTTCTGCTAAGGCTAAATGCACACATTGCATATTTTGCTGCAGAGAATACGCAACAAAAACGCAAGAAATTCGCAGGGAAAAAAAAACACCTGAAGGTGCGTTTTTGATGCATTTTTCGGTGTGGTTTTTTTTCCGTTTTCATGCTGCGGATATTGGTTCAATTTCCTTCTGCACTAGGCAGATAGAATTCGCAAGCGAAACGCAAGATAAATTGACATGCGGATTCTAAAAAACACACCACAGGTCAACTTCAGTCCAAAAAAATACTGCAGCGTGTACATGAAATTTCCTGGAATCTCGTTGACTATGCTGGCATTGTATTACGCTGCGGATTTGCCACAAGCAAAACCGCACGTAATACGCATCGTGTGCATTGACCCTAAGACAGGTTTGCACATTTATGTATGACGACTGATTCCCTCATTTAAACTTCCCGGCCTCCATGCTTATGTTGTCTTTTCCATGTGGGTTTCCTCATTCTGGCCAATTTGTCATGCATGTTGGAGTTTTTAAAAATATTTTTAATATGTTTTAGAATAGCCACTGACCCCAAAAACTCTGCAAGCCAAAGCGCTGTTTGTGTAGACAAGTTTATAATGTATTTTAGACACCCAACAAACATCTGCTGCTAAACACTGTGGGGCAGATTAATCAAAACTATCTAATAGTAAAACTGTCCTCGTTGCCCATGGCAACCAATGACTGCACAACTTTCATTTTTCAAGGGCAGCTTCAGAAATTAAAACTGAGTTCTGATTGGTTGCTATGGGCCTAATTTCAGTGATCTTACCACAATAGGGTGTCATGGTACATCAATAGCCATGGCTAAAATCCCGCTGAAGTGTCTAGTATCTGACGTTTCAATCCCGGACAATGCAGCCAATAGCAACTGTGGCATCAGAGGAGTTTGACAGAGTGGCTTCCTCTGTCAGCCCATCGGCGACATGTGTACCAATGGGTTTCCATGGCAGCCAGCAGCATGACAAAGGCCCCAGGTCTGCCTAAGGCATGTCTTATAGTTTGTCTGTCCGTGTTACACTGGAAATAAAGCCGAATTATTCCAAAGCATCATGTAAATGATCAAAAGATCACAGCTTCTCTTCCCCCTAGTGGGATAAAATAAAGTGACATTTAAGTTTAATAAAATAAAAGTTACCCCTCCCAAAAAAATGGAAGAAAAATAAATATAGAAGTACGGTACCGCAATTATTACAACATCAAGAAAGAAAATACATTATTTAAACCGCATCGTTTATGTCGTGAAATAAAGTACAATGGCGGAATTGCTGTTTGTTTGTCTCTATTGCCCCTTAAATTTTTTACAAAATGTAGGCGACACAAATGATTTTTGCAGGGCCCAAAATCACCTGCAGACATACACTTGAAACATAATATACTGGTACCTGCAGCTGCCACTAGAGGGAACATGGGAGCTAACTCCATTCTGTTATACATAGAACTATGATAAGACAGTATGCAGTAAGCTCCCATGCGCCCCCTAGAGGCAGCCTGCTGATAGCCAGCATGTTATCTTTTAAAACTGCAGGGAATTTGAAGCTTTGTATAGAAAAAAACGTAGCTCAGAACGCTATAAGAATATATTAATAAATTTATTAGAACAGAATTTTGGACCTAAAAATCACATGATGATAAAAACTGGAGATTAACTTTAAGGCAGGGCTCCCACAGGTCTGATACTCTGTATAAAAATAACGCAGCGTATCCAACCTAGAACCCGCAGTTTTTCGGACGGAATTTCCGCTGCATAAAAAAAGTGCTCATACTTACCCCCTCCCTCCTTTGACATCCACTTTCGCCTCCTACGATGACGTTGTAAACCATGTGACTCTGCAGTTTGTGATTGGCTGCAGCGGTCACATGGCATGAAACGTCATCCCAGGAGGCCGCACTGCAGGAAGGAGGAGGACGTTCTGGGTAAGTATTTTTTTTCCAGAGCTGCGATTTTTGCAGCATAATCGCTGCGATCACGCCACAGAAGTTGCAACACTTGGCTTTCTGTTGCGGGTTTTGCATCCCATGGGGAAAACCGGCGACTGAAAATAAACAAAAACGCAGCCTAAATTGACCCGCATCGCAGGAAAATTTATTAACGTTTACGCTGCCTTTTTTTTTTTCTTTTCTGCAGCGTGTGCATGAGATTTTCTACATCTCATCCACAATTCCGTTGCGGAAATTCTGCAGTGTTTACGCTACATGGGAACCCAGCCTAAGGGTATGTTCACACGTAGTCAACAAAAACGTCTGAAAATCCAGAGCTGTTTTCAAGGGAAAACAGACCCTGCTTTTCAGACGTTTTTTTACCAACTCGCATTTTTCGCTGCGTTTTTCACGTCCGTTTTTGGAGCTGTTTTCATTGGAGTCTATGAGAAAACAGCTCCAAAAACGTCCAAAGAAGTGTCCTGCACATCTTTTGCCGAGGCTGTATTTTTACGCGTCGTCGTTTGACAGCTGTCAAATGACGACGCGTAAATAACAGGTCGTCTGCACAGTACGTCGGCAAACCCATTCAAATGAATGGGCAGATGTTTGCCGACGTATTGGAGCCGTATTTTCAGACTTAAAACGAGGCATAATACGCCTCGTATACGTCTGAAATTTGGCCGTGTGAACATACCCTAAGGGTAAGTCCACACAATACTGCGGATTTTCCACAATGAATTTCATCGCGTAAAATCCGCAGCGTAATACAGTAACAGCAGAGTGGATGAGATTTGAACAAATCCCAAAATCCCAAATTCGTTCATAAATTTAATTCAGTGGGAGGTAAAACTCGCAAGAAATAGCAGATGTTGAGATTTTTGCAGCAGAAAACTGCGATTCCGCTGTAAAAATCGCAACTCAGAAAAAAAAAAAGTTATACCCAGATCTCTCTGCTTGTGCATCCGGACAAGCCTCCAGGGATAACGTTTCATCCCACGTGACTGCTGTAGCCAATCACAGGCTGCAGAGGTCACATGGATGAAACGTGATCCTTGGAGGCCGGGCTGCAGGACGTCAGACGGACGTGTCGCCATGGCTATGGATATGTATAGACTCTTTTGTTTTTACCTGCTATTTTCCACAGCGGACATTCGGGTCAAAACACTGCGCCATCATTTGGTGAGGTTTTTCGGCCGGAATTCGTTTCGGGCTCCAGGGCGAATACCCTGTGTACGTTATACGTAGCGTATCCGCCCTGAACACAACCTGAGACTTAAGCGCTTGGCTTGCTTCAGAGCCCCACAAAAAAACAAAACGTTAGTCTGAAGACTAAAAAAATCACCAGGTTAATTTGAGGGGCAGGGCACCACTTTCAGCCAATCACAGCAGAGTCTAAATTCCACCGTGAAATCGACGTGGACTTACATTAGTGGCCTGAAACTGGTTTTACCGACCTTATGCAGTGTCATCTGACTCAGTTCAGCTAGATCCAGTCAAATGAAACAGAATCTGAATTCTTCAAATACATATTTTCTAATGAGAACATTAAATTGCTGAAACCGGACAACTCTTTTATAGAATGGTGTCACAATTTCAGGACCTTTTATCTATTAGCCAGAGCAACTGCAAAGATAGTCCCTCTGGGGGATAGCCCACTAATTTCAACACGATGTGAATATAATAATAATAATCCTTTTTATTTACACTACCGTTCAAAAGTTTAGGGTCACTTAGAAATTTCCTTATTTTTGCAAGAAAAGCAGTTTTTTTCAATGAAGATAACATTAAATTAATCAGAAATGCACTCTATACATTGTTAATGTGCTAAATGACTATTCTAGCTGCAAACGTCTGGTTTTTAATGCAATATCTACATAGGTGTATAGAGGCCCATTTCCAGCAACCATCACTCCAGTGTTCTAATGGTACATTGTGTTTGCTAACTGTGTTACAAGACTAATGGATGATTAGAAAACACTTGAAAACCCTTGTGCAATTATGTTACCACTGCTGTAAACAGTTTTGCTGTTTAGAGGAGCTATAAAACTGACCTTCCTTTGAGCTAGTTGAGAATCTGGAGCATTACATTTTTGTGGGTTCGATTAAACTCTCAAAATGGCTAGAAAAAGAGAGCTTTCATGTGAAACTCGACAGTCTATTCTTGTTCTTAGAAATGAAGGCTATTCTATCCGAGAAATTGCCAAGAAACTGAAGATTTCCTACAACGGAGTGTACTACTCCCTTTAGAGGACAGCACAAACAGGCTCTAACCAGAGTAGAAAGAGAAGTGGGAGGCCCCGCTGCACAACTGAGCAATAAGACAAGTACATTAGAGTCTCTAGTTTGAGAAATAGACGCCTCACAGGTCCTCAACTGGCAGCTTCATTAAATAATACCCGCAAAACCCCAGTGTCAACGTCTACAGTGAAGAGGTGACTCCGGGATGCTGGCCTTCAGGGCAGAGTGGCAAAGAAAAAGCCATATCTGAGACTGGCTAATAAAAGGAAAAGATTAATATGGGCAAAAGCACACAGACATTGGACAGAGGAAGATTGGAAAAAAGTGTTATGGACAGTCGAATCGAAGTTTGAGGTGTTTGGATCACACAGAAGAACATTTGTGAGACGCAGAACAACTGAAAAGATGCTGGAAGAGTGCCTGACGCCATCTGTCAAGCATGGTGGAGGTAATGTGATGGTCTGGGGTTGCTTTGGTGCTGGTAAAGTGGGAGATTTGTACAAGGTAAAAGGGATTTTGAATAAGGAAGGCTATCACTCCATTTTGCAACGCCATGCCATACCCTGTGGACAGCGCTTGATTGGAGCCAATTTCATCCTACAACAGGACAATGACACAAAGCACACCTCCAAATTATGCAAGAACTATTTAGGGAAGAAGCAGGCAGCTGGTATTCTATCTGTAATGGAGTGGCCAGCGCAGTCACCAGATCTCAACCCCATAGAGCTGTTGTGGGAGCAGCTTGACCGTATGGTACGCAAGAAGTGCCCATCAAGCCAATCCAACTTGTGGGAGGGGCTTCTGGAATCATGGGGTGAAATTTCTCCCGATTTACCTCAGCAAATGAACAGCTAGAATGCCAAAGGTCTGCAATGCTGGAATTGCTGCAAATGGAGCATTCTTTGACGAAAGCAAAGTTTGAAGGAGAAAATTATTATTTCAAATAAAAATCATTATTTCTAACCTCATTTTGCAACTCATTTGATAAATATAAGTGTGAGTTTTCATGGAAAACACAAAATTGTCTGGGTGACCCCAAACTTTTGAACGGTAGTGTATATAGCGCCATCATGTTTGTGCATATGTGTTTTTTGCTATTGTCACTTGCACATTATAATCTGGATTATGTACAACACGCTCACCACTTCCTTCCAGATTTCAGTGTTGGGAGAACCTCCCTCTGTTTATTATATATGGGGGGATTGGGCTGAGAGAGCGGTGACATTCCAGACACAAGACTCAGAAGTGGAAGGAGAGTCTGTGGGCGGAAGTTATTCATGTAGAAAGGAAGTCTCTCCCCATCCTGCAGATCCAGAAGGGTGTTGTGCGTTTCCTTTAGCCGTAGATACATTTTGCACGCTTGTGCGAAATTCACACGAACGTGTGCATTTTGCGCACGCAAAAACGCAGCGTTTTGCACGCGCTGCAGTTCCGTGTGGCATCAGTGTTTGGTTCGTGGCTGCGTGTTTTTTTGCGCGTATGGCCTCGTTATGACACGTGGTTTTAATGTTTAGAAACCTAAATGAAGGAGGTAGTTTTATTATTTCCTTCATTTCGTCAAACTGTAGTGCGAATCACCCGCGGCATAAGGAAGTGCTTCCGTGTGCTGTTCGCGATTTTCACGCACCCATTAACTTCAGTGGGTGCGTGATGCGCGAAAAACGCTCAAGTATAGGACATGTCGTGAGTTTTACGCAGCGTGAAAAACACGGAATGTCTGAACGGCCCCATTGACTTACATAGGTTCGTGCGACGCGCGTGATTTTCACGCGTGTGTCATGGACGTAAAATACGCTTGTGTAAATAAGGCCTAAGAAGGAATTTTGGACCATTCTTCCCTCAATTGTGTTTTAGTTCATCAATACTTCTGAAATGCTTTGCGTGCACAGTCCTCTTCAGGTCATGCCACAGCATCTCAATAGGGTAAGGCCTTATTCACACGAACGTGTTTTACGTCCTTGCTACGCACGTGATTTTCAGCGCGTCGCACGGACCTATGTTAATGAATGGGGCTGTTCAGACTGTCAGTGAATTTCACGCAGCGTATGTGCACTGCGTAAAACTCACGACATGTCCTATACTTGCCCGTGTTTTGCGCAGCACGCACCCATTGAGTCAATGGGTGCGTGTAAATCGCGCTCTGCACACGGAAGCACTTCCGGGTGCCGCGCGTGATTCGCGCTACAGTAGTAAAATCAATGAATGAAAACAGAGAAGCACCACGTCCATGTGAATAAGGCCTTAATATCAGGACTCTGACTTGGCCATTCCAAAATACTACTCTTCTTTATCATCCATTCGATTTATTTGTGTGCTTTGGGTCATTGTCTTGTTCCATCTCTTCAGCTTTTGGTCATGGTATGCTGCCCATACACTGCTACACCTTTGAATGCATTGTTCCCACAAGGCATCCAGCCCCTGTGGCAGCAAAGCTGCCCCAAACCTTAATGCTCCCTCCACCATTCTTCTCAGTTGCGATGAGTTGTTGGTGTGTTCTTTTTCCTCCAAACATAGCGTTGTGCAGTTTTTTCGTCCGTAGAACATTTTCCGAGCAGCATTACGTAACATCCAGGTAATCGCGGGCAAACTTGAGACAGGCCGTGATGTTTTTTTGTTTGGACAGCAGTAGTGTCCTTCCTTAAACACAATTCTTTTTTTTCCCCTTTAAATTATCTCTATAATTGGTGCTACAGTTCCGAACTCCTAGCCACTTGACTGCAGGCATAGAAACCGCCTCCACATTTTATGTTCCCCTGCCTGGCATCCGGTTGTGACTTGCAAAGTCACTGAAATCCAATGGTCCCTCCATGATCCTGCTAATGCCAGGCAGTGCTCACCCTGCTGAACAAGAAAGACTGGATATTTCTTGGATGTTCAGCTGTTTTCAGTGGAACTTGGTAACCTAGGGTGGTAAATACGACAACTTGTGTATTTATTTTTTTTTCCCAGATTCACTCCAGTTTATTTGTAATATATTCAAATTGGCATTCACCTTACCCTCCCGGAATATTTTGGAAACATAATGTACTGCAGCTCAAATAATAATAACACAAATTATAATTACCTGCAAACACGATGCTTTGTAAGGTCTCGTTCACATCTGCGTTCGCCATTCCGTTCTGCTCTTTCAGAAGAGCAGGACAAGAGAATAAACGAAAGTGCCGGCTCCGTCGCAACACAGAAACTACTGGCGGCTGAAAGAACCCATTGATTTTAATGGGTTCCGTCAGGTTGTTCATAGTTTTACCGGAAACAGCGCAACATGCTGCGGTATTGTTTCCAGTATTCTCGGCTGGATCTGCGACGGAGGGCCGTTTGCGCCTCCAATGCGAATGCGAACGTGGCCTTATAAAGGTTCTTTATTGTTTTATATTCCCAAACTGCTTCATTTTGTTACATGTATGCAAAACGCATGGGAATCTAAATCTAAACGTTTCTTCATAATGACGATGCAGGATGTTCTGTGTAGAAAATAAAATCAATTGTCAAAGTAAGGGTATGTTCACACGGCAGCGTCCATTACGGCTGAAATTACGGAGCTGTATTTAGGAGAAAACAGCTCCTGAATTTCAGACGGAATGGCAAGTTCAGGCGCTTTTCGCTGCGTCCATTATGGACGTAATTGGAGCTGTTTTTCAATGGAGTCAATGGAAAACGGCTCCAATTACGTCCCAAGAAGTGACAGGCACTTCTTTGACAGCGGGCGTCTTTTTTACGCGCCGTCTTTTGACAGCGGCGCGTAAAAAAAAATTACCGTCGGCACAGAACATTGTAAAGTCCATTGAAATGAATGGGCAGATGTTTGCCGGCGCTTTGGAGCCATATTTTCGGACGTAATTCGAGGTTAAAACGCCCGAATTACGTCCGTAAATAGGGTGTGTGAACCCAGCCTAACTGTCCCAGAAAGTTTAGAAATGTATAGGGCAACTGTGTACTGTGACCTGACAAATTCTCCGAAGGGCCAGTTCACACACAGTTTTTTTGACGCGGAAACAGTGTCGGAAAACGCATCAAAAAACGGCCGAAAATGCCTTCCATTGATTTCAATGGGAGGCGAAGTTGTTTTTTTTCCCGTGAGCGGAAAAACCGTCTCACGGGAAAAAGAAGCGACATGCCCCATCTTCGGGTGTTTACGTCTCTAATCTCCCATTGACATTAATGGCCGTGGGCGGAAAACGCCACGAAAAAACGCGCCAAACGGCGTGCAGCCAGATCAAAATCCGCCTCAAAATTCCAGACTGAATTTTGAGGCAGAATTTTCTGCATGCAAAAAACTCAGTGTGAACATAGCCTAATGGTGTTCTCATAGGACTAGTCAAACACTGGAACACTGGCTGCTGTTATGATGTGGTATTCCAAAATATACACATATATTTTTTTGTGGTTTTAAACTCGACCTCTAAATTTGTGTATATATTATAGGAGTTTACTGGGAATGCACATTGATGGGTTTTACTGTCAATGTGTGATCATGGGGGTCCAACCCCTGGGGCCCCTATCGATAAGCTGGCCTAAATGCCTGGATTTGAGTGGGACTGAGCAGCAGTGCTAGGCACAGCTGCATGTGTGGATTATATGATATTACCGGAAAACCTCTTTAACAAAGACTTGGCAAAAGAAATTTAAAATATGGTATAAAAAAAAAACACGTAAAAATATTTTTTGTAAATAATTTCTATGCGGACATGCAAATGCTTAAAGATACCGGCTTATAGTCTGAGGATACACTCCTGAAAGATTCTGATGACGTATCTCATTCTGATACGTGACATGCCGTGTTACCAGTGGGGGTAATCGGGGGGGGGGGGGGCAATTTATCAACAGGTTTATGTCACTTCAGAGGCGTAAAATAGTCGCAACTTTCACTTTTCAAAAAATTGGGTGGGGATACATCTACGATAATTTATGCCAGAAATTGACGTAAATTATAATAGAAATCAGCAGCACATAGCTGGCGTTGATTTTAGTTTGTGGCGCACGGACAGCCCAAAATGCAGCAAATTAATTAAAAGGCATGCACTTAATAAATTTGTCACATATTACTCTAGCAAGCTTCAGTTTAAGGCATCATGAATGTGACAGTTTCCGTTTTGTGGATCGCAAAACACGGATCCTAGTGGCTTCATGTGCTGTCTGTTTTTTTTTTAATGCAGATCTACACGCTAGAATGGGTGAGACGGACAAGAATAGAATGTGTTCTGTAATTTTGTGGAACGTGCATAAAGATCCGCAAAACCCGCATGTGTTCATGGTCCCTTATAAATGAAGGGTTCAGTATTCTATCCGCAAAGACAAAACGGATAGGACACTGAAGAAAGCCACGGTTGTGTCCAAGGACCCTAAGAAAAACCCAGCTGGGCAATGGACTTTAATAGTGGTAGTTATGTGTGGACATAGAGATGGTGAGTTGAGGTCTCCATGGCAATACTTCAGAATTCGATAAATTGTAATCAAGAATGTCTTACTAGTTCAGTCTCAGGCCTTGGGCCTACAACTCTAGTGTTTTCTGATTTTCCTTCTGAAAGTGTACATGTGAGTTAAAAAAAATTACACCTTGGTGTATGTTCACACGCAGTGTTTTCGGGGTGTAAACGGCGTTTCGTTCAGACGGTGCATTTTTTTGCCCGGCTGTTTGAAAAAACGCAGCATAAAAAAACTCCCTGTAAAAAGAAGTAGCATGTCACGTCTTGAGCTGTTATGCATTGTGTCAATAGAAAACCAGGTCCAAAAACGGCTCCGAAAAATATTTGATGCTTTAACCCCTTAATTACCTATTAATTGCCTATTTTAGACCTTAACCCCTTAATGATCGCCGATAAGCCTTTTCACGGCGGTCATTAATGGGCTTTATTCTCCAGCGCCGCTATTCCACGGCGTTGCATCAGAATAAAGTAAACAGAGCAGGGAGCTGTCAAATCTCCCTGCTCTCAGCTGACAGAGGTAGCTGAGGGCTGGGGGCGTCCCTGCTCGACCGGGTGAGATCGATATTAGTATCGATCTCACCTGTTTAACCCTTCAGATGCGGTTCTCAATAGCGTGCACCGCATGTGAGTGGTTTTGGAGAGAGGGAGGGAGCTCCCTCTCATCCCACTGACACCCGGCGATACGATCGCCGAGTGTCTGTGTCTCCGATACAGGTCTGCCTGTAGTGAATGCCTGCTAGGCTATGCCAAAGGCATGTCCTAGCAGATGCCTGTCCGTATTAAACGGACAGGTAGTAAGTAATACACTGCAATACAAAAGTATTGCAGTGTATTATAATAGCGATTGGATGATCGCATATTTTAATTAAAAAAAATGTGAAAAAAATAAAAATGAAAAACCCACTTTTCCCCCTTACAAAATGCTTTACTGTTAAGAAAACACAATAAAGTAGAAAAGTTACACATATTTGGTATCGCCACATCCGTAACGACCCCGACTATAAAACTGTTACATTATTTAACCCGCCCATTGAACGCCGTAAAAAATTAAATAAAAAACAATGGAAAAATTGCTGTTTTCTGTTAATCCTGACTTAAAAAAAAGTGATCAAAAAGTCGCATCTACTCTCAAATGGTACCAATAAAAACTATAAGTCGTCCCGCAAAAAAAAAGCCCTCAAACGACTGCATCGGCGGAACAATAAAACCGTTATGGCTCTTCAAATATGGAGATGCAAGAACAAATAATTTTGAAAAAAAAGTGTTTTTACTGTGTAAGTAGTAAAACATACAAAATCTACACAAATTTGGTATCTTTGCAATCGTAACAACCCGCTGAATAATGTTATTGTGTTATTTATACCACATGGTAAACGACATAGATTTAGTGCGCAAAAAAAAGAGTTTTGAAATTTCAGGTTTTCTTCTATCTCCCCCAAAAAAAGTTAATAAAAGTTAATCAGTAAATTATATGTACCCCAAAATGGTGCTACTAAAAAGTACAACTTGTCCCGCAAAAAACAAGACCTTATACAGCTATGTCGACGCAAAATTAAAAAAGTTAGAGCTCTTCGAATGTGACAATGGAAAAACGTAAAAAATGGCTTGTTTTTTTTTTTTACGTTTTTTCTATCGTCTCATTCAAAGAGCTGTAAGCTGCCATTGGAGACACAGACACTCGGCAATCTTATCACCGGGTGTCGGTGGGATGAGAGGGAGCTCCCTCTCTCCAAATATACTCGGATGCAGCGCTCGCTATTGAGCGCCGCATCTCAGGGGTTAAATGGGTGAGATCGATACTGATATCGATCTCACCCGTTAGGGTATGTTCACACGGCAGCGTCCGATACGGCTGAAATTACGGAGCTGTTTTCAGGAGAAAACAGCTCCTGAATTTCAGATGTAAATTGCTCGTACTCGCGTTATTCGCGGCGGCAATTACGGACGTAATTGGAGCTGTTTTTCAATGGTGCCAATGAAAAAGGGCTCCATTTACGTCTCAAGAAGTGACATGCACTTCTTTGACGCGGGCGTCTTTTTTACGAGCCGTCTTTTGACAGCGGCGCGTAAAAAAAATGACCGTCGGCACAGTACATCGTAAAACCCATTCAAATGAATGGGCAGATGTTTGCCGACGCTTTGGAGCCGTATTTTCAGACGTAATTTGAGGCTAAAACGCCCGAATTACGTCCGTAAATAGGGTGTGTGAACCCAGCCTTAGAGCAGGGATGCCCCCAGCCCTCCGCTACCTCTGGCAGCTGAGAGCAGGGAGATTTAATGGCTCCCTGCTCTGTTTATTTATTCTGATGCAGCGCCGTAAAAAGGCTATTGCATCGGAATAAAGCCCATTAGTGGCCGCGTAAAAGCACTATGGGGCGGTCACTAACGGGTTTAAAACAGCTGAAAATCAGAGGCTGTTTTCCCTTGAATACGGCTCCCTATTTTACAGCCGTTTTTACTTTAGCGTGTGAACATACCCTAAGGGCTTATTCACACGAACATAAAATACGTCCAGGCTACGCGCATGATTTTCATGCGCGTCGCACAGACCTATATTGCTGAATGGGGCCGTTCAGACTGTCAGTGAATTTCACGCAGCGTATGTGCGCTGCGTGAAACTCACGACATGTCCTATATTTGGCCGTGTTTCGCGCAGCACGCACCCATTGAAGTCAATGGGTGCGTGCAAATCGCGCTCGGCACACGGAAGCACTTCCGGGTACCGCGCGTGAGTCGCGCAACAGCAGTAAAAACAATGAATGAAAACAGAAAAGCACCATGTGCTTTTCTGTTTGTAGACATAAAACAGAGTGTCATCATGATACGCACCATATGCTGATGAAACACGGACCTTTTGCACGTGCAAAACGCACACGCTCGTGTGAATCCGGCCTTAGTCTGCGTTTAGGAAGTTACATAAATGGTTGTGGCCTACAAGGACACACAAAATCTGCTTTTCTATTTACTCCTAGCCAGGCAACCAATTTGGATCATAAAATGATCTATAAAGCTTAGTTTGTACACACACTTTTTATTGTTCCTTGTCACCATATATAAATGAACAAAGCGTAACCTTTTTTGTTTTACACCCTTGTCCAGCCAGAAACCATAAATAGTTTGGTTCAAGTGAGAAGTTAATGTTTAATCCAGTTCTGTGTGGCAGAACAAAGCACAAAAGACGTAAGTGTTCATACAGGGCAGTGGCTTACTACTATCATTATATTCATATTGAATCCTTTCCCCCAATTCTAATCAATCGAGATTACCACAGAAACACCACACCTAGAGCTGTAACCTATAAATAAGAATTTCATACATTGGTTAACCTTGCTCATCTGTCGTTAGACTATACTTCCCTGTTTAAGGGCTGCATGGTATAAACACAGGTCCACTCTCCTATTAGCCAAAATAGCTAATGCCATTTGGCTAATAAGAGCGTTCAAAGAATACACCGGACCCGCAGTTATGAATCCAGTGTAGTCACGAGGAGAGTGCTTCCCCCTTTCTCAGCAGTAATTGATGGCTTCTGTGTACTCACTGTGGGGAGAGACCCTTCATTATACAGCCGGTATATTCTATTACATGCTCCTCAATCGTTTTTCGTGCCGTTATGGCAAATAGGAGAGCAGTCCTGTTCTCATAATATACTGCACTTAAATAGGGCAGCGTAGTCTGATGACAGATCCGCGTTAAATATGCTCAAACAATCCACAAAAGCTCCATAGAGCGAAAAACCTCAGAAAAAAATGATTTGTAATCTTTCAAATATTATACTTAAATGATCACTAATCTTTCAACAAATTTTAGCATAAAACATGAATATAAGAAACTGTAATATATCTTATTAGAAAAAAATGCCTCTTTCGCCACTAATCAGGCTCCACTCGCCTTGCCTCTTTCAATAATCATTCACTGCCAAAATTGAGAGGGACTATTGGCTCACTTTGGGATCAGGTTACAGCTGCCCATAGAAGTCTATGTAGAGGGATGGAGCAAGAGTAGAATGAGAGAGGCAGAAAGTCACACGCAGACACTGAAGCAGCTTCTAGTTTGGCTGGGTAATGCTATGGCTTTATCGCAAATCCGGATGGAAAATCTGCAGCATATCTGCCACGTGTGAACGATATCATTAGACAAATGGAGAAGTGTATGCAAATGATGGCAGTATTCTCCACATAGAAGTCAATGGAGAAAAAAAAAATAGATTTGACAAACCACAGACCAATCACACTAGGGATGAAACCTTTATCCCTTGTTCATATAAATACCTGAATAGTGTGTAATATAAATAAATAAATAAACATTGAATAAGACACAAGAATAGGAAATCAATTTATGCCTCCATTTTTAATCTAAAGCATAGGGATGAAAAAGCAGATTTACATCCAATTCATATGCAGCCTATTATTCAGCATACATCTGTTCAACATCATGAGATCGTGGGTGCTCTTCATTTCAAAACCTGATTCTAAGAGGTCCACTATTTTGTCTCGTATTAATTTTTATTATAGGGGTAGCCCATGCGCCTAGAAATTTGCTGCAACCTTTTTTAGTCTGTTTTGATGTCTATGAAAGTTCCCTGGAACGGCCTTCCTGAAGCCTGTAGGCTGCACGCGGAGTTCCTACGGCTCTCTTCTACATAGACATAGGCACTTTTTGTGCCATTGTATTGGTGGCTCGGTACAGCATGGTATTAAGGAGGTATTTTCCCCTAGAAGCAAGACTTCTGTTGAAGAATACTTGTTATGACCAGTGGTTTGTGGACCCACTAGGTTTCTACACTGATTTTGCAGATGGCAACCTCTAAGGGCGTTCTCTAAGTAGCCTCCCTGGTCTTTACCCTTTAACCCCCTACGGGAATCTGGACACCGGCTGATAGCGGGTAGCTGGACACCGGCTGATAGCGGGTAGCTGGACACCGGCTGATAGCGGGTAGCTGGACACCGGCTGATAGCGGGTAGCTGGACACCGGCTGATAGCGGGTAGCTGGACACCGGCTGATAGCGGGTAGCTGGACACCGGCTGATAGCGGGTAGCTGGACACCGGCTGATAGCGGGTAGCTGGACACCGGCTGATAGCGGGTAGCTGGACACCGGCTGATAGCGAATAGCAATAGTGCACTACAATCAGATACAAATGGGTACCTTTGCAGGACACAACTAGGTTGTTCCAATGTTGCTCAGGCACAAGGTGGATTGTGGAGGTGCTTTAAGTAGTCTAGGAACAAACAGGGACTGGTAGAGGAATATTTGCGCGTGCTGGCCCTTTAAGAGGTGGCCGGAGCGCGCACTAGGAACATTACGACCGATAGCGGAGGAACACCGCTGATACCAGCGGCCTAGAAGAGGGGCAGGACCAGGCTGTCAGAGAAAGTACGAGACCCGGCGGCGGGGAGCGGCAGCAAGAGCGAGACCCGCTGCCAGGGTTACAATACTTCTGTAACAACGGCATCTGATGACTATTTTTAATTGTATGCTTCAGTATAAAATATAGACTTCAATGGCTACTGTATTAGGGCTCTACATAATTTGAAGCTTTTATGGAGCCGCAGTACTCCGTGAGGCCCCACATTAATTTGTCGATCCCTGGGTTAATCATTTGGTGCTGTGTACACATTTGTGATGATCATTTGGCCTTGATATTCCGTTTTTATTTTAGAGTGCAGGTAAGGTGGAGAAGGTCACACAGTTGGAAGCTTATTCCACTGTCGCTTAGGAGTAATGGTAACACTGACTTTTTGCTCACCAAGAAAAAACAACTAACAAAACAAAAACTACTAACTGACTATTTTGAGAACGTACGGAAGGATGGGAACGTTTCTGGGATAGGACGAGGTTATTTCGTCTTGCGATGGTTAGCCGCAGTGTTGTAGTCTATTTTTGGCGCTCCTCGGATTAGAGTCCAGAGCTTGTTTATTTAACAAATTACTAGCAGGTGCATGTGTAATGTCTTTGGATCACACTCAATAAGCATGTGTGCAATCACAGCGGCGGAAGAGCAAATCATTGCTGATAAAGGATTTTAAAATGAACAAGCTGAAGATAAAATATAAAAACAAAGCTTAATCAAGCTGCGTTCTATTTTTTCCATGACCTTTTATATGTTGAGTCAGTCTGGCAACAAATAAACAAGAGTGGACGCTATAAATGTGCGCACATATAGATAATACTGGGATGGACAGAATACTGTAGAGCCATCTATGTGGCAGCAGCTCAACGCATGGATGCATATAGACAAGCTGCATGGGGTTAGAGGGGTTGTATGGGATAAGAATATTGCTGCTTTCTTTCAGGAAAAGCACCACTTTTGTCCACGGCTGTGTTTGGTATTTCACGAGACGGACCTGCAATATCAGACACAGCCCGTAGACCAGAGTGGCGCTCTTTGTGGAAGAAAACAGCCGTATTTTTCTCAAGGCTTTGGAGTAGTCTAGTCGGGCTGTGGAGTAGTCTAGTCGGTACATATGTACCAACTCCGGCTTCAAAATAAAAATATAAAATATTCTATATTTGTATTAATTATTAAATACTTGGCTAGTATATTTTCATAGGAATTTAGGAAGGTTTTGACATTTTAATCATATAAATATATGATTTTCTATCAATCTAAGGCCCCTATTTATCCAAAAACTGTGATAACTGATTTTCTATTGCTGCTAGAACATCCTTGTTATCAACTCCGTTCTCTCCTTTAGGCTGAGTTCACACAGGGTAGATACGCTGCGGTGTATCCGCCCTGTGCGCTGCATGGGATTCCGGGCAAAAAAACGCAACAAACCAGGGTCCAGTTTTTCGCCCGGACTGTCCGCTGCGGAAAACTGCAGCACTTGTCTTCCGAGGAGGCCGGCCTGCTAGCTGTTTTATCCCAGTAGGCCAGCCCTCTGACGTCATCCAGGCCGGCTTCGTGGGATGACGTTTAATCCTATGTGACCTCCACTGCAGCCTGTGATTGGCTGCAGTGGTCATATGGGCTGAAACGTCAGGAGGCTGCGCTGGACAGAGGAACACAGACTTCTGGGTAAGTATGAGATTTTTTATTTTTCTGAGTTGAGTTTTTGTGCGGTGGAATCCCTGTGACCCCACCGCAAAGAAACGCAACACTGCTATTTGTTGCAGGATTTACCTCCCCATTGAATTCAATGGGGAAAACCCGCAACAAATAAGCAGCGTTCGCGCAAATACAATTGACATGCTGCGGAATAAAATTCTGCACCGTATGTCAATTTCTGAGCATTTTTTCTGCTCCGTATTTACGCAGCGTGTGGATGAGATTTGTTTTATCTCATCCACTTTTCTGCTACTGTAACGTGTGAATTGACCCTTCGGGTATGTTCACACGCAGAGTCAAAAACGTCTCAAAATATTGTGTTGCTTTCAAGGGAAAACAGCCCCTGATTTTCAGAAGTTTTTTTGCAACTTGCGTGTTTCGCTGCGTTTTTCGCTGAAGTGACCTGCACGTCTTTTGACGAGCCGTCATTTTACGCACCGTATTTTGACAGCGATGCGTAAAATGACAGCTCGTCTGCACAGAACATCGTAAGACCCATTGCAAGCAGTGGGCAGATTTTTCCAGACGTATTGGAGCCGTCTTTTCAGGCGTAATTCTAGGAGTAAAACGCCTCCATTACGTCTGAAAAGAGGTTGTGTGCACATACCCATAGACTAACTGCTTCTCCAAGGTCACTAGTTAAAATGTCACAATCTGTGCTGCACATGCTCAGTAGTAAAGTTCCTCCTCTGACAGGGAAGCAAGTTCATTACCAGGTGCAGCTCTGTTTTAGCACTATGGTGGGTCCAATGCAAAAGTTTCATGAGTTCTCCCCCCTCCTGAACAGACTGGAGCGCTGAGGGTTATTATTGTCTTTGTTCCTAGTGATCGGCTGCACTGAGGGCAGTGAGTTCCAGGACTGTTCTGTAGTGTCCTGTACTTATCACATGGTCTCCTGCTCTGTTGCGCATCTCTGCTCCTATATCCTACCCCCTTCCTCCTCAGCGCCCAGCCATTCTGCTCGTTTGGTATTGCGCCGCTATGCTGTGTCAGCACTGGGCTCAGAATGAGCGGATTAAGCGCTCCGCATCCCTCCTAGCCTGGTTGCTTGGGAAACTGTCTCCCTGACAACCAGGAATACTACAGAGTTTTCAATGGCACTGCAGCGAGCCGCACATGTCTGAACAGAACTACAGGAAGGAGAATGGCCAGACCGACACCGAAGGGGAGAAGGAAGACCGACAACCCAATAGGTGAAGGGCACAAGGGCTAATGGGACACACACACAACAATGCCGCTCTCCCCCCGGTCTTTGGGTGTCCGCCCCAAAATCCCTTAACAAGTTTTCAACTGTGTCTGGGTCCATCCCATCCGCAATATAATTTGTTGTGACCGGAATACCCCTTTAGTATATTAGATACACTTTTTAAATGTTTGTTATTTCCATTCAGACTTGTACCTTGTTTTCAGGACTTATACATATACAGCTGCATAACGTTATCTGAGTGCACACTGTTTTCTTACAACATTACCAGCCACACATATTTATACCCAACGAGCAGACAACCGGGCTTATTATACATAACCTACTTATGAAGGAGTTGGACAGTTGAAAAATAGAGGCGTCTGAGTCGGAAGTTTGGCTTACCGACTCGACAGCCCTGGTTTTTCTAATCTACTTCAACCCCTATAAATAAGATCTACAATGGAGAAGAATTGATGATCTGCATGACCATGAAATGACTGCTGATGTTCTTTGATTATCACAAAAACTGCTGATCTCCTGGGATTTTAGTGGATCTGAAGGGCTTGTCCACACGTAACGGAATTGCTGCGAATTTTCCGTCCAGAATTGCAGATGGAAAATATGCAGCAGAATGCAGTATCCGCATAGTGGCTGAGAATTAACAAATCTCATCCACACGCTGCGTAAAATTTCCATCCCGATATTCGCCTGCAGTCAATTGCTGCTGCAGAAAGTGGGCTGTATTGCTGCGTTTTTCAGAGGAGATGTCACCATCTCCCAGCACTGAATAAAACACCGCAAAATCTGCACTATTTGCTGCAGTAAAAACGCAGGAAATGGTGCGGTTTTTCTGCAGCAATTCCGTTACATTTGGACAAGCCCTTACAGTTTACAGGGAATTATGCACAAAATTTTCGGAAATTTCTGCTACTGAAAATGCTTTCAAATTCATCTGAATGGGGCTTGCAGAAATCCATGCACCTGCTGCGGAAACAACCCCATTCAAATGTATATAACTGATTTTTCAATTGCAAACATTTCTGCAACAAATCTCCTTGTGTGAATTTAGGCCTAATTCAGATGAACCTGTCCGTTTTGCATCCACAAATACAGACCGTTCCGTGTGGTATCCGTGTGCTTTCCATGTGGCATCAGTGTTCCTGTTTTGTTTTTTCTCCTCATTTCTTTAGCAACTGGTGCATGAAAAACCCGGACAGCAAACAAATCTCGTCCATGTGCTGTCCGTGTTTTTCATGCACCCATTCACTTCAATAGACGACGTGGTCTGCGAAAATGGACTAAAATAGGACATGCAGTGAGTTTCACGCATCGCACACACGCTGCGTGAAAAATCACGCGTGTGTGAATAGCCCCATTTATTTGCATGGGTCCGTATGCTGTCAGTTATTTCAGCACCCGGACGTAGTTTACGTTCGTCTTAATAAAGCCTAAGGCTATGTTCCCACAGGGCGGATACGCTGACGAGTAAGGGTATGTTCAGACGGCCTATTTTCAGACGTAATTCAGGCGTTTTACTGTTTTCTGGTCAGTCCCTGACCTCCGCAGCGATGCCAGTATGTACGGCTTGTGAATACTTCTGCTGCTCGTTTTTATTTTTTTTTTACTCTCGGACATATGAAACTAACAGTGTTTACTCTACGTTTAGAACTACTAGAGCGTATCCTTTTTAATTAATATTTTCTAGCTACTTTATATTTGGGTTTTTTCTCGGCTTAGTATTTAGTACCCTTTTCTTTTTTCAAAGCCAAGTATCCAAAAAAAGATAATGATCACATGGAGAAATGTTTACCATTTTCTGATTTCTGCATGAAGCCTCGAGGATGGCTGTATGTTACCTCTTGAACACAAATGGTGATTGGGGGGGGGCACAACATCTGCCAAGTCTTGGGGTGGGTTACCAGTTTTAAGCACTGTTTGGTGGATATGGCCCTGCCTGTAAATGTGCACAGGATCTGTACTGCTCTTCGCTCTCCACTTGAATCTATGTATTATTTATTAGGAGCCTTGAAGTAGGTTGATGCTGTGCAGTCATATGCTCAAGCAGGGCTGTGATAGGAAAGCTGACCCAATTACTGCTGCAACAAAGACTGTGCCAACATGGCTCATTTAGGATGGGAGAAGAATCCAGCCGAGCTGGAACCAAGGGATGCTTCTGCAAAGTGAACAGATACTTGTATTGTGGTGTTTGTAAAAAATATCCGTATAGATTATTCGGCGGAGACTGAAAACGATCATTCTAGTTGTTGATCAACTGGTTGTTTTCTTTGCTATTGAATTGTATTAAAATGTTCCGTCGTGAATTTGGTCAATTTGTTGTGATTATAAATATTTAATATATTAAGTATATTCAATCTGTCAACCGTACCAGTTCATCATCGAAATAATGAATATTATTTAATACATCTGTATTTATTCATATTTATAAATAAATAAATTTTCCCTTTGAAATATAAAATTAAAAATAGTTAAACGGAAATAACTTTACTCGTATTTAAAAGAAAAAAAGAAAGCTAGGTCTAAAATGGTGTCGTTTATTAGAAATACAAAGTTGCTGGAATCGGATTTGTTGCTATGGGCAACTTCTCCACTTTTCTTGTACAGCCGATATCTCTCAATGTTTAGAATGTTTTTATTATTTCATAGTTGGGAAAACATGAAATCCTTGAAATGAAGGGTGAATGCCCACCATAGACATTGATAGCATGTCACTAACATATGCCGTCAATGTCTGATTGGTGCGACCCCCGCGATCCCAAGAATGAAGAAACTGCAGTGATCCGTAAATCGCTGCAGGACCTTCAAATTTTTTTCTTTCTATACAGCACCATTTTTGAACATCACTTCGGAATGTATTTCAATACCAGACATGGCTCCCATCGGGAATGGTGGGAGTCCCAGTGAATTTAATCTTTTTTTCGACTCATACATGTGAAGCATGTCACTTGCCCTCTGCTGTTTTATAGCAACCTCTAAGGGCATGGCCAGACATGGCGGAATTGATCTAGAATTCCGCTGCGGCCAGTCCGCTGTGGAAATCCGCAGCGGACATTTTCTCCATTGCTTTCCACAGCTTTTTAGTTAGGTTCGTGCACACGTTGCGGAAAACTCCACTGCGGACCATAGGCTGTGGTGCGGAATTTGGTGTCCGCAGCATACACTGGCTGTTGCGGACTTGTTGCGGACTCATTGCGGAATTTCTCCATTGACTTCAGTGGAGTTTCAAAATTCCGCAATGAAGTCCGCAGATGTTATGTGTGTGGCGTAGTGTATTGGTTTTACGAACATGATCTTTCTTCATTCTGGCTGGACCTATGTGTTTCTAGGTCTATAGCCAGACTGAGGCCCCATGCACACTAACGTAAAAACGCCCGTAATCACGGGCCGTTATTACGTTACGGGCAGGCCCATAGAAGTCAATGGGGCTCCCGTAATTACGGGTGACTACGTGTGTGCACCCATAATTACGGGAGCGTTGCTAGGCGACGTCAGGAGATAGTCACTGTCCAGGGTGCTGAAAGAGTTAAACGATCGGCAGTAACTGTTTCAGCACCCTGGACAGTGACTTCCGATCACAATATAGATCAACGTGTTAAAAAAATAGAAGTTCCTACTTACCGAGAACTCCCTGCTTCTTCCTCCAGTCCGGCCTCCCGGGATGACGTTACAGCCCATGTGACGGCTGCATCACAGGCCAATCACAGGATGCAGCGGTCACGTGGACTGCCGCATCATCCAGGGAGGTCGGGCTGGATGTCGAAAGAGGGACGCGTCACCAAGGCAACGGCCGGGTAAGTATGAATTTCTTTTACTTTTACTAGGGAAAGGGCTGTCCCTTCTCTCTATCCTGCACTGATAGAGAGAAGGGAAGTATTCACCTGAATACGCAACGGCTAATCCGCATAAATTGAATGCACATTTTAGGCAAAGCCGCAACAGAATCTGCAACGCAGATTATGTGCGGCATTGATGCGGACAGTGGCGGAAGAAATACGCCACGTCTGGCCATGCCCTTAGTTGACGAGATTGCTTTATGCAATAACTCAATCCTACTCCATGCTATTAGCTGGGTGAGGTTCTGGCAACTTCTTGTTGATTTTCATTTAAAAGGAGAGTGGCTCTGACCATAATTGTTAATGTACCATAATTGACATTAGAGCACAATAGATCTTCTAAAAATGTAAAATGGCTACACATCTTGGTTGTGGATGACCTAATTGCGAAAAATAGGAATTATGTGCCTTTTCTGAGGTCTTTAAATTTAAATATTTATGTGCTGAAATCGCCTTTGATTGTTTTGCTTTGTTTGTCTTCCCACAACTTTTCTAAAACACATTTCTATTTTTATTTCTTGGGCTCTCTTCACATTTGTATTAGTTCTTTTTGTTGATCAGAATAGCTATTTATTTATTTTTTATTCACTATAAAATAAAACAGAAATGAGACATTCATTATAAGGCTATGTTCACACGGAGTATTTTGCAGGAGGAATATCTGCCTCAAAATTGTGTTTGGAAGTTTGAGGCAGATTTTCCTCTCCCTGCACGCCGATTTTCGCGCCGTTTTTCGCCCGCGGCCATTGAGCGCCGCGGGCATAAAACACTGCGAAATACGCTTTCTCTGCCTCCCATTGAAGTCAATGGGAGGTCAGAGGCGTAAACGCCCGAAGATCGGGCATGTCGCTTCTTTTTCCCGCGAGGCAGTTTTACTGCTCGCGGGAAAAAGACGCCGACGCCTCCCATTGAAATCAATGGGAGGCATTTTAGGGCCGTTTTTGCCGAGTTTTGCGATGCGGTTTCCGTGTCAAAAAACTAGGCAAAATACTCTGTGTGAACATAGCCTAAAATATGTCTGTGTGTTTTTTTTTGTTTGTTATAAATAAAATAAATTGCTGTCAGCTATTTTAATGTATTTTGAAATAACTTTTGAATTAGGCTTCGTTCACATCTGCGCCAGGGCTCAATAGTCGACTATGCTATTGTTTCCGTCAAAACAACAGAACCCTTGCACAACTGAGACAAACAGAAACCATTAGCACCGAATCCGTCACCATTGAAAACAATGGTGATAGAAACCGAAACCTATGGTTTCCGTTTGTGTCAGTCAGGGCTCCGACGGAAAGCTCAGACGTTCCATTGGAACGGAGCCCTAGTGCAGATGTGAACGAAGCCTTACATTTGTCAGTCTTTTACGTTTTGGGGTAAATGCTCTTCTGTGAAGTGAACAAACTATTTAATAGGCCACACAGCAGTATTTTGCTTCAGTATTTGCAATCCAAAACCTGGAGTGGAACTTACAGTACACAGGGAATGTATTATACATCTTCCATGTCTTGGACCCACTCCTGGCTTTGGCTTACAAATACTGAAGAAAACTACTGACCTAAACACTGCTGTTTGAAAGTAGCCATGCACTTTATTTTGCCATTGACAGTAGCTACAAAAATGCAGGGCTGAGGATGGACCATTCAGTCCATCTAGGGACGAGCACATGCAGGACAAAACCTGTTTGGAGTGATTCCTATGTGAACTGCCTTGAACTTGCACCAGCTCCCTAGGACAAGCCTCAAGTCTGCATGAATGATCCATCCTGAGAAACACATGAATATCCACTCTGTAAAAGTGTTACAGCCCCTTTGTTCTTGTGATCGATGTGAGGTCGCCATGCCCAATCCCCCACCAATACTTTCTACTGACATCTCTATTGGAAAGCACAATACTTGTTTTAAAACCTCCTCGATATAGCACTCTGAGGGCTTGATTTTCGCGGGACGAGTTGTAGTTTTTCGTAGCACCATTTATTTTGCCATATAATGTACTAGGAAACTGGAAAAAAATTATTTGTGGGGTAGAAAATGAAAAGAACAGTGATTTCCTCCATGGTTTTTTGCGCGCCGTTCTTACGGAATTCACTGTGCAATTAAAACAACATTTTAACTTTATTCTGTGGGTCAATACGACTACGGCAATACCAAATTTATATAGTTTTTTCTATATTTTACTACTTTTACAAGTGAAAACCTAAGTGTAAAAAAGATAATTTATTTTGTGTCGCCAAATTCCGAGAGCCATAACTTTTTTATTTTTCCGTCGATTAAGTGGTATGAGGGCTTATTTTTTGCGGGATAAGCTGTAGTATTTAATAATACCATTTTGGGGTACATGCGAAGGTTTGATCACTTTTTAATTAAATTTTTTTTGTGGGAGTTTAGGTGACCAAAAAATAGAGATATTGACGTTAGAATTTTTTTTTTTTTTACGGCGTTCACCGTGCGGGTTAAATAATGATATATTGTAATAGCTCAGACTTTTACGGACACGGCGATACCAATTATGTTTATTTTTTTTTTTACTATGCTCTAGGGGGAAAATGAGTTGTTTTTTTGTGAACTTTTAATATTTTATTTGTGTTTTACACACAAAAAAAAACTTTAACTAATTTTTACTTTTTTTATTAGTCCCCCTAGGGGACTTCAATCAGCGATCGTTAGACCGCTTGCAGGATATAATTGCAGTATGTCGTGATTGTGACAGGCACCTATTAAGCCCTGCCGGAGGCGATTGCATTGCGGGGGGCGCAATGAGCTATTAGAGGGCGTCGCCCCCTAATTTTTAACACTTTAAATGCTGCGGGCGCTATTGACCGCAGCATTTAACTAGTTAAACTAGCGGGATCGCGCTCAGGCGCGTTTCCGCTCGTTACTTTGAAGTGTCGGCTGTAACAAACAGCCGACACCCGCATCGTATGGAGCGAGTTCACTCAGTGAGCCCGTTCCATACTTCCCCTACACGACTTTGGCGTATGGATACGTCAAATGTCGGGAACGGGTTAAAGGAATTGTCCGCTTTGAATAATCTTCAAATTATTATTTATTTATTTATTTTTTCAACTGTATTTAACGGTATGCTGATCAGTTTCCTGCTGCTGGGAGCCCCAGCGATCAGCTGTTAGTGGGGAACCTGGCATCACCATCACAAAGGAAATTAAACATTACACCATTCCCTTTGAAATCAATGCGCTGTCTGTGTAATGCACGGATGTGGCGGAGCCTCCAGAGAGAGTCTTTGTAAGGCATCATGCACACGACCGTTAGGGTATGTTCACACGATGAGAGGCATTTACGTGTGAAAAGACAGACTGTTTACAGCTGCCTCGTTTCACACGTAAATGCTCCTCGTAATTTACGAGGCGTCTGAGACGCTCTTAAATCTTGAGCTGTGCTTCATTGAGTTCAATGAAGAACAGCTCAAATTACGTGGCAAAGAAGTGCCCTGCACTTCTTTGCCGAGGCAGTCCATTTACGCGTCGTCGTTTGACAGCTGTCAAACGACGACGCGTAAATTACAGGTTGTCTGCACAGTACGTCGGCAAACCCATTCAAATGAATGGGCAGATGTTTGCCGACGTATTGTAGCCCTATTTTCAGACGTAAAACGAGGCATAATACGCCTCGTTTACGTCTGAAAATAGGTCGTGTGAACCCAGCCTCATGGTTTTTACTGTCCGCAAATACAGAACCGAAAATACAGATGCACATCCGTAGCCATCCATCTTTGCGGAAGCGCCCATAGACTTCTATGGGCGAGTCTGTGCTGCAATTGCGGACAAGGATAGGACATGTTCTCTTTTTTGCAGATCATTTCTCCGGCCTGGACGCACATTCGTAAATATATGGAAAGGTGTCCGTGGCCTATAGAAATGAATGGGTCCGCAATTTTATCCATAATTATGGATGAAAACTACGGTGGTGTGCATGGGGCTTCACCATTTTCCGCACCGACCAAGAAAGGGTCTGGAACGGGGGAACTTCCTCTATTAACTCAGAAGTCCCTTATTAGATATTTCAAAATGCATTGTCTAAAACCGAAAACTCCTGTATTTCAAGTGGATTTTACTAGACAACACGTAACTGTTAACTGGCAGAATTGTGGAAGGGGGGGAGGGGTGGGCAGGATATAGAATGCTGTATGTTTTGGAAGATGGACAAAATAAATGTATTTGGGAATTAGTCATTTATACTTATTTGGTCTCCTGGACCTAGCTGTGCACCTCTGCTGACAAGGAGGGAGATGTGAAAATCTTTTGTCGATTTCTTACTAACTGTGTGAGCTTATTGGTCTTAAAAGCAATCTCCCGTTAAAAGGGGTTTTTGGGTTTATATGAATAAAACTTGGTCAGTGTATAAAGAATTGTTCTACAACTATCGAGTGTACTTTCAAGCTCTGTTTGCTGTCAGTGAATTTAAGCATTTTTGTTTACGTCCAAAGGCTAAAAACCTGTACAGGCCCAATATTTCTCTCAGGCACCATGCATGTCCTATTTTTTCATATTACGGACCGTGATGCCATACTTTATAATGGGAGCATGGCCCGCAAATGCGCAAATCCTTCAAGTGCTCTGAGTACATGACGTATACTTAATTTATTATGCATTTTAAAAACTTTTTTGCACCTACCTCCACTGCAAACTTTTTTTGAAAAAGTGTTGCACCTAAGAGAAGTTATAAAAGGTGCCAAATTTGTTCACGAGGTGATTAAATTTTTTAGCAAAATACTGGTGTAGATCTATGGCAGCCATGAGGTTCTCCCATAGTTATAAACTGAGATGTGATCGATAGCAGCTCAATCTGACATGCAGGACCCGCTGGCACTGAACCCATCAGTATCGCAGACCTGACAGATACAGGTTTCAGTGCAAGATACAGAATACAAAGTAGCTGTATCTCCAAAAAGTACAAATAATTTTTCATAAAAAGTATTTTGAAAGTTGCACCAATTACACTAATAGACAGTTTTATTTAAAAAAAAATAATATATATATATATATATATATTATATATTTCAAAGGTGTTCATAGCCTTTAAAGCTGCTGATGTCACTGTCCATATATGGACGGTGACGTCAAGGGCTTTCCCAAGATAGGAGTCCCAGGCCAGAGCTCTTGCAAAGCCACATGAAATCTGAGCCGCGTGAACATACCCTAAAGTGTACTAGTTGGCTACCTTCTGAAGATAATGGTAGCAGTCAAGTTTTATCAATGTGTCTTTTTTCTATACAGATAGACATGTGCAACAAAGGCATCATACATTTTCAGTTCCGCACAGTGTTTTTCTGTAACAATGTATTTTCCTCCTTTTTATATGCAGTTATTTTAGTATGTGAATTTTATTCCCTTTGATCTTTTTCGTACACTATTTTAGAATACTTTAGCTTCACCTTCTAGGTCTACTTCTATACAGTCAAGAAGAAGTTTCCTATCTTCTGATCATGTGTTATACTTGTAAAATCTGTATTGGCTTCACCTATGAGTCTTTTTATGATTAACCAGACTTTTGGTTCTCTGAAGTAGATGTTCATTGGACAGTCCATATATTATGTTTTATTGTCTCCCTAGAGATTTCCCTGTGTTGTTTAGTAGTATTTAGTCCATTAGAATCAATATCATTTTACAAAGTAATGAACTTTGACCAATGAATATGATGAAGCCACCTACTATTCACGTGAATCTAGCTTAGGACTTTCCATTGAGTCTGGCTGTTTTCTCATTTTATTGATTTGTGAATTAATGTGCTATTTTTAGGCTAAACAAACATTTCTTCCATATTGGAAGAGATTTATTGTGCTTGCCGGTTTTATCTGGTGAATGCTGGACTCAAATACAAGTTTCCTCTCACTCCCTGCCTAATGTTCATAATGTGATTTCTGAACACCACTATCCCTCAACAGGAGACTTGTTCACCCCCTCCACAATCCCCTGTTGGAGAGAACATGACCCTCCTCCTTTATTTGCCGATGTTGTGGATCGGGTGAGCCCTGATGTTCGCACCATCAATGGGTCAGAGAGTACCTGATCTCGGGTTCCCCATCTTTACAGATCTAATTTTTGCTGCAACCAGGTCCATGGTACCTCAAAACACGGTAGCAGCAAGGAATGTCCCTCTGCAAAACGTTCAACCCATCTCAGCCAGTATATAGTACTAGTCAGGAATTATAAAAGGATTTACCTTCCACTGCACCAAGCATTTTTGAAGTAGGATTAAAAGTAATACCCTGGGAGTTGAAAGAGTTCAGGGTCTCCCCCATTGCAATTAGGTTAGGAATCCTTGTTCTATTATTCAGTTAGGAGATCCTTTGTTTCGCAGTTCTGTGAACTATCGGAATATGTTTACGTCTTGTGGTTACTGGGATGTTAACGGATTTCAACATGTTATATAACATAAGTCAACTGCTTGTAATTGATAAGTATATTTTTTAAATTATTTGCTCTAAATGTCTTGAGCTTCGAAAACTATATATTTAAAAAGAAAAATCTCATGTCTTGCCATATACTGCATTACTACATGTTTTCTCCCAGTCTGTGACCTCTATTGAAAGGAATGGAGTTTGCATTTCTATGTAAAACTTAATTTCCCTTAAGGTGGCATTACAAGGAAATTGAAAACTTGTTGCCCCCACAGACTATAGCTGACCTGCACCAAAATGCCACAAGAAAACCCCATTTGCACATAAAGTAGAAAATCTTCAGATGTTTAGGCGTGCCGCAGATGTTCGAATATGCAGCATGTAGAGGATATCTGCTGCATATTTGTGCCAAAATTCACAAAGGAAGAATTCTGCCTTGTCTGAATATAACCTAAAAGGGGTATTAAAGTAAAAAAAAAAAAATAAGAGTAGCAATGCTTACCATGATAACCTCCCCTTTTTGGGCCTGTGAAGAATAAATTATTTTTGTCGCTGGAGTCATCTGTTTTGTGTCTTGCCGCCTCTTTAGTGCAAGATTTGGTCACACAATGGAGGGAATTTTATTAAGATTGATGTTTTTATATGCCAGTTTTAAACTAAATTACAACGGTGTGAAAAGTGCCAAATTTATTAAGACAGGCATGCCTCCTTGGCGCATCTTTTGGCTCTCCATGCGATATAAATGAAAATCTCGTGCAAATTATAGCAAATGTGTTGGGCTGGCAGTGGCGCCTCCTCATCCCGCCTAACCACGTTCTCTTTTCTCAACAATTTTGAATTGGCAAGAGGATTGAAAAGTTGCAAATTTTTGTGTCAATATTGCATGTGCCAAAATTTGCTACTTTTCGCCACCACTAAAGTTGCATAAATAATTGTAATTAATTTCCCCATTTCCCCAAGCTGTTGGCCAAATCCGATTTCTCCCGACTAGTCCATAAACGTGCATGCTTGGTTTGGCTAAGTGTGCATGCTTATATCAATAGGGAGAGGGCATTAAGCCGCTGTCAGACACCTCTGGCAGCAGCTTAACTTTTGCGCAGAATTCTTCTTTTTCCAGCATCTGACCGTTTGGAGGTCCCCATACACATAAGATTGACAGATAGTACGGGCCGGTTTCCGCAAAGCAGTTTGAGTGCAGTTTTTTTTTATAGATTGTTACAGTACTGTAGATTTGGTCATTCTAAAGGTGGCCATACACTATATATAGCTGTTGGCCGAACAGTCGTTTGGTTGACCGCTATTTCTAAGGAATTCCCCATACACATGCACGCTCGGTTATTCAGTGGGGAGATGGGAAGTAAGGTGCTGACGATCAGCTTTTACCACAGGGGATATGTAGTATTACATGGTGGCCATTCATATGATACATGGGCAGGTCGGGGCTGCCACAATGGGAACTGCTGATACTTAGCGGCTCCCTTTTCTGGCTTACAGAGGGGGGCCCGACTGGGGGGGGGGCACCTCTATGATAGCCATATACCCTCTTAGTGAGACAACCTCTAGTAGCTATGGCTATGGTGTAAAAAGAGCGCCTGATTGTAGGTTTTGTGCCTATATCTGCAAAACGCTGAGTAAAGAATTATGGGATGGATCCAGTGGCAAATTATATTGGTGGTTTTTCAGTGCTGCGCCTTTAGTGATTGCAAGGGCATCTTGTGCCATCATGCTGTACTTTATAACATCACGTGTTGATTCTAATCATCTGTATAAAAGGGGTTAGTTATTTCTTATGAATATGGAAAGTTTAGTGCGAGAACCATTGTTTACCTAGACGAGGAAATATTATTTGCTCCTGTAGTTTTACAAAACAAAGAATTACAGGAATTGAACGAAGGAAACCATTTACACAAAATAAAGTTAGTTGAATTAATGGAGCTGACGCTTGAATTTTCCTCCACAAACTGTCAACGCACTACAAGAAGCAACAATACGGCTGATAGTAAATAATTAACTGGTGTTATTCATTTCCTTTTGTAATGCCTTTTTTTTCTGTAGGGCCAATTTCACAATAGAAAACTAGACATGTGTCTCCGCGATTATTCAACCAGTTATCACTGGGTCAAAAAGACCCAACGTCTCTGGAGAAGATTCTGGTAGTATTACCGTTTTAACGTTAAATAAAATTTCTGTTTTGCTCCACTCCCCCACCCCCGATTGGGCCGTACATAATTAGAGTTTTTTGACGCGGAAACCGTGTCAGAAAACACGCTCGAAAACGCCTCCCATTGGTTTCAATGGGAGGCGTTCTTTTCGTGTGAGCGGTAAAACCGGCTTGCCCTATCTTTGACCGTTTTCGTCTCTGACCTCCCATTGATCTCAATGGGAGGCAGAGAAAGCGTTTTTCGCTGCGTTTTTGCCCGCGGAGCTCAGTGGCTGCGGGCGAAAAACGCGGCAAACCACGTGCAGTCAGATCCAAATATTTTCGCCTGCAGTGAAGCGGGTAAGCTTTATTTCCTTACCTTCTCCCTTCCAGTTCAGAGTATTATTCTACCAACCTCCTAATAACCTCATTCTGTTGTCGTGAAATTAAACTTTATGGGTATTTCCTTTGGAGTAATTTATGATTCATGTCTTTCATTCTGTCTTATAGAAAAACTTGGTCCTGAACAATTCTTTTGACTCGCAGCATTTGACTAAACGGAAGTGATTTCACCATTGATCTTGGGTGATTACTGTCACATTGCAGTTTGTGGACTTCATACAATGGTCAGTGACCATTTGTCACCCTTCCTGTGCACCGGTGTGTCTAAAAACTAAGGACACAGTGGATGATGCAATTGTGTACTTGATGTCATTGTCAATACTGTTAAAAAAAAATAAAAGTAAAAAATGTTTGTGTCTGAGATCCCATTCAGATAACAAAAACAGTATCTATGTATCTCCACCATCTCAGCACATCACACCGTTCTAGAGATTCCATAAAAATATTTTTATATGCACCACCTTAGAGCCCAGGGCGTCCCTCTTCTTTGGACATGAAATGTGCCATGGAATATCAAGGCACCAGTTGTTGTGTGCAGAGTTTGGCTTGAACTGTCTCGGAATCTGTACGGGAAATATTTCTGTGCGTGCAGGTTCCTGGGCAGCTCATGGCAGTTAATTCTTAGAACCTCATCATGCAGCGGGGGTAAAGGAGCCACCTACATGCTGTTAAGCTGGCCATAGATATGAGATTTTTGTTGGTGGATCTTTTCAACAAATTAAAAAATGTTTGCAAGTCAATTAGGGCATCTAGTTTAACTTTGGAGGTCATTGTCTAACAATCAATTAGACAGATTTATGTCACTTTTTTAGAATTCAATTTTACATTCATTGTTAAAAGTTTACATACACCAAGTTATTTGTCTCGTTAGACAGACTAGACGAATCCTTAAATTGATATGTTTGCTTTTTAGAAGCTACAAATTGGCCAATTATCATATTTAGGCATTCATTTGTACCTGTCGTTCTATTTAAGAGTCTATATTTGCCTTTTGCCTCTTTACACCATGGGAAAAGCCTAGCAACTCCGACAAGGCCTCCGAAACAAAATTATGGACCTCTAAAGTTCCTTAAACGGTTAAGGACTAGGCTGTTTTACAGCTAAATGACCAGAGAAAATTTCACAATTTTGCTATGCGCTTCTTTAGATGACTATAACTCAGCAGGTGAATAAAGTTCATCTTTGAATTTGACACTCTTTTTAAAGGACAGATAGGGCTTTGTTTTAGTGCCATTTGTCAGTATATATCATTTTTATTTTTTTCTCTAAAGTGGGCAAAATTGGAAAAAAATGCAAGAATTTAGCAATTGCGTCCGTTTATGCTAGCATTTTTCACACACGGTATGGACCACGGACAAAATTCATCTCCTTTCACATTCTTCCACTTCTCCCGTGCATGGGGATACCAAATATGTGTGCCTTATTCACTGTGCGGGCATGTGCCAGGGCTTGGCATAAAAGGAGGCTTTTTGATCTTTTCGGTTCAGGAATTCTGCACTTGATTTTATAGCAGCATACTGTGTTCTGGGGGGCCTTATGCTGCTGAAACATTGGAAACACCCCATAAATGACTTCATTCACACAAGTAGACCCCACAAGGTTTTCTTCAAGGGGTTTATCATATTTTTAGACAGTCCAGTTTTCTTCTGAAAGTTTCTTGAATAAGATGGAACAAAATAAAATGAGCATTTTTCACACACGGCATAGACCACGGACAAAATTCATCTCCTTTCACATTCTTCCACTTCTCCTGTGCATGGGGATACCAAATATGTGTGTCTTATTTATCACATAGAGAAGTAGGAGGGCGGACGATAGAAGAAGCTTATTTCACAAATCACCTTTTTTCAAAGCTGGTTTTACAAAACTCAACAGAGTTTCTATAACACTTCCAAAATATCTGCTCTTGAAGCAGAAATCCCAACATATTCATCTAGGGGTATAATGGGAATTAATTTTTTGGGGTTTCCTAAAATAAGCAATTGCAGGTTTATGCAAATGGTGCTCTCCAGCAGATGAACTTTAGAAAATATGCAAACATGACATCCACCCCCCACCCATTCCCTCCCTCACCCTTGGAGTGAAATCAGGTGAAAAATAAAAACGTAATGTAGGGCAAATATATTTTCAACTAATTAACTAAAATCTAATAATTCAGAATAGTGTGGTATTTTTTAAAACATAGGTGAACGCATAGGCCTGGTTGCGAGGGACATGAGGGACAGAAATATCGGGAATCTTTGCGGTGCCCGTCTTTTCTGCAGACGCGGCACTTTTTCTGGGGGTTGCTTCTGGTTGGTGTTGGGGGAATCTGACTGATGAAAGGTCTTTCAGTCAGTCGCGTGACATCCTCAGACTGGGGGCATTCTTGGGTGTCCTGAACATCAAAAATGAGGCCTTCAATAATTTTCTCCTGGATATTCAGATATGTGTCTGTCTCTGTTTTTTTTATAGAGCACAAATGAGTTGTGGATGGCCACCTGTAACAAATAAATGGCCACTTTTTTGTACCAGGTTTTAGTTTTGCGTTTTACTAAATAGGGCTGTAAAACCTGGTCGCTTAAATCCACCCCCCCCCATGTACTTGTTATATTCGGACACGTCACTTTGGTTTGTGCTTGTCCGATGTTGCCCCTCTTTCCCTCACTGCCACTGTTCCTGCGGTATGAATTGTGCTTAGCACATACACATCTTTGCGATCCCTGTACTTGACCGCCTTCAATTCCTCAGATGCATAAGCACAGGAGTCCCCCTTTACCATGCGCTTCCCCACTAATTGCTGTGGAAAACCAATTCTGTTTTTGCGCATGGTACCACATGCCCCAGTCCTTGCAGCATGCAAATGCCTAAACAGGGGCACACTGGAATAAAAATTATCTCAGTACAGGTGGTACCCCTTGTGAAGCAGAAGTTGCATGATCTCCCACACGATCTTACTGCTGGTGGAAAGATCAAGGGGGCATCCAGGAACATTTATTGTGCGGTCCCGCCCTTCATAAATCCTGAAGGCGGTGGTATATCCTGACCCGCTTTCACACAATTTGTAGAGCTTAACACCATATCTTGCCCTTTTGGAAGGTAGATATTGGCGAAAGCTAAGTCTTCTATGAAAGTTGAGGAGGGATTCGTCCACGCTTCCATTCTGCTCAGGGGCGTAGAGTTGCAGAAATAAATTATTCAGGGAATTTATTAGCGGTCTTATTTTAAACAACCTATCCCGGTTTGCATCGGTACTTGGGGGGGCCTGTGCGTTGTCATTGAAGTGGAGGAACCTCATTATTGTCTCATAACGAGACCTGGGCATTACTGCAGAATACACTGGGGTGGCTTGGGCGGGTCTTGTTGACCAGTAAGACCTAATGGAGGGCTTTTTGACAATACCCATATTTAGGGTGAGCCCCAAAAATTTTTTTCATTCCTGCAAATTGGTGGGCGTCCAATCTCTGGCATGGGTGGATGAAGGTTTCTGCCTTATATACTGAGCAGGATATAAATTAGTTTCATGGACAATGATATTTAGGAGGTCGTCAGTTATAAATAAATGGAAGTAATCCATTTGGATAAAATTTGTATTGTCCACAGTTATGGCAGGAAATCTGTGAATTCTAGGCCCAAAAGATGGAGCAGGTGCCCATACAAGAGCCTGAACTGGAGGGACCAGGCTGTCCCGTGCTACAGCGCTACTAGGCCCTTCACTTCCATATTCTTCAGTTTCAACTGCGTCAGGGATAACGTCCCCTGAAGATGAACCTGAAGTGACGCTATCATCGTCACTACCTAAAACAGGTTCCATCTCTGACGCCATCTCTGATGCGGTCTCAGACTCTGATCACAACATGGCGTATGCCTCCTCAGCGCTAAACCACTTCCTCACCATAATGTCGCTAACACTAAACAAACAATTATTATTTTCATTTTTTTTTATAAACAAACACAAACTAACTGCTATGTGTGTGTGTGTATGTATATATATATATCTACACTACCGCTAACAAAAAAATAAACCGCTATTGCTATATATATTCTATATATGTGGATATATATATAATTATATACTCCCTACCTGCCTATTCTAATACAATAAAAGATAGAAATGTAGGTAGATAGATAGAAATCTATCTTTTTTCTATCTATACAATCTAGCCATCTATCTATACAGAGAATGTTTTATAGTGTAACACTGTATTTTTTTGTAACTGTAATCTTCTGGCAGCAATTCTCTCGAGTCTCTTCTTCTCACACTGAAACTATGTGTGACTAGAAGAAAAGAGGCAGGAGATTTGCTACCAGAAATTTCAAAATAAAACAAATGTGATCGCTGCGTTTTCACAGCGATCACGTGTTCAGGGACCATCAGATTGGTCCCTGATACTCTGCCCAGTGCCCAGAGCTGTTGGTAACAGCGTGGGCACGTGATTGCGTGCACATTATATTTTGCATTGAAATGCATGTGATCGCTGTGATTGGTTGTCACAGCGATCACATGTTCAGGGACTAAAAGATTGGCCCCTGACACTCTGCCCAGTGCCCATGGCTGTTAGGGACAGCCAGGGCACAGGTCTGTGTGCACGCGATCGCGCATGCACACTCTCTGAAGTGCCGCCGTAATTAGTCTATACGGCGGACTTCAGGGACCCTGACCGCTGGCCATAAAAACACAGCCAGCGGTCGGGAACCTGTTAAAAGCTATTTCCAAACAATTGAAGGTACCATGATCATCTGCATAAACAGTTCTGTAAAAATCTTGAAACCACATAAGCACTGCATCATTCAAGAAGGGGGGGAAGAAATTTACTCCAGGGCTTAATGAATTTAGTCCTTAAAGAGGCTCTGTCACCAGATTTTGCAACCCCTATCTCCTATTGCAGCAGATAGGCGATGCAATGTAGATTACAGTAACGTTTTTATTTTTAAAAAACGAGCATTTTTGGCCAAGTTATGACCATTTTTGTATTTATGCAAATGAGGCTTGCAAAAGTCCAAGTGGGCGTGTTTAAAGTAAAAGTCCAAGTGGGCGTGTATTATGTGCGTACATCGGGGCGTTTTTACTACTTTTACTAGCTGGGCGTTCTGACGAGAAGTATCATCCACTGCAGCAGCATCAGCGTTTGCAGGTAAGTAGCTACATGGACTTACCTGCAAACGCCGATGCTGCTGCAGAATCAACTGTAGCCTCTGGTGCCGATGTGTCCTCGCTCGTCCGACACAATGCAGGACCTGTGAGTGACGACACAGCGTGATCTCTCGAGAACACGGCTGTGTCTGCACTGCCAGAAGCTGGGCGTTCTGAAGACAAGTGGATGATACTTCTCGTCAGAACGCCCAGCTAGTAAAAGAAGTAAACACGCCCCGATGTACGCACATAATACACGCCCACTTGGACTTTTGCAAGCCTCATTTGCATAAATACAAAAATGGTCATAACTTGGCCAAAAATGCTCGTTTTTTAAAAATAAAAATGTTACTGTAATCTACATTGTAGCGCCTATCTGCTGCAATAGCAGATAGGGGTTGCAAAATCTGGTGACAGAGCCTCTTTAAGGTTCAACTGAACCATAAGACCACAATAAAGGTACTGGTAATGGAGTTGGGCATCAGGTGCCAAAGTATTTACATCAACCATGTCCTACGTCACCATGTACTGAAGGCTGTCTCGCAAGGAAAAAACCCGACTCCAAGATCGGCATAAAAAAATCCAGAATGAAGTTTTCAGATGATCACTGTGACATGAAAGAAAATTTAACTGCTTGGCCATAATGATCATCTCTATGCATGGAGGAAAAAGGTTGAGGCATCCATCGTAACCCCTTCCCACCGCAGCCCTTTTCCAGATTTTCATTTAAATTTTTTCCTCCCCACATTCCAAAAGCCATAACTTTTTTTTATTTTTCCGTCAATATAGTACTATGAGGGCTTGATTTTTGCGGGACGAGTTGTAGTTTTTCGTAGAACCATTTATTTTGCCATATAATGTACTAGGAAACGGGGAAAAAATAATTTGTGGGGTAGAAAATGAAAAAAAACCAGCGATTCCTCCATTGTTTTTTGCGCGTCGTTTTTACGGAATTCACTGTGCAATTAAAACAACATGTTAACTTTATTCTGTGGGTCAATCCGATTTCGGCGATACCAAATATATATAGTTTTCTATATTTTACTACTTTTACAAGTAAAAACCTAATTGTAAAAAAGAACATTTATTTTGTGTCGCCAAATTCTGAGAGCCATAACTTTTTATTTTTCCGTCGATTAAGTGGTATGAGGGCTTATTTTTTGCGGGATAAGCTGTCGTTTTTAATGATAGCATTTTGGGGTACAGGCAACGTTTTGATCACTTTTTTTATTTTATTTCATTTTTTGTGGGAGATGAGGTGACCAAAAAATAGAGATTCTGGCTTTTACAATTTATTTATTTATTTACGGCGTTCACCGTGCGGGTTAAATAATGATATATTGTAATAGTTCAGACTTTTATGAACGCGGTGATACCAATTATGTTTATTTTTTTATTTTTTTACTATGCTCTAGGGGGAAAATGGGAAAAGGTTTTTTTTTTTTGAACTTTTAATCGCACAAAGATGGCGGACCTGGGTGCCTTCATTAGGCCCCCCCAGGCAGCCATAGCAACCATTGCGTTGCGGGGGCGCGATGAGCAGTTAGAGGGGGTCGCCCCCCTCTTTCTAATGATTTAAATGCTGCGGTCACTATTGACATCGGCATTTAACGAGTTAAACGAGCGGGATCGTGCTCGAGCGCGATGCCGCTCGTTACTCTGAAGTGTCGGCTGTAACATACAGCCGACACCGGCATCGTATAGAGCGGGTTCACTCCATGAGCTCGTTCCATACTTCCCCTACCCGACTTTGGCGTATGGATACGTCAAATGTCGGGAAGTGGTTAAAGAATACTCTTCCAACTGTAAAGCATGGGATTGCCAGCAATGTTATAGGGGTGTTTGTTTTTTTTAATGGTATCACAAGGAAAGGGCATTATCTAGAACTGATACAAGACCTCAAGACGTCAGCTACAAATGTTAAAACTTGCTTGCAACTGGATCCTCCAAAGGGATAACAATCATAAGCATACCTTTAAAATTTTAGCAAAATGGCTTAAAGATAACATGTTGAAAGTATTGTAGTGACCAGCGTAAAGCCCTGACTTGTATCCCAGAGATAAATTCTTGACTGAATAGAAAAAAATGTCTGAGCAAGGAGGCCCACAAATCTGACCCCAGTTCTATAAGGCTGGGTTCACACAACCTATTTTCAGACGTAAACGAGGCAAACATCTCCCCATTCATTTGAATGGGTTTGCCGACGTATTGTGCAGACGACCTGTCATTTACGCGTCGTTGTTTGACAGCTGTTAAACGACGACGCGTAAAAATACAGCCTCGTCAAAAGAAGTGCAGGACAATTCTTTCAGACGTAATTTGAGCCGTTCTTCATTGAACTCAATGAAGAGCAGCTCAAAATTTACGGCTGTCAGAGAAGCCTCGCAAAATGCGAGGAGGAGCAATTACGGCTGAAACGAGGCAGCTGTTTTCTCCTGAAAGCAGTCTGTCTTTTCAGACGTAAATGCCTCTCATCGTGTGCACATACCCTAAAGAGGAATGAGCAAAAAGTCCAGCAAGGTGTTGTGAGAAGCTTGGGGAAAGTAAATCCAAGATTCAGATTAAGCATTTAAAAGGCAATACCACCAAATACTAGCAAAGTGTATGGAAAGTTTTTAACCCTATATGGAAACTTTTAAATTCTGATATGGTGAAATAAATCTGTCTCTAGTTGATTTGTTTTAGAGCTACCGCTTATGTGAACAAAGTTGTGAAAATTTTGTTTTAATTGTCTCTAACAAAGGTATATGTAGACTTTTGGCATCAAATGTATATACCAATCAGCCAGAACGTTAAAACCACCTGCTTAATATCGTGTTGGTCCTACTCGTGCCGACAAACTCACTCAGACCCATCGAAGCATGAACTCCACAAGACCTCTAAAAGTGTCCTGGGGCATCTGGCATCAAGGTGTTAGCACCAGATTTTTTAGGTCCTGTAAATTGTGAGGTGGTGTCTTCATTGATTGGACTTGTTTTTCCAGCACATCCCACAGATGCTTGATCTGGGTAATTTGGAGGCAAGTCAACATCTTGAACTCTTTGTCATGTTCTTTAAACCTATAATGATACTGACAGAATACCAGTCCAGCAGAAGGCGCGCACACACGTCCAAAATTGGGGCAAGGAGACAGACTAGGCAAGTGGTGGCAAACTCACCCTGCGACGTCTATGCAGACTGAGACCCAGCCTGCTGCGGATAGAACCCACTATCTGGATCCTGCTAACCGACTCCGATTGCTCTTGCAGGTGAAAGGAAAACTTGCTTTCGCCTGGCAGCTGCTGGTAGGTGGAGCGGTCAGATGGAGTGGACAGGTAGAGTAGTCAGACAAGCATAGGTAATAACAGAGAGGTAACATAGTAAAATGCAGTGAAACACAAGATAAGTCAGGCAGTCGGAGGTGTAAACAGTATAAATGAAATGAGGTACAAAATACAAGAGAATGGTTAGGGGAGGCGGGGTCAGACCACAAGGTAACAACAGACAGATCTCACAGTAGCCAAAGAACAAATGAGCCACAGGAAGTTAATCTCTTAGTCTTGCACCAGGGGTGTAATATGAGGCTAAATTGGATGATTGAGAGTGACCGCTAAGCGAACCTCTCAAGATTTTAACCCTCACCTACCTCTCAGACCAGCTCTGAGAATAGGGAATGTGACCGTACCCCCCGCCCCCCTTTACTAGGGGCCACTGGACCCTCAGGACGAGTTTTGAGAGGCTAGTCCGTGTGGAACTTCTTGACCAACCTGGGAGCACTAACGGAGTTGGCAGCTACCCATGACCTCACCTCGGGACCATATCCCTTCCAGCGTACGAAGTACTGGAGGGAACCCCTAACCCATCTGAAATCCACAATTCTGACATAAAAGGACATCTTCTCATAATGCATGGTCCCCACCAACACCGAAATTTCATCAATAGCCGATATAGCAATGAGAATAGACAACCTGATAAGGGGCAGATTGAGTTATTTTACAGCCCTGGAGTCAATTAAATTAATAGCTGCCCCACAGTTAATAAATGCTTTTTCCCAACAATTGTTCTTATTGTAAGGGTATGTTCACACGGCCAAATTTCAGACGTAAACGAGGCGTATTATGCCTCGTTTTACGTCTGAAAATAGGGCTACAATACGTCGGCAAACATCTGCCCATTCATTTGAATGGGTTTGCCGACGTACTGTGCAGACGACCTGTTATTTACGCATCGTCGTTTGACAGCTGTCAAACGACGACGCGTAAAAATACAGCCTCGGCAAAAGAAGTGCAGGACACTTCTTTGGACGTTTTTGGAGCTGTTTTCTCATAGACTCCAATGAAAACAGCTCCAAAAACGGACGTAAAAAACGCCGCGAAAACGGCGTGAAAACGCCGCGAAAAATGCGAGTTGGTAAAAAAACGTCTGAAAAGCAGGGTCTGTTTTCCCTTGAAAACAGCTCTGGATTTTCAGACGTTTTTGTTGACTACGTGTGAACATACCCTAAGACAACAAAACTGAGAGTAAAACTTTAGAGGAAAAAAGAGAAGATACCCGAGTTCCTAGATGAGCTTCCTCAAACTCATCTAGGTATTGAAGCTTTCCGGCAACGGGCGTTTTAGGATAGGAGCGAAACTGATGTCCGGGATCACCACAATAGAAACACAGTCCATGTTCCCTCAGGTAGATCCTCCTGTCGCGGGCAGATCACACGACTCCACTTTGCATAGGTTCATCAGGAGAGGGCGATATAGCTGCCACCCTGGGCCAGGGAGGCATAGCAGACAACTGTTCCAGATTACACTTACGTAGCAGTCTATCCAGTCGAGTAGCAAGGGACATGGTTGACTCGAGAAGCAGGAGGAGGATGATGCACCATGGCATCCTTTATGGCTTCAGTAAGCCCTACACGAAACTGACAACGAAGGGCCAGATCATTCCATTTAGAATCCGTCGTCCACCTCCTAAACTCAGTGCAGTATTAATCAGCCGGACGTCTACCCTGTCTTATGGACAATATCGTGCTCTCAGCAACAGCCACACGGTCAGGAACATCATAACGAAGGCCAAGAGCCAAGAAAAAGGCATCCAAAGAAGACAAGCCAGGGGACAGAGAAAAAGCTTAGGTCACCTTGTAGAAGGGAAATAACTATGCCCACACACTGAGCCTCAGAACCTGAAGAACGAGGCCTCAACTTGAAATAAATTTTACAGCTCTCCCTAAAGGTAGCAAATTTCTTGCGATTGCCTGAGAACCTATCAGGGAGATTAAGTTTAGGTTCCTGCATAGTTGGAGTGACTACAACTGCCCGAACTTCTTACGCCTGAACACGGAGTGCAAGATCCTGAACAAGCTGAGTGATGCCATGCATCTGATCAACCTCTTGCTAAAGTTGATACATTAATATATTGGGCCAGAGATTCTGTAATGATACTGACAGAATAACAGTCCTGCAAAAAGCGCACCCACAGCCAAAATAGGGGCAAGGAGACACACTAGGCAAGTGGTGGCGAACTCACGCTGCGATGTCCCTGAAGACTGGTGCCCAGCATGCAGCGGATAGAACCCAATATCTGGATCCTGCTAACAGACCCTGAGTGCTCCTGCAGGTGAAAGGAAAACTTGATTTTGCCTGGCAGCTATTGGTAGGTAGAGTGGACACATGGAGTGGTAATAACAGAGCGGTAAAGTAGTACACTATAAGTCAGGCAGTCCGAGGTGTAAACACTATAAATGAAATGAGGTACAAAATCGGACTACAAGAGAATGGTCAGGGGAGCCTGGGTCAGACCACAAGGCAACAACAAACAGATCTCACAGTAGCCAAAGAACAAATGAGCCATCGGAAGTTAATCTCTGGCAAAGAGGTCTAGCACCAGGGGTGTAATATGAGGCTAAATTGAATGATTGAGTGTGACAGCTAAGCGAACCTCTCAAGATTTTAACCCTCGCCTACTTCTCAGACCAGCTCTGAGAACAAGGAATGTGACAAAACGATTGCTGAACAATTATTACAATGTGCCAGGGCAAATTATACTGCTGATATCATTGCCATGAAGGGGTGTACTTGGTCTGCAACGATGTTTATGTAGAGGGTTTATGTCAAAGTATCATCCACATGAATGCCAGGACCCAAGGTTTACTATCAGAACATTGCCCAGAGCATCACACTGCCTATGTCGGCTTGTCTTCTTCCCATAGTGTTTTTTGGTGCCATATTTTCCTAGGTATCCTGACCGGTCACCCTGATTGGACTGCGGCTACGCAGCCCGAAATGCAGCAAGCTGTGATGCGCTGTTTGTTCTAACACCTTAGCCAGCATTAAAGGGGTTTTCCCCACAAACACATGTATTCCCTATCCATAGGATAGCGGATACATGTGTGATTGCTGGGGGTCCGATCGCTGGGACCCCCAGCGATGAGAACGGTGGACTGAAAGTCCCTTGTAGTGCTCCATGAGAATGGTGTGCATCCTCAACCAGTGCTCCTTTTATTTATATGTAACTGCCGTAGACAGAAGTCCCATAGAAATTAATGAAGTGCCGGCCAAGCAAGCGCATCAGCGCACCATTCTCATGGAGCACTTCAGGGGACTTTCGGTTCCCTGTTTTCCTCATCGTTGGGGGTTCCAGCGGTCAGACCCTCAGCGATCACACATATATCCCCTATCCAGGAGGTCACAAAAGAATTTAGACAAGCATCTAAAGAACTGCAGCCCTCACTTGCCTCAGTTTAGGTCAATAAACACGATTCCACAATAAGAAAGACACTGGGCAAAAATTACATCTATTAGAGAGTTGGAAGGCGCACACCACTGCTGAACATAAAAACATAAAGGCTCATCTCATATTTGCAAAAAAACCAAAACAACTAAATGACTCCCAGGAGTTTTGGGATAATATTCTGTGCACTGATTAGTCAAAATTGGAACTTTTTGGAAGACATGCGTCCCGTTACATCTGGTATAAGGCTAACACTGCGTTCTACCATAAGAACATCATACTAAGAGTCAAACATGGTCCGGTTAGTGTGATGGTCTGGGGCTTCTTTGCTACTGCAAGACCTGGATGACTTGTCATAATTGATGGAAACAAATTCTGCTCTTGAGAAAATCCTGAAAGAAAATGTCTGCCCATCATTTGTGACCTAAATCTCTAACGTAGTTGGATTATGCAGCAGTACAATGATCCGAAGCACACAAGCAATTCCACCTCTGAATGGCCCAAAGCAAACAAAATTCATGTTTTGGAGCGGCCGAGTCAAAGTCCTGACTTGTATCCTATTGAGATTTTGTGGTAAGACCTTAAGCAGACAGTTCATGCTTGAAAACCCTCCAATGTAGCCAAATTAAAACAATTCTGCATAAGAGTGGGACAAAATCCCTCCACAGCAATGTAAAAGACTCATCGTAAATTATCGCAAACGTTTCATTGCAGTTGTTACTGCCAAAGATCGCACGACCAGTTAGTAGGTTTAGAGGGGCAATTACTTTTTCACATAGGTGATACAGGTTTTGAAAAAAATCGTTACCCTCAATAAATTGAATGATCATTTACAAGCTGCATTTTGTGTTTACTTGTGTTTTACATTTAAATGTGACAAACTAGAAAATATAGAAGAAATCATGTGAGGAGCAAAAACGTCTTCACAACATATTGAGTGTGTGTGTAAATATATATATATATATATATAAACACACACACACACACACACACACACACACACACACACACACACTACTATTCAAGTTTTAGAACACCTCCATTTTTGCAGGTTTTATTTATATTTATACAGTTTAATGTTTCAAATGTACTTTGAAATGGAAGCATAGAAGAAATAAACAAGATAAGGTGAATATAAATAATGGCTTAACTCTAGATTTTTTACTTCAGTTTAGCCACCTCTAGCTGATGTAACCACATTACACAATCGAGGCGTTCTTTCTACAATTACATTCAGATGTTGTTTTGAAATTTCTTCCCAACATTGTTGCAGATGTTCCCACAAACGTGCTGCACTTGTAGGTTGCTTTGCTGTCACCCTTCTGTCCAGTTTATCCCAATGGGGTTTAAGTCTGGAAACGTTGCAGGCCATTCTATTCTTTGAAGCCTACCGGCTTCTTCTTGGCTTTTTAGGTAGTTCTGACATAACCTAGCAGTATGTTTTAGATCATTGTCCTGCTGTAATATGAACCCCTGACCAAGTAGGCGCACACCTTGGGATATTGCATGGCGCATCAAAATGCTATGGTAGAGCCTTTTTTGTCCCGTGTCCCAGTAACCCTGTGCAAGCTGCAAACTCTGGATCCAGCAAAAGAGCCCCAGACCATCACGCTTCCTCCTGCATGTTTGACAGTTGGTGTCACACACTGATCAAGCATCCTTTCACGTGCTCCACGACATACAAAAACCCTGCATGATGTACCAAAGATGTCACATTTTGATTCATCAGTCCAGAAGACCTTCTTCCACTCTTCAGTAGTCTACTGGAGGTGCTGCTTCGCTTAGGCAAGCCTTTTTTATTTTGCAATCTTAGTAGTGGCTTTCTTACTGATACTCGACCTGTCAAACCTGCAGATAGAAGTCTTCTCTTCACAGTTGAAATGGAAAATTGTTTAATTTTTGCTGCATTAGGCTGGGCTTGAAGATTTTGTGCTTTGAGGCGCCGATCATGCAAACTGTTGACTCTCAAAAACTTGTCATCTGATTTTGTAGTGGCCTTTGGAATACCAGACCCCTTCCTGTCAGAGTTTTCACCAGTTTCCAAGTGCCTTTTGATGGTATAGGAAACTGTACTGCCTGCCACCATGGCTTTCTTGTCAATGTCTCTGTAGGACAGACCTACACTTCTAAGGGTATGTGCACACGCTTACTAAAAACGTCTAAAAATACGGAGCTGTTTTCAAGGGAAAACAGCTCTTGATTTTCAGACGTTTTTTTAGCAACTCGCGTTTTTCGCTGCGTTTTTTACGGTAGTTTTTGGAGCTGTTTTTCTATAGAGTCAATGAAAAACGGCTCAAGAAGTGTCATGCACTTCTTTTAAGAACGGCCGCGTAAAAAAAAAGGCCCCGTCAGAACAGAACGCCGTTTTTCATATTGAAATCAATGGGCAGATATTTGGAGGCGTTCTCCTCCCAATTTTTCGGCCTTTTGCGGCCCGAAAAACAGCTGAAAATAAGCCGTGTGAACGTAGCCTAAGAGTTACAATTGTCTGTCTGTCTTTTATTGTTAAGGGGTAACTAAACGTTCAAGAAACTTCGTTTTAGTGCTCGGACCCCCACCAATCAAAACGTCTGACATGTGAGAAGTTTGTTGAACATTTAGTTACCCTTTATTTGCCCTTTTCTTGCCATTATGATAGCAATGTGCTTTGTCCTGAAGCGCAAATCCTGCCCTACAGGGTGTTGTAATGTAGTCTGTTCCAACACTGGTTATATAGAATCAGAGTGCTTGAAAGTAATCTCCAAAAGTTGAGTCAACTGTAGGAATAGTTTGCATCTACTTTTAAACCATAATTCTGCTTACTTTGCCGCGGAGCAGCTTCCCTGAAAAAGCTCTTTGGTTAAAATCAGAAATTCAAGCTATTGTTGCATTTGAGGTGAAAAACACATGTTATTTTTATGTTTTTAACTTCCTTTGAACCTTTGCACGTTATTTGCTGAACTAGAACTGTGTTATGTCAAAAATAACTTTTAAAACTTTTTGACCGGTTGTGTATGTATGTATGTATGTATGTATATATAATATATATATAATATAATCACATCAATCCGACAATCTGTAGATTCACTTCCTATCCGCATATACGCCGTGCAGCGAGGACGTGAATCTGCAGACCTCTGCTTCTGCTAGCATAGTACTGAGGAGAGCGCTCTGATGCCGGCGGTGTCGGTGTCTCCGGCTCCCCAGCAACCTGTTCTCTAACAGCCGAACCGATTGGTTCGGTTACAGAGCATATGATCACTATTATTAACCGCTTCCCAACTGCCCACTGTAAATTCACATCGGCGCTTGCAGGGCTCCGTGTAGCGCCGACGTGAATTCACAGTGGGTTTTAAAAGCACGATAAGGGTGTCTCAGAGTAGCGCTGACACCTGGATCGTGCTGTTATCCTCTGCCTCTGGTCCCGTAGACATGATCGGGACTTGATTGGTTCAAGTCCCGATCATGTGATCGCAGGAAAAGTTTGTTGCTACAACAAACTTTCCCAGGAACTGATTGCGGGTGCTGCCGTCGGTTGCATGGCAAAACCGGAGGCCATACAACGGCCTCCGGGTCTGCCATGCACGGAAGCCTATGAGAACCACCTGGAGGCTGGTCCTCATAGGCTTCCTGTCAGTGTTACTGTCAGCGTCACGCTGACAGTTTAAAACACGTTACACTACCTAGGCCAGACGTGGTAGAGTTTTTCCGCTGCAAATGTTGGTGCAGATTTGGGGCATTTACGCAACGAATCTGCAACATTTGCATATTTGACAGGTAATTCAGACGTTGCAGAAAACACAGCGGACTTGCTACAGATTTCAGTTTTTGTATTGCAAAGGCTGAAATCCGCAGTGAAATTCCGCTTCTCCGCAACAGTCAGTGCATGCTGCGGAGGGAAAATTCCGCAGCCTATGGTCCGCAGCGGAGTTTTCCGCAACGTCTGAACTAACTTGCTTAAAAATGTATTGAAACAACTGTAAAAAACGGCCGCAGGAGAATTCCACTGCGGACTGTCCGCAGCGGAATTCCACAACAATTCCAACAATGTCTGGACTTTAAAAAAAGTAATAAAAATGTTTTATAAAAGTGTAAAAACAAGTTAAGTTACAAAAACAAAAAAATTCTTTTTTTCCTATAATAAGAATGTTATTATAGGAAAAAAATGAAACCGTTAAAGTACACATATTTGGTGTCACCGCATTCGCAACGACCCAAACTATAATATTATTTTTCCCGCACGGTGAACATCGCAAAAAAACTCATTAAAAAACACTGCCAGAATCACTATTTTTTTGGTCATCACCCCTCCTAAAATATAGAATAAAAAGTTACATGTACCCCAAAATAGTGCCAATAAAAACTACAACCCGTCCCGCAAAAAACAAGCCCTCGCACAGCTTTTTTGACTGAAAAATAAATAAGTTATGGCTCTCAGCATAAGGTGACACAAAAAAGAAATAATTTTATAGAAAAGTGATTTTATTGCACAAACAAAAACATTGTCCGAATTAGTTTTTTTGTTACTATGCTTGCCAAAAAACAGAGTAAAAAGTGATCAAGAAATCACATGTACCCTAAAATTGTACCAATGAAACTACAGATTGTAACGTAACAAATAAGCCCTCGCACGGCTCCGGTGGAGAAAAAATAAAAAGGTTCTGGCGCTCAGAATATAGCGTCAGAAATTGTGCAGAGCGTTCCAAAAGCGGATAACATCTGGCACCATTTATCCAAAGAAGTGGGCAGCACAGTAGAAGAGAAAACCTCCAGGGTATTAGGGTGCAAGCCTCCAGGGATCCGACTCGTAAATCCCCAAATGCAGACAAATTGGAAAAAGAGGCAGCACTCCACAAGTCAAAAGATAGCAAAATTGATTCACCCATCAGTGAAAAGGTGCAACGTTTCAGCTGCTCAATGTGCTTGACACAGGCTGCATTGAACAGCTGAAACGTTTCACTGATGGGTGAATAAATTTTGCTACTTTTGACTTGTGGAGTGCTGCCTCTTTTTCCAATTTATCTGGCACCATTTAGCAGTGCGACACTGGCCACATATCTATGAATTATTATTTATTTACTGCATTATTATACCCTCTTATTATGCCCTGAAGTTCTTTGCCCAGCTTACATGCCCCCACATTATAAACTGAAATGCCAACAAAACCCCAAACAGAACAGTTAACAAGTAAAATCTGCGCTCCAAACGCCAAACGGCGCTCCCTCCCTTCTGAGCTCTGCCATGGGTCCAAACAGCAGTTTATTACCACATATGGGGTATTGCCGTAATCGGGAGAAATAGATTTACAAGTTTTGGGGTGCTTTTTATTCTTTATTCCTTGTAAATTTTCCTGTGTAGATTTTTATTTTCACAGACAAACTCCAATAAATATAGCAAAAGACCTGTGGGGTCAAAATGATAACTATACCCCTAGATAAATTCCTTGAGGTGTGCAATTTCCAAAACCGTGTCAATTTTGGGGAGTTTCCACTGTTTTGGCACCACAAGAGCTCTTCAAACCTGACATGGCGCCTTTGCTTCTGAGACCTGTGTGTTTCAGTCCATTACCCCTCTAGAGCCACATGTATGATATTTCTAAAAACTGCAGAATCTGGGCAATAAATATTGAGTTGCGTTTCTTTGGTAAAACCTTCTGTGCTACAAATTTTTTTTTTATTACAAATGAGTTTCGGCAAAAAAAAAAAAAATGTGTAAATTTCCCCTCTAAGTTTGTTTTAATTCCTGTGAAACGCCTAAAGGGTTAAGAAACTTTTTGAATGCTGTTTTGAATACTTTGAGGGGTGCAGTTTTTAAAATGGGGTAATTTATGGGGTCTATCTAGTACATAAGGCCCCCAAAGCCACTTCAGAACTGAACTGGTCCTTGAAAAATAGCCTTTTGAAATTTTCTTGAAAATGTCAGAAATTGCTGCTAAAGTTCTAAACCTTGTAACGTCCTAGAAAAATAAAATAATGTTCAAAAAACGAAGCAAATAAAAAGTAGACATGGAATATGTGAAATACGAACTATTTTGTGTGGTATTACTATATGTTTTACAAGCAGATACATTTAAAATGAGAAATCATAATTTTTGCAAATTTTCTGTAAATTTTGGTGGTTTTCACAAATAAGCAATGAGTTTATTGAATAAATTTTTCTGCTAACATAAAGTACAATATGTCACGAGAAAACAATCTCAGAATTGCTTGGATAGACAAAAGCATTCCAGAGTTATTACCTCATAAAATGACACATGTCAGATTTGAAAAAATGGGGCTGGTCCTGAAGGCCAAAATGAGCTCGGTCTTGAAAGGGTTAAGTATGGATTATGGTTGTTGGCAACATGCTGAAAACAAAGCTAATTTCATAACCTTGTAAAGATTAACCAGTAAAATGATTATTGTGCATGTAAAGTTAACATAATTTAACTACAGACTCCTCTTCTTCCCCATTCTTCATATCAAGGGAGGAATAGTTATTTCTTATCTTCATAGAAAATCTTCTTGATTTTTTTTTTTATCTTTCTTTTTAAAAATACACTTCTCCTTTTTGATGTAACGAAGTACAAATGAAAATAGTAAAATAATGATGTAGCCAATGGTCATTACAGGAACAGGTCAGTAGAAAAATCTAGGACAATAAAAAATCTCAGGAAAATGCATTTTTGTGTTGGAAATTCCCATAATTATAATTCTGACTAGTAAAGACAAACTATTGTAACTGAGCCAATAATAATAACTTAACGTAGAAAGGTTTTCTTCATTTTTGTATTTTGTTGAAGTGATATGGAGAACACTGGAGCAGAATAATGAATCCTTTATATGTTTATGTGGGTGAAAGTTCCATCTCTTAGGGTATGTTCACACAGGTTATTTTACGCCTCATTTTCAAAAAACGGCACGTAAAAAGAAGTGCATGTTATTTCTTGAGCTGTTTTTGGAGCCATTTTTCATTGACTCAATAGAAAAACCGCTCCAAAAACGGCCGTAAAAAATGCAGTATTTTCAGACGTATTTTGGTAAGCGTGTGAATATACCCTTTCGGCTCCATGCACACGACCGTATTTTTCATCAGTAATTACGGACCCATTCATTTCTATTGGCCACGAACATTTTTCATTTTTTACTGATGGGTGTCCGTGCTGATAAAACTTATAGAACCTGTCCTATTCTTGTCCGCAATTACGGCAAGGACTCTCCTATAGAAGTCTATGGGAGCTTCCGTAAATACGGACGGCTATGGATGTGCATCTGTATACCGTCCGTATTTACGGAAGCATTGCTATGCAACATGCTGATGACATCATTTGCAACCTCCCTCTTTTGTTGCGGATCCATATACACGGATGGAATATGGATGCAATACGGATAGTATTTACGGACAGTATTTCGGGATAGATGAACATACGGTCATGGGCATGGGGCCTTATTTACTGTTGGATGTTTTCTTCCCTTTTGTGCTATAGCATTAGACTGATTTGGTCTCCTTTTAGGTCCAGAACATATCTACTGGCATAGGTAATATAATGTTAATGGTTTTTTCCCATCCAACTCTATGACAGCATCTCTAACTGCCTAGGGAATGTAGTAGTGATGTGGATGTGCTTGGAAATTCCCTATGTAGATATGGACTTCCCTTTGCAGGACACAGACCAAGGGGGCCATATTCTCTACTTTGACCCCAAGGGGTTTTAATGGTGGCTAAAATAATAGCCAAAAGCATGTGAGGTTCCAGCTTATACTACTCAATGAAATTTGCAAGGAGCTTAAGCGGGAGACTTCTCAAAATAATTGCATAGAAAACGTGGAGTAGTTACCCATATCATCGTGGCTCTCATTTTTTTAGGACTTTTTTTTTTCAAATGAATGTAATTTAAATGGGTGCTATTTACAACTATTCCACTTTTCCATTGCATTAGTTTTCATAAATTTTCTCTATATTGTCTTTAACCTTAACGACTCCCATAAAGGCCATATTGAAGACGCATACAGTGGAGGAAATAAGTATTTGATCCCTTGCTGATTTTGTAAGTTTGCCCACTGTCAAAGTCATGAACAGTCTAGAATTTTTAGGCTAGGTTAATTTTACCAGTGAGAGATAGATTATATAAAAAAAAAAAAAGAAAATCACATTGTCAAAATTATATATATTTATTTGCATTGTGCACAGAGAAATAAGTATTTGATCCCCTACCAACCATTAAGAGTTCAGCCTCCTCCAGACCAGTTACACGCTCCAAATCAACTTGGTGCCTGCATTAAAGACAGCTGTCTTACATGGTCACCTGTATAAAAGACTCCTGTCCACAGACTCAATTAATCAGTCTGACTCTAACCTCTACAATATGGGCAAGACCAAAGAGCTTTCTAAGGATGTCAGGGACAAGATCATAGACCTGCACAAGGCTGGAATGGGCTACAAAACCATAAGTAAGACGCTGGGTGAGAAGGAGACAACTGTTGGTGCAATAGTAAGAAAATGGAAAACATACAAAATGACTATCAATCGACATCGATCTGGGGCTCCATGCAAAATCTCACCTCGTGGGGTATCCTTGATCCTGAGGAAGGTGAGAGCTCAGCCGAAAACTACACGGGGGGAACTTGTTAATGATCTCAAGGCAGCTGGGACCACAGTCACCAAGAAAACCATTGGTAACACATTACGCCGTAATGGATTAAAATCCTGCAGTGCCCACAAGGTCCCCCTGCTCAAGAAGGCACATGTACAGGCCCGTCTGAAGTTTGCAAATGAACATCTGGATGATTCTGAGAGTGATTGGGAGAAGGTGCTGTGGTCAGATGAGACTAAAATTGAGCTCTTTGGCATTAACTCAACTCGCCGTTTTTGGAGGAAGAGAAATGCTGCCTATGACCCAAAGAACACCGTCCCCACTGTCAAGCATGGTGGTGGAAACATTATGTTTTGGGGGTGTTTCTCTGCTAAGGGCACAGGACTACTTCACCGCATCAATGGGAGAATGGATGGAGCCATGTACCGTCAAATCCTGAGTGACAACCTCCTTCCCTCCACCAGGACATTAAAAATGGCTCGTGGCTGGGTCTTCCAGCACGACAATGACCCGAAACATACAGCCAAGGCAACAAAGGAGTGGCTCAAAAAGAAGCACATTAAGGTCATGGAGTGGCCTAGCCAGTCTCCAGACCTTAATCCCATCGAAAACTTATGGAGGGAGCTGAAGATCCGAGTTGCCAAGCGACAGCCTCGAAATCTTAATGATTTACAGATGATCTGCAAAGAGGAGTGGGCCAAAATTCCATCTAACATGTGTGCAAACCTCATCATCAACTACTAAAAATGTCTGACTGCTGTGCTTGCCAACAAGGGTTTTGCCACCAAGTATTAAGTCTTGTTTGCCAAAGGGATCAAATACTTATTTCTCTGTGCACAATGCAAATAAATATATATAATTTTGACAATGTGATTTTTTTAATTTATTTTTATATAATCTATCTCTCACTGGTAAAATTAACCTAGCCTAAAAATTCTAGACTGTTCATGTCTTTGACAGTGGGCAAACTTACAAAATCAGCAAGGGATCAAATACTTATTTCCTTCACTGTACCTCTTTCCTGTATTGTCTGTATAGACAGTGCAGCAGGGTGTACTTTATTTATGGCAGCGAGGGAAAACCGCTCCTGATTTTCAGAAGTTTTTTAAGCCACTCGTGATTTTCGTGGCGTTTTTTTATGGCCATTTTTGGAGCTTTCTTCAATAGTCAATGAAAAACAGCTCCAAAAACGTCCCAAGAAGTGACCTGCACTACTTTCGCACGGCCGTTTTTCAAAACGGCCGCGTAAAAAAACGGCCCATCGGAACAGAACATCGTTTTTTCCACTGCAATCAATGAGCAGATGTTTGGAGGCGTTCTGCTTCCGATTTTTCTGCCTTTTTTCGGCCGTTCATCTGCTGATCCCTGTTCAAACGGCAGGGATCAGCAGATGAACGAGCAAGCGCTCGTTCATCTGTACAGTCATGTCTACATAAACAATAGTGCTATATAATTCCTATAACCCTTTACTGCAATGTAATGTACATTCACATCATCGGCAGGAGGGTCTTCTTTTGTCCAGTGCCCATCACGATTAGGCGTGGGCTTAACAAAGGAACCAAATGCTGTCCAGCATTAATGCCTGTTAAGACATATCTACAGCTATAAAAAAACAACTCATTAAATCCAATAAATTGACTGCTATCCTATATATATATATATATATATATATATATATATATATATATATATATATATATATACTGCATCAATATATTTATCCTTTCATCAACAGCCAACCTGCAAAGCACCAGCTCACAGAACAGGTTTGCCAAGTCCTGAAATCTGTGGCACATAGAATCGTCTGTCCTTGGTTGCACGCTCTCTGCTGAGCCAACCTGCCTTTGGAAGTAACATGGACACAAGGACTGTTCACCAGGGATTTTTATGCCACGTTTAATACTAACATCACCATGTATAATGGCAAGCTGCGGCTGAAATGGTGAAGGAATACTTTGGGTTTGGACTTTAGAGCAATGTCAATTTATTTTCTGATTCGCACCCTACCATCTGGAAGACTGATGGACAAATCTGGGTTTGTTAAAATACCACTAACTAAAGTTCTGTGTAGGAGAAATAATAGTCTAGGGTTGTTTTTCAGAGTGCGGGCTGGGATGCTTGCTTTCAGTGAAGGGAAATCTACATGCATAGAATGGTATTCTAGTAATTTACTGACTTGCACACAGTACTTCACTAAAACCTATCCAACACCTTTGGGATAAACCAACCTGATTGCAATCCAGACCTATTAAAAAAAATATATATATATAAACTGTGTACATATGATACACACACACACACAGACACACCATTTTGATGCATTTTCTGTGGCATTTTTTAGGCGGTTTTACATTTTTTAACAATTATTTAGCAGAATTGCAGTGGCCATGTTTGGTGTACTTGATTTGGAAAATATTCTTTCCTGTTTAAACAATGGTTTTTTTCTGCAGTGTGGAATTTTGCATCATAGTCCTCCATATTGCCAAAATAACGCTCCAAAAACAGCAACACAAAAAAACACTTCTTTTTTTTTTATATGTGTTTTAGTAAGTTACATTAAAAGGAATTATTAAAGTTGAGATCAGTTAAAGGGGTTGTACGGGATTAAAAACATTTCTGGTTTTGTGGCTCAGCGCCATTCACATTAATGGAGCTCCAATACCGGACACAACCCACAGACCATTTCAGTGCCACTTCTGGGTGAAAGCAGCCATGTTTTTCAAATTCTGCATTCTTATGTATCTGTCTTATCAAAGTCACAGAACAAATATGAAACCCCTGTGTATGTCATTCCTTGTGTCTCAGATGCTCAAGTATTAGTTATAGTTGTATATTTGAATATAAAGTCTGCTGGTAGTTTCAAACTGTTTCATTACTTTTAGCGCAAAGCCACACGTGGCGGAATTGCTCTTGAATTCCGCTGTGGACACTCCGCAGCGTTAATCCGCAGCGGAGCCGTTTCTCCATTGACTTCTACTTCTATTTAGTAGGGTTCGTTTAGACGAAGCGGAAAATTCCGCTGCGGAGCATAGGCTGCGGTGCGGAATTTGGTGTCCGCAGCATGCAATGGATGTTGCGGAGTTGTGGCGGACTGGTTGCGGACTCATGGCGGAATTTCTCCATTGACTTCAATGGAGATTCTAAATTCCGCAATGAAGTCCGCAACTGTCATGCACATGTCATGTGTGCTGCGGATGCGTCTTGCTTTTTTGACATGACATTTCTTCATTCTGGCTGGACCTATGTATTTCTAGGTCTACAGCCAGACTGAGGAAGTCAATGGGGCTCCCGTAATTACGGGAGCGTTGCTAGGAGACGTCAGTAAATAGTCACTGTCCAGGGTGCTGAAAGAGTTAAGCGATCGGCAGTAACTGTTTCTGCACCCTGGACAGTGACTACCGATCACAATATACAGCAACCTGTAAAAAAATAGAAGTTCATACTTACCAAGAACTCCCTGCTTCTGTCTCCAGTCCGGCTTCCCAGGATGACGTTTCAGTCTAAGTGACGGCTGCAGCCAATCACAGGCTGCAGCGGTCACATGGACTGCCGCGTCATCCAGGGAGGTCGGGCTGGATGCCGAAAGAGGGACGCGTCACCAAGACAACGGCCGGTAAGTATGAAATTCGTTTACTTTCACTAGGGAAAGTGCTGTCCCTTCTCTCTATCCTGCACTGATAGAGAGAAGGGAAGCACTTTTACCGCAGTCCGCAGCAGCTAGTCCGCATCAATTTACTGCACATTTTGGGCAGATCCGCCGCAGAATCTGCAACGCAGATTCTGTGCGGCATTGATGCGGACAGTTGCGGAGGAAATCGTGTGGGCATGCCCTTAGGCTGTGTTCACACCTCATTATTGCCCTACGTTCATCTTATATGTCTGGGAAACTATGGAGTAATTTTTTGCAATTTCTTAACTGTACATCACTATTTTGTCCATGTGGTGGCAGCAAAGATTTACTGAATAAACTGAAGATCTCATAGTTGCGGGCAACTTTCTTAACTATTAGTTCAATTTGCAAGATATTTCAAATTCACAAAAGTACATACTTCATTTTAGTTCAACAAATTACTTAAGTCGGTTATTAATATAAAACATTGTTGTGTTTTTTTTTCTGTTCGTCCTTTTCGCATGCTATAAGCATGTATGGCAAACGTTTTCAGTGAACACTCGTTACAAACTAATTCTATAATATATACATGTATTTTATTTTGCTAGTTTTATGTATATGCATCAAATTATTGAATTATGGAATTAATATATGTTGTGTAATAATATTAATAACATTTATATAAACGAGTAGCGTTCTTGACGTCCCTCTGAAAATACACAGTCGTCCTTATCTATATATTATACCGTGACATTGGGAAGGTGACAGACTCTCTTGGGAAGTACTGTAGGTTATATATATATATACTATGTGAGTGTGTGTATGTATATGTATATATATATATATATATATATATATATGCTCAAATAATTTAGTTGGTTAAATTGCGTAGTTGCAAAGGGATTTTGATACCACATCCAATGTGGAGGCTGCAGCGTTTTCTTTTCTGTTTGCCATCCCACAGAGCATGGTACAGCAGGCACACCCTGTAGTATGGAGCTGCAGTCTGGAGTTTCATTTGCAACTTTGTTGCCTTTATCTAACTCCTATGGCAAGATTTTATTCAGAAATCCCGCTTGCTGTGCTACGCTGTTTCCTGAACTCCCATTTACTTCTATTAGAGTACCAGAAACACTGTAGCAAAAAGTGCTCGACTGTTTCCAGAAAACCCGGCCCCCTCTTTACTCAGTGGTGAAGCCCAGTGGCAGAAAGTAGAACAGGGGTCCGGCGCGCGGACATTGAGGCTAAACCAGTAAATAGGACGGCCATTGAGGACGCTGTGGATCAATAGGATGTCTGAAACGCTGGTATATGGCAGAAGTCCAGCGGACTCTGAAAATATGCGCGCCGAGCCACTCACGGCTCAGTACAGACAGGCGCAAGGCAGTGACATCATCGTACATATCTGCACTGAGCTGTGAGCGGCTGGCATGCACAGAACTGACGGCTCTTTCCTACCATAGGATTCAACTGTATCTGCGACCATTGGACGCAGATACAGGTGAAACCGGGGGAAAAACCTAAATGCACAAGATGTCTATTTTCTGCACTGAATTTAGGTTTCAGGGAGTTTTCCACTTAATTGCCCAGCTCTATTCACACATAGCGAATACACTGCAGATTTTCCATCCAGATCTGCGGGGGAAATCCACAGAGTATTACAGTAGCAGCAAAGTGGATGAGATGTGAAAAAAAACAAAACCTCCACGCTGCAAAAATATATATAAACAATTCAGAAATTGACCTGCGGTGAGTTTTTTTTTAATCCAATGCATGTCAATTTATGTTGCGGCGTTGCAGATTTGTTGTGGATATTTTCCTTTTAGATCAATGGAGAAGTAAAATTCCGCGATAAATGCCAATTGTTGCAAAATTTGCTGTGATTACGCTGCATTTTCGCAGCAAAGTCTGCAAGTTACGAAAAAAATAATTATATTTTCAAAGTCTTAAAGAGGCTCTGTCACCACATTATAAGTGCCCTGTCTCCTACATAAGGAGATCGGCGCTATAATGTAGGGGACGGTAATGCTTTTTATTTAAAAAAAACGATCTATTTTTACCACTGCTGTCACCTACATTATAGCGCCCATGTAGGAGATAGGGCACGTATAATGTGGTGACAGAGCCTCTTTAAACAAAAAAAAAAATACTACACCTCTCATGGCCGCTTCCATGGCAATGCGTCCCTTCTTCTCCAGGTGGTCTGTGCATGGGCGGCTTGTGATGATACAGACACTGGCTAGGGCAGCATTAACGTGATGCTATGGAAGCGTCAGGAGAGCTGAGTGTAGTCGTTTTTTTTTGTTTGTGTCCGGAGATCACATTAGTGTAACTTCTGTGAGCTCAGAACTTGTCATATTCAAAAACTGAAGGAGCCGCAGAACTCTGTAGCACACCTGAGTGCTATTGAAGCTGGTGTTAGTTGTATGTCTGACAATTCTGACTTCTACCTCTCTTACAGCATCCTCTGATATCTCACACTGTTATGTTAGAACATACTTCTAATGGTTTCGTGTGTATATAAATATTTATATACTTTCCATTACTGGGATAAATTGCGTAAATGTTTAAAACAGGAAGTTCTTTCAATTTTATTTAAGTTTTTAATGTAGTTATATGACAGGTGCCGTGTGGTCAAGGTACAAAAAACTGATATGTAAAAGTCTATTTTTTTTCTAGTATACTATAGGATGCAGAAGATCGAGTTGTGTCACCAAACCATCTGTCAGTAGGATCTAATATAGCATATGAAAAAATACAGCTTCAACATTTGTGGTGTCAGGGCCATATTTTGCCCTAGGCACTGGAGATCAATAGGGGCCTGCGCAGAAGGAGCGGACCCTAGCCAGCAACAGGACGTTGTGTGCCTAGCGGCGCAGGCTAGGGCCTACTGCTGGCCAGCATCAGGACATAGCCTGCACTGCCTCCCTGTGGTAGAGAGAAGCCAGGAGAAAGGAGAGGTAAGTATATATAGGGGTCTGGTATCTGAATTAATTTAGTCGTCTGGTCTAGTATTTGATTTAATTTAAGGGTCTGGTCTGGGGTCAGATTTAATTTAGGTCTGTGGTGTGAATTCATTTGAGTGTATGGCCTGGAATCTGAATTCATTTTGGGGGGTCTGTTCCGGGGTCTGTATTAATTTAGGGAGCTGGTCTAGAGTCTGATTGGTGCAGGGCACTATTTATGGCACAATGTTATATGGCACACTATACATGGCATATGGGCCACTTAGAGGGACACTATATGGTACAATTGTATATGGTGCACTACTTGCATAATCTTTATGGAGCTATTTACTGGAAGGCACGATAAAGGGGAATTGTGTATGGCACTATTTACTGTGGGGCACTTTATGGGGCACTATGTGTATGGCACATTTACAGTAGCAAGGCACTATTAAAGGGGGAAGCAGGATGTGGGGTTTGTGAAGAGGGATGTTCTGGAAAAGCATGGAGCCAAAGATTTCTGAATGGCAAACTCTGCAGAGGCAAGTTGTAGCTGGACGATGGCATCATGACGGTCTTGGCCAGATGTAGAAGATGTGGAAAGCAAACGACTCTAATCAGAGAAGACGTCAACTGTGGTAACCCGGGTTTAATTTTTTGCTCTGCGTTTGACTGCGTCTGATTTAGTATTTTATTATTTTGTGCAGTCTGCAGTGTTATATTCTTCAGGCCTCCTGTGTGGTATCTCACCACTATATGATCAATGTATTCAGTCTCTGTATGGTGGTTATATTAATTTACAGTATGGTGGTAATTTTGGTATTTCCTTATACTTATTCAGCAACAGTATGTAGGTATTAGTTAACCCCTTCCCGCCGCAGACATTTTTTGTGATTTTCACTTTCGTTTTTTCCTCCCCACATTCCATAATTTTTTCCATCAATATAGAGGGCTTGTTTTTTGTGGGATGAGTTGTAGATGTACACGGCACCATTTATTGTACCATATAATGTTGTGGGAAACTGGGGGAAAAAATGTTGTGAGGTGGAATAGGTAAGAAACAGCGATTCCTCAATCTTTTGGGGGGTTTAGTTTTTACAGCGTTCATCCTGTGCTAAAATGGCATTATAACTTTATTCTGTGTGTCAATATGATTACTGTGATACCAAATTTATACAGTATTTATACTATTTATATAGTATTTATACTAGCGGCGTTACAAATAGGCTGTCATTCGGCAAGATACGCCATGCCTGACGACCAGCACATTATCCCTCCACGTATTACACATAGTACTGACACCCCATGTACTATTCACAGCACTGACCCCTATTCATCACTATTTATTTATTTATTTATTTTTATTACATTATTACAGACTTTCATACATACATATTTATTTTTTACCATCCATTCACACCCTAGCACTACACTGACACTCATTTATCGCACACCTTTGAGCACTTAGTCCGCCACTCCCCTCAAGACTAGTGGGAGGGGCTATCACTACTTAATGCACACTCCTTCTGCAGCATTCTTTGACCCGTCTGCGTCCTGATGGGAACGGGTTTTCACCCACCCACCTACCTAGTGAGTATGGCCTTTTTTGTGGTTTTGATGATCTTTATGTCCCATTTTTTCTGTTTGTGTTTTTAAATTAGGAACGAAAAGTTCTGGTTAGGGACTCGCAAGGCACTGGGGACCCTTGACGTTGGGTTGCGAGCTTTGCGTATTTTGGCCAAAATAACAACTAATACCCCATGTTTCATGGATATTTCTTACTACGTATACTACACTTTTTTTCAGGACGCAGCCGGGTCTTATATGCTGGGAGGGCATGATGTGCTGGCGTTTGGTTTGGAATGCAGAGCAGCCCGCTTTAGCTAACACTAGCGGCGTTACAAATAGGCTGTCATTCGGCAAGATACGCCATGCCTGACGACCAGCACATTATCCCTCCACGTATTACACATAGTACTGACACCCCATGTACTATTCACAGCACTGACCCCTATTCATCACTATTTATTTATTTATTTATTTTTATTACATTATTACAGACTTTCATACATACATATTTATTTTTTACCATCCATTCACACCCTAGCACTACACTGACACTCATTTATCGCACACCTTTGAGCACTTAGTCCGCCACTCCCCTCAAGACTAGTGGGAGGGGCTATCACTACTTAATGCACACTCCTTCTGCAGCATTCTTTGACCCGTCTGCGTCCTGATGGGAACGGGTTTTCACCCACCCACCTACCTAGTGAGTATGGCCTTTTTTGTGGTTTTGACAGCTTTTTTTTATGTTTTACTACTTTTACAAGGAAAAAAACTGATTGTTAAAAATAAAATTTGAGTTTTGTCACTATATTCTTAAAGCCATAACTTTTTTTTTTTTCCGTCGATTAAGCGATATGAGGGCTTATTTTTTGCGGGGCCAGCTGTAGTTTCTATTGGTATAATTTTGGAGTACATGAGACTTTTTGATAAATATTTGTGGAAGATGAAGTGACCAAAAAACAGCGATCACCGAGAGGCTGACATATATATTTTAATAGTCCAGACATTTACGGATGCGGCGACACCAGTTATGTTACTTTTATTTTATTTTTTTCATTGTGCTTAGGGCAAAAAACCTTTTATTTGACTGAATTTAACTTTTTTTATTTGTCCCCCTAAGGGACTTGAACCAGCGATCGTTGGACCACTTGCATTATATACTGCAATACTAATGTATTGCTGTATATTGTTACACTGACACACTCCTATGAAGCTTTTGACCGTGGCATTTAAGGGTTAACGAGTGCCATTGCACTTGAGCGGGATCCCGCTCGTTACACTGAAGTGTCGGCTGTAAGATACAGCCGACATGCTCGTTCTATGGAGCAGGCTCAGCTCGTGAGCCCGCTCTATACTCCCATGCCCAACGTGCGCCGTATATATACAGCGGATGTCGGGAAGGGGTTAATCAGTGTATGTAAGTATTATTTAGTCACTTTTTGGTTGTGTTATATAGTCACTGCATGGGGGTGTTATTTAGTCAGGGTATAGGAGTGTTATCCATTCCCGGTATGGAGGTATTATTCAGTCAATGTATGTTTAGCGTTATTTAGTAACTGTAAGGTGGTATTTAGTCACGGTATGATGACGTTATCCATTCACAGTATGTCGGTGTTATCCAGTCAAGGCATGGTGGTGCTATCCAGTCACTGTATGGCGATGTTACCCAGTCACGGAATGGCGGTGTTACCCAGTCACGGAATGGCGGTGTTACCCAGTCACGGAATGGAGGTGTTACCCAGTCACGGAATGGAGGTGTTACCCAGTCACGGAATGGAGGTGTTACCCAGTCACGGAATGGAGGTGTTACCCAGTCACGGAATGGCGGTGTTACCCAGTCACGGAATGGCGGTGTTACCCAGTCACTTGAATGGCAGTGTTATCTAGTCACTTGAATGGCAGTGTTATCTAGTCACATTATCTGGTCACGGAATAGCAGTGTTATCCAGACTAGGATTGTCACAATACCAGAATTTGGACTTCGATACCGATACTTCGTGTAGTATTGCGATACTCCATACCAAAACGATACTTTGCCAACAATAATAAAAAAAGAAAAAGTTCTTACATTTTCTGATGTGAGGCACTTGGGTGATTAATTTTGAACCTCCATGTGCCTCACTTTAATAGTAATTAACCCCATCATGTTCCTCACAGTCATAATGGACAACATTGGGTTAATATGTGGGGTACATTATGGTGTTAATTACAATTAATGTGAGGCACATAGAGGTTCACAATTCATAATACCTTGTACCTCACATTAATAAGTGAAAGAAAGCAGTTTTTATTTTCTAACAGCGTAAACATCATAAATGATGCTATAGATTTTTTATTACGGTCTCGACGATACCGAATATTTGTAAAAAATGTGTGTGAATTTTTTTTACTTTTTTATTTTTAAACTTTAATGTACTGGCATATATATTTATCCCAGTACATTAGCCTGTGTACTGATAGTACACAGGCAGTTGTTAGGACATACATAAGTATGCCCTAACAGTAAACATGGTCAGACAGCCCTGAGGTCCTTCAATCGACCCTGGGCTGTCTGCCCATATATGGTATGTCCCTCGATCAGTCACAGAAATTCCCTGTGACGCGATCCTGCGGTCAGCTTTGATCGCCGCATTCAGGGGAATAGCTGCGGGGATGAGCAGTTTCTCTGATCTGCCCCGTTCGAGCAGGGCTGTGGCTGTGTAATACAGCCAGTGGCCCTGCTCCTGACAATAAGGCTGGATTCCTTGCACCATAGTTATGTACGACGCTAGGAGTCCCTCGCTCGCTGCGGGACAACTGTCCCGTACTGTAATCATGTTTTCAGTATGGGACAGTAGTTCCACGGAGAGGCAGGGACTCCTAGCGTCATACATAACTATGATGCTAGGAGCCCGGCTCCCTGCAGTGTGTTCAGTCGGAGACTTGCGGCCGAAATACGTTCCGTCCCTTACGGACCGAACACCCTCGTGTGAATCCAGCCTAAGTGCGCAGTCAGCATACGGTGATACGGCCGGCGCTGCACTAATGAGCGATGGTGCCGGCACTGAAGACAACATGGGGGTGTTTTGTAGTTCGCCTGCCATGTTCTGTCTTCAGTGCCGCCGCTCATTAGTGCAGCGCTGATCACATCACATCATCGCTGACCGCGCGCGCACACTTGTCAGGACTCGGGAGCGGGGCAATGGCTGTGTTACACAGCCCTGCTCTAACAACATTCATGTGTTACTATACAAAGCTGTGCAAAACTATACATTAAATAACGGTATTGAACCGTTTGAGGGTGCACGGTGTCGAAACAGTATTGAAATTTCAATGCATCGTGCATCCCTAATACAGACATGATATGGTAGTAATATTTAGTCATTGTGTTTATTATTATTATTTGCAGGTAGGGATAAACTATGTATGATAGATTCGAGGTTCTAGTGTGCCTTTTATTTGCCAAAGGGCACAGGAGTCTTGGGGAACACTGTTCACTTGACTGAACATCAGGACCTGGCTGTGCGCTAAGCCCTCTAGCACACGACCGAGTGCCAGGGCAGGACGTTTTTTTGCGGCATCCACGTGGCACCAGATAGATTTCACAGACCCATTCATTTCAGTTCTTGAATCGGGTCCGTGTAAAGATATGACATATTCTATCTTTCCACGGATGACGGACAAGAGACTTAGGTGGCACACATGGTTTTTTGCAAGAGCCCTATGGCAGCCATTCTATGTGTAAATATCATTGAGCGCATTATCATTAATGCCACCGATAACAATTATTTTTATGGCGTCAGAATTTATAAACGCTAGTTTTATCATTGATCTTCTCCTTTGTTAACACTGACCAACTATCATTCTTATTACTCAGAAATTAGCTAGTCGTGGCGATAATTTGCGAGTGTAAATGGGCCTTTGATGGTGGCGTATTCAGGCTAGTACCTACGGCAGCGTTAGCTGTAAATACGGTTCTGGTGCTTTTATTGTTCATATACTATACTGCATATGGTTAAATGATATACTGCACATTTAAATCAAACCACTAAATAGTACCACGTATGACAAGTAAAGGGAGAAGTCACACACAGCAGATTAATTGCAGATAATTTTACGACACACATATTCATCTAAATGGGGCTTGCAGAAATTCATGCAACTGCTGCAGAAACAACATATTCACACGTTTTAATTTTTTCTATAAATCAAATGTACAAGCGAATTCTAAAAAAGTTTGTAATATATCTTATTAGAGAATAATGCCTCTTTTTACACTTAGCAGACACTTCTCCCCTTGCCTACTGCACTGATCATTCACTCTTGGTTCACTGGTAAAATCCCTATTCAGTGAGTCAGAGATGAAGCCAGCTCACATGCTGCACATAGAAGTCTTTAGTGAGGGGAAGGGGAGGAGGGAGCAGCTGCAGAGAGACACAGACAGAAGCTGATGCTTCCAGTAAGTGTTTTACTAGAATACAGCACTAGGTGGGACAGTAAAACACTTACTAGAAGCAGCATGGAGCACATTACACAGCAGTAATGAGCAGTGTAGCTGTGAATCCGGCACTGGGATGAGATATAAAACTTACTAAAAGGTGTGTGTGTGTGCGTGCGTGCGCGCGTGCGTTTTCTCTCTCTGCAGCTGCTCCACCCTCCTGCTTCCCCCTTCAATCTCCATAGACTCTTATGGAAACCATGTAACCTGATCTTTAAAGGCTATGTAAACCTTTGCGGGTACTAGATTCAGCATAAGGTACAGCTGTATACACAATACAGAACAGCTGTATCTGAAAAATTGTAAACATTTTTTTTTAATAAAAACTAATTATAAAGTTGCACAAAACATGGATTGACCTTTTTTTTTTTTTTAAATAAAATAATTATAATCACTTTCATAGGTTTACATAGCCTTTAAGTGAGCTGTCTTGATCTCTGCCTAACTAAAGACAGACAAAAAGGCAATTTTCTCTAATAAGATATATTACAAAATTTCTCATTCACTTTTACAGTGGAATGATGGAAGAAAAAAATAAAACGACTGTTACACTTTAAGATCTCCTATATAAAGTTCCTATATAAAATTGTTGCTTGTTAGGGTATGATCACAAGTGTCAGATTTCCATTGTTAAATTTTTTGCAATGGAAATCTGTCCCATATATCTTAATGGGGTTTGCAAAAATCATATGCAGAATAAACAACCCAATTCAGATGTAAAGAACTGATTTTTAGTTGCAGAAATGTCTGCAATGATTCTGCCACATATATTATTTTTCTGGTTACTCAAATAGGTTATGTATTTATTAAGCAAAACACATTTTTTTGTTATATCTGAACTGTTCTGTGGTAAATTACTCACCCATTGTAGCGCATCTCTCACATTTATGCTGCCCTGTCTGATTTCAGCGTGCTGTCATTTATTAGGTAATGTTAACAAATCAAACTCGTCCCGCATTATTCATTTTCCTATGCTAAAACATATTTTTATTTATTGCCATTGTAACAATCGTAGGGTATGTCGACGCATACGGCCGCTCCGCCGTAGAGAAGTAGCAGCTGGCCAAACTATAGTCAATGATAGTCTTTAGGTCAAGTGTACCTGGATAAGAGATTTGGTAGACACTTGGCGTGCCAGACGACACTTGGCACAGATGATGTGTAGTCATCCGAGACCCACGGGCCGGCGCGTTTACAGATGGTGAACTCCACTCCACAACTAGACTTTGCGCTGGAATAAACACAATTACTGGCACCGGAATACAAAAACCGGATACGGGAACATTGGGTACAGGATATAACTAAGGGACCATTTGCTGAATGAACATGGGTAGACACAACATTGCTCAGGCATGACGGTGCACAGGGATTTGCTAGGGAAGATTTTAATGGTGTGCACGCTAGCCCTTTAAGAGGTCACCAGGGCGTGCACATCCTTTGTGAGTGAGCTGTGGGCGTGAGCAGTACACGCCGGCGTCCCTGGGGAGGAGGAGAGAGATGCTGGTGGCCAACAAGGGGAGCGGTGGTTGGCGGCCGCCAGCGCTACAGTACACCCCTTTATGCCCCCTCTTCTTAGGGCCAGAGCGTAGGTGGAACCTCTTGATGAGCGCAGGTGCATAAGTGTATTCTTCAGGTTTCCTACGACCTCTCATTAGGGCCAAACCCCTTCCAGTCAACCATGTAAAAGACTTTTCCTCCTACCCTCTTGTAGTCCAGAATCTCCTTAACTTCAAAGACATCATTCTTGTGATCCGTATAGATGATGATAGGATGAATAGCCCCCTCCAGCAGGTGTCTCCATTCCTCTAAGGCCAACTTGACGGCCAATAACTCCTGGTCCCCAATGGAGTAATTGCACTCTGCAGGAGAGAATAGCTTAGAGAAGAAGTCACAAGCTACTGTCTTACCCTTGGAGTTTCTTTGAAACAGGAGTGCACCAGCACCAACAGAAGAAGCATCATTTTCCAGAGAGAACTGCCAAGCCACGTCAGGATAGTGAAGAACGGAAGCTGAAGTGAAGGTGCTCTTGAGGCTGGTAAATGCTGACTCTGCTTCCGAGGTCCAAACCTTGGCGTTCACCCCCTTCTTGGTAAGAGCAGAGATTGGGGCAGTAAGAGACGAGAAGTTTGGGATAAATTGCTGGTAGAAATTTGCGAATCCAAGAAATCTCTGTATAGCCTGGAGACCCTGTGGATGTGACCACTCCAAGACGGACATCACCTTCTCTGGATCTATCTTGATTCCACGATCGAAGACAATATAGCCTAGGAAGGGCAAAGAGTTCCTTTTGAGCACGCACTTCTCGAGTTTGGGGTATAAGTGATTCCCCCTTAACCGCGTCAGGACTTGGCGAATATGCTTCCGATGCGCCGCCCGATAAGATGAGTAAATCAGAATGTCATCCAAATATACCACCACACAGACATACAGTAGATCCCGGAAGATGTCCTCCACAAATTCCTGAAAAACAGCTGGAGCGTTAGAGACCATAGGGCATCGCGAGATACTCGTAGTGATCATCTCAGGTGTTGAATGCCGTCTTCCATTCGTCAGCTTTACAGATACGAATCGGGTTATAAGCCCCGTGTAGATCCAGCTTCATGAAAATCTTGGCTCCACTAATTCTATCGAAGAGCTTTGTGATTAGCCTCAAGGGGTACTTGGTTTTTTACCGTAATTTGGTTTAAACCTCGGTAATCAATACATGGTCAAAGTGACCCATCCTTTTTTACGACGAAGAATCCGGCTCCGGCTGGAGAAGTAGACTTCCTGATGAACACCCTCTCAAGGTTCTCTTTGACATGAGCCGACATGGCCTGGGTTTCTGGTAAGGAGAGAGGGTAGACCCGTCCACATGTAGGCGAGGCTTCAGGGAACAGTTCTATAGGACAATCGTAGAAAAGATAAGGAGAAAGGACCTCTGCCTCCTTTTTGCTAAAGACATCCGCAAAACCGGCATAATGTGGAGGTAGCCCAGAGAGCGGCTGAGGCAGTGGAGGCAGAATGGGATGAACCTGTGGCAGGCAGCGGAGAAGACACTTTGGTCCCCATTGAAGAACCTCTCCAGTCGAGGACAGGAGCATGTAGGCGAAGCTAAGGCAGTCCCTGTAGGATAAGGTCAATAGCTTTTGGCAAGACATAGAAAGTAATCTGAATTGTAGTCTCAGAGGTTTAGTGATGGACAGAATAGGATCGGGCAGTGGTTGCCCATTTACAGAGGCGACTGCCAGAGGTCTTTCCAGAGGAACTGTGGCCAAATGGAGACGGTCTACTAAGTCCGGCTGAATAAAATTTGCTGCCGCTCTGGAATCCAGATAAGCAGGGACAGAGCGTGATTCCTCACCAGAGAAAATAGTTACGGGAATAGATAATTTGGGAGAGGATTTGGCATTTGGCATTGTTCCACCTAGGGTTGTCTCTCCAATCAATCCTAGATGCTGAAGTTTGTCTGCTTTTGAAGACATTGACGCCCAAAATGACCCTTGTGGCAACAATACAGACACAATCTTGCGCATCTTCGCTGCTGCCTCCCACTCGGACAATTTGAGTTTGTCTACTTGCATGGGCTCTTCAGGAGGAACAACTGGAGAAGACAGTAAGGGTCTCTGGAACTTGGGAGCCAGTCTATAGGACCTTTTCTCCCGGCGATCTTCCTGAGCGCGTTCTTGGATCCTCATGTCGATCCGAGTTGATTACAGAATAAGGGCATCCAGAGTGGATGGGAGGTCACGAGCCGCCAGCTCATCCTTGAGTTGGAGAGCCAGTCCTTGCCAGAAAGTAACTACCAATGCCTCATTATTCCAGGCGAGTTCTGCTGCCAGGGTATGGAACTGAATAGCGTATTCACCTACTGTTGATTCCCCTTGACGGAGAGTCAGAGGAGAGGCAGCTGCGGAAGACGTCCGACCCGGTTCCTCAAAAACAGTGCGGAAAGTCTCTAGGAACAATTGTAAGTTAAAGCATTCCGGACCCTCACGTTCCCAGAAGGGGTTAGCCCATGCCAGGGCTTTGCCAGAAAGGAGGTAGACAATGAAAGCAACCTTGGTAACATTAGAGGGGAAAAGATGAGCGTGCAATTTGAAGTAAATTTGGCATTGGTTGATGAAGCCTATACAGGTCTTGGCATCTCCATCATAGTGAGGTGGTAGAGGCAGAGAGATTCCGGGCCCAGCACTGACAAGAGGAACAGCAGGAGGTGGTGTAGAGGGAGCAGCCGCAGAAGGGAGATCCAAACGATTGACTATGGAATTTACAGCCTGGAGGAGCTGATCCTGTAGTGCACGGAGGTCACGCATGTCTGCTTGCATCAATTGGAGCGCTGTCTTGGGTTGACCAGCGGGATCCATTGCCTGAGCAAACTGCAACAATTGTGGGGTATGTGGACCCACTAGGCCACTCCGCCGTAGCGAAGTAGGAGCTCGCCAAACTATAGTCAATGATAGTCTTTAGGACAAGAAATGACACTACGCAACTAGCCGTTGCACTAATAGAAATAGGTTATACGTTCACTTTAAATTAGAAAATATCACTGCCTGTATGAACGATTAAAACTTGAATTTTATTATTGTAATCAAACACTAAAAGAAGGCTAGAGCCAAACAACTCTTCAGGCGTTAGCACAGCGACCAGACTGGGTGCAGGAAAGGTAACACACAGCTATGTGCACCTCAAATGCCAATGTGTTTCTCCCCCTTATTAATTTATTATATAAACACCTGGTCATCCATGCCAGTAAAATAGCGTCCCTACGCGTTTCCGCACCCCTAGTTTACAGGGTGCATCATCAGGGGTCACACTAAATATTGAATTAGAACACATAATGGCCGGCGAGCACCTATTGCGTGCTCTGACATTCACCCGGCCCATGCACAGACATTAGTCAGCTGGTCGCACACGAGCTGAGCGAACGCCGGACATAAATAGAGAATGTCCCTCCCACCCAGCGGTGACGCGGCACCCGACCGGCCAATCCCCGCACGCAAACGTCATCACTGATGTCACGTGCAAGGGACGGGCCTCCGAACCTGCTAACCAATTCGCGGGTAGTGGGTAAAAAGCGTCCCTAGTAACCAGGGATTCAAAGGCGGCCACATTAAAGTCCACTGGGTGATTGACACTGGCGATAAGAGGAGTATGAAAGACTAAGTGGCAAACCATGCCACTATTGTATTGCTCGATCCCCAAACAAGGGGTAGATGGAAAGACATTAGTGAAATATAATAATATAGACTAACCGCTATCCCTCAATTGGGAAACGGTTATGAAATATGAGAGGCTGTGAATAGAGAGACATACCCCTCAGGGACAGAGGAGGAAGAGGAGAGTGATGGAACAACACCAAAATACTCATTGTTGTAATTAGGCAAACCGGTAGAGGACCATAGGATAGACATATACGATATGGAATTACCTAGAGGATATCCTCGCAAAGTCCTTAGATCAGCCTATAAGGATGCCCTTAGCTATAATAGGAGTGATCTACTTAATCCAAAGACGCGTACAGCTGATGACCAAATACGGATTATAGGGACCTACGATTCAGCTAATAAAGAGGTTTTGAGAGTCCTACAGGCATATGGGGGGATCTTGAAAACTAACCCGGACATCGGGAGCCTGGTGGGAGATAGACCCCTGGTTACCTAAAGGAGGGGGAGAAATATTAGGGACAGGGTGGTGCAAGTAGACACATGGAATAAAGGGAACTTTCAGGTGTGGATCATGTAAGGATTGTGATTCCATATTGTGACTTTTCTAGTCATACCATGGGAAGGACATTTGAGAACTGGTCTTTCATTAATTGCAAAACCAGGGGAATTGTCTATCTAATTACCTGTGTTTGCGGGCTCCAATATGTCAGCAAGACAATTAGAGAGTTTAGGAGGAGGATTAGGGACCACATAGGTGACATACGTAGAAGTGAGGATACCTCGGCACGACACGTATGGGAATGCCACAGTGGCAATACGACTGCTATCCAATTTCTGGGGATTGAGCAGATACGACCATCGGCTAGGGGGGGGGGGGGATCTGGATAAACAGATTTTACAAAAAGAGGCCCAATGGATTTTCCGCATGCATAACATGAAACCTGTGGGCCTCAATGAACAAATATATACCTGTGTTTTACTGGCATGGATGACCAGGTGTTTATATCAAAAATTAATAAGGGGGAGAAATACGTTGGCATTTGAGGTGCACATAGCGGTGTGTTACCTTGCACCCCCTGTCTGGTCGCTGTGCTAACGCCTGAAGAGTTGTTTGGCTATCTAGCCTTCTTTTAGTGTTTGATTACAATAATAAAATTCAAGTTTTAATCGTTCATACAGGCAGTGATATTCTTTAGGACAAGAGTACCTGGATGGGAGATTTGGCAGATACTTGGCATGGCAGATACTTGGCGAGGCAGACACTTGGCACAGATGACGTATAGTCATCCGAGGCCCATGGGCACATGTGGTGAACTCCACTCCGCAACTAGACTTCGCACTGGAACAAACACAATTACTATGGGAGCGAGTAGCGGGTGGGAGTATTACACGACGGCGTTCCCAGGGAGGAGGGAGACGCTGGCGGCCGCCAGGGGAAGCAGGGGAGTGGTGATCGGCGGCCGCCAGCGTTACAGCCATTCATTTGAAATCTACCCTATACAATTCATTGGGGTCTAGCAGCCGACCACATTATTTCCAAAAAAGCACAGCTTTTCTTTTACTTTAGAGAATAAACTGATTAGATAGACATATGCCAATTTTTATGCAAAACAGAACTTTAAAGGCTATGTTCACTTTTGAAAGGGTTTTTATTTGAATTGGATTTTATTAAAAAAATTATAATTACTTTATGAGATATAGCTTCTATGCATCCTCTATACATAGAAGCTGTATCTTGTGGTCAAAGCTGAATGAACTTGGATCGATAATAGCTGTATCCTCCATGTCACCGAAGCAGTCAGTCCCGCTCAAAAAGTCCTTTTTTTTTTTTTTAAACTACAAATCAAAACATGTTCAAAATTAAATAAAAAACACTGATTTATTTATAAAAAAAAATGCCTTCAAAAGTTTAAAAAATTTGACTGAAATCCATTGCTGCATTACTTATGTTTCCGTATCAGACAGAGTAAAAAGAGTCACAAATAACCTCATCCCTATATGAACATCTTTTGAGACCACATTTCCTGCATTCCAACAAAATCTTTCCAGTGTATAGTTTTCTTCGCCGCACAGGTTACTGTACAGTCTGACACACACAAATATTCCAAACTAACTTTGTATTTAAGTAGTGAAAGATTATGTCCTTGGGAAGAGCAAAGTTCGCTCTTCTTCAAATGCCCTAAAGTGGGTAGTAGAATTCTCTCCAAGAATCCCAGCTATGAAAACAGACAGAGCGCCGCTAATCCTGGTTAAATGTCCATAGATTTATACTAAGGAACATTTTAAAAAGAATCTGTGTAATAAATGGGACTATGGATTTAAAGAGTAATTAACCCGTTAAGGACGCAGCTATTTTGGATATTGAGGACACAGGGATTATGTATGTTCTTTTTATCTGCGTTCTGAGAGCCATAACTTTAAAATTTTTCTGTTGACGTAGCCGTATAAGAGATTGATTTTTGCAGGACTACTTGAATTTTTAAATAGCACAATTTTGGGGTACATATAATGTATTGAAAACATATAAATTTTTTATGGGAGGGGTGAGAAAAAAATAGCAATTCCACCATTGTTTTTACAATGTTTACAATGCGTATGTGTTACATGTTACGATTACGGCTATACCAAATTCTTATAATTTTTTTTAATGTTTTACTTCTTTTGCACAATAAAAACACTTTAACCCCTTAATGACCGGGCCTGAAAAGACCTTAATGACCAAGCCAGATTTGTTAAATCTGGTATGTCTGACTTTATCAGAGAATAACTCTGCGAAAGTTTTGAATATCCAAGTAATTCTGACATTGTTTTTTCGTCACATGTTGTACTTTATTTTAGTGGTAAAAGTAGACTGATACGATTTGCGGAAATTAATTAAAAAATAGAAAAATGGAAGAAATTTTGTAAAAATTACCATTTTCTCCTATTTTTAACTGCAATATGTCACATATGTACACACATACTGTACAATTTTTTTATTAAATATATATTTCCATCGCTTTACTCTATTTTGGCAACACTTTTGAAAAAAAATAATATTTTTTTTGAGCAATTTAGAAGACTTACAATTTTAGTAATAATTTTATACATTTTGAAGTACATTTTGTTTTCCTGCACCAAGCCAGGTTTTCAGAGGCTCATAGGTGTCAGAATGGTGGAAACCCCCACAAGTGACACCATTTTTAAAACTACACCCCTTAAGGTATTTATTAAGGGGTGTTGTAAGTATTTTGACCCCACAGTTTTTTTGTAAGAATTCATGCAAAGCAGGTGTAAAAAAATATAATTTCACTTTTTTCATAAAAGTATCACTTTGAAGACCGATTTCTTTGTAAAGCGACCATGAGATTGAAGAAACACACCCCAAAATCTATCACCCTGTTTCTCCTGTTTTCAAAAATGCCCCCATTGTGGCCCTAATGCGTTGCCTGGACACATGGCAGGGCCCGAAAGGAAGGGAGCAACCAGAGGCATTCAGGTCTCATATTTTGCTTGAAAATGTTTTAGGCCCCACTGTACATTTGGAGAGGTTTTGAACTACCAGAACGAAAGAAACTCCCCATAAACGACCCCATTTAGAAAACTACACCCCTTAAGGTATTTATCTAGGGGTGTAGTGAGTATTTGGACCCCACAGTTTTTTGCTAAATTTAATGCATAGCAGGTGAAATAAAAAAAACAAACACTTTTTATATAAAAGTATCACTTTGAAGACCGATTTCTTTGTAAAGCGACCATGAGAATGAAGAAACACACCCCAAAATCTATCACCCTGTTTCTCCTGTTTTCAAAAATACCCCCATTGTGGCCCTAATGCGTTGCCTGGACACACGGCAGGGCCCGAAAGGGAGGGAGCACCCGAAGACTTTCAGGACACACGTTTTGCTTGAAAATGTTTCAGGTCCCATTACACATTTATAGAGGCACTGAGCTGCCAAAAAGATAGAAACTCCCAATAAATGACCCCATTTTGAAAACTAGACCCCTTAAGGTATTCATCTAGGTGTGTACTAAGTATTTTGACCCCACAGTTTTCGCAGGAAGTAATGCAAAGCAGGTGGAAAGAAAATTTTATTTCACTTTTTTTCACAAATGTGTCATTTTAAGGTCAGATTTCTTGTACAGAGGACATGAGAATAAGGAAATGCACCAGAAAATGTATCACCCTGTTTCTCCTGTGTTCAAAAATATCCCCTTTGTGGCCCTTATGCGTTTCCTGGACACACGGCAGGACCCAAAAGGAAGGGAGCACACGGAGGCTTTCAGGACACACATTTTGCTTGAAAATGGGAGGATTCTACTTTTCTAGATTGAGAAATATATGTCCCTAACAGTTTCTACACCCTATGACTATGTCGTGCTAAGAAAGCAGCTGTCCTGAAATCATGTCAGTCCATAGACATTATGTATATCAACCCGCTCTGATATATAGTATGTTAGAGTGGGAAAATGTATTAAACTGTTGGCGGAAAAAGGCAATATATCCCAAAAAAAAGGAGGAAGAATGTATCCAGCTATGTGGAAAACTAGAGCATGTTCACAGGATGAAAGAAAATTTGTAGGGCTGTAATGACTTTATTATTCAAAGTGACTGGTCATACAACGTCTCTTTAGCTCCATCAATCCCTATATAAGGGACGAATGTGCTAAGTGATGCGGTACACCATAACAAGCCCCTGCCCGGCAAGGTAGGAACCGCCATGTGCACAAAACAACCAATCACCTGTAGTATATAAAGGGGCAGTGTCCCACACTGTATGTATAGATACAGTAAAGGACCACTACTCCCCAAATTAATGTCGCTATTTCTAGAAGTATTGTCGGGTGTAAGAGGTCCACCAAAAACCCGAACAAAACTGTAATAAAGCCCATAGTGTATTGATAAGGAACAGCTCGCTTATTAGAAATCCTCAGAATAAAAAGAAAAAATGATGCCGTATCCCCAGTCAGTAACAGCTATTTATGGCAGGACATAGTCATAACGGAAAAGGAAATAAAAAGCTTTCAGGGCACAATTTTATCTTGAATGAATTTCAGGGCCTTATTCCACTTTATATAACTGGGTTATATCCCAAAATGACTCAATCTAGAAAAGTATATTTCCCTCCCTCCCAAAAAAAGTGATTAAAAAAAAGAAATCTCTAAAAGAACCCTAAATTTTGACATCTCCTAAATATAAAGCGAAGCTGCTTCCCTAAAAAAAAAAAAAAGGTGTACAGAAAAATTAAATCCTAAATAAATCCTGCATTTTAACTTTTTTATAGCTCACAAAAGAAAATTAGTAATGTGCGACGGTATGATAGATTTCAAAACAGGGACTTATGCATAGACCAGGGTTGGAAGGACAAGCGGAACAATAATATCTTGACTCACTTCGCTGTCCTCGTTTGCTGCAGACCCGACACCGTTTTTTGGGGGTATTTTTGGTTAGGTGTTGAAGGGATGGGGTGTAAAAAATGTTTTTCAACAAGTCAGCGTACATCCTCTGACTCATGGACTACTCTCTGGTCTGCAGATTGAAATAGGAGATCTTCAATCACTTTCTCCTGAAATTCAAAGAATGTCGCCCTGCCTGCTGATTTTTTGTACAGGACAAATGCATTGTGCATCGCAACCTGGATGAGGTATATTGCCACTTTCTTATACCACGTTCTGGTTTTCCTTTTAACCAGATAAGGTTGTAACATCTGGTCGCACAAATCTACCCCACCCATATATTTGTTATAGTTGATGACACACACAGGCTTTTGTCTCTCTGCAAAGGCCCCACGTTCTCTAACAGTTGCTGTTGCATTTGTATGGATAGTGCTTATCATGTAGACGTCCTTGCGGTCACGAAATTTTAAAGCCAGCATCTTCTCAATTTGAAAAGTGCATGACTCCCCCTTTGGTAGTTTTTTATCCACAAGTTGACGTGGGAAACCTTTGCGATTCTTGCGTATTGTGCCACAGGCTCCGGTGTTGGCACAATGAAGGGCGCTAAACAATGGCACACTGGTATAAAAACTGTCCGTGTATACATGATACCCCTTGTGTAGGAAAGGGCCAATTAAATCCCACACAATCTTACCAGTGGTACCAATATTTGGAGGGCACCCTGGTGGATTGAATTCACTGTCTTTACCCTCGTAGATCTTAAACGCACATGTGTAGCCAGTAGTGCTTTCACATAATTTGTAGATCTTTACCCCGTATTTTGTACTTTTTGAGGGTATGAATTGGCGGAATGAGAGACGCCCTTTGAAATTCATTAGCGATTCATCCACTGCTAAATTTTGTTCAGGGGTATATGCTCCTAAAAAGGAGGAATTAAGAAAATTTAGCAAAGGCCTTAATTTATACAGCCGGTCACGAGTTCTGTCGCTGGAAGGGGGTGACTGTAAGTTGTCACTAAAGTGGAGAAATCGCATAAGTATTTCGTACCTGCTGCGTGACATAATGCCAGAAAAAATGGGGGTGGCATGTATAGGGCTTGATGCCCAATATGACCTAATAGAGGTTTTTTTTATAATTCCCATGTTAAGGGTGAGGCTCAGAATTTTTTTTATTTCCGTTGCATTTGTGGGATTCCACAACCTGGCATAAGGTGACGAAGGCTTATTGCCAATGTACTGCCTGGCATACAAATTTGTTTCCTGCACAAAATGTTCCAAAACTTGGTCCGTAATAAAAATATTAAAATAATTTAGTGGTGAAAAATTACTGATATTGGGACTTATTCCAGGAGTAGCAATAAAGTCATTTATGGTGGGAGAAAATAGACTTGTGGGTTCCCACCCTAAATCGGTTTGTTGGGGTTGTGCAATGTCAGGGGCTGCACTTTGAACGGACGTTGTGGCAACTGCGCCGTCTCCCATATCACTGGTGCTGGGTCTCATATCCGTAGAATCCCTTGAAGCGACACTTTCGCTGTCGCTTTCAAGTAAAAGCTCATCTTCAGATGCAGAATCCGTATCTTTTGGCAGCCATAATGATTATACAGTCTAAACCGCAAATAATAAACGTAACTAGCGGTTTAAATTTTTTTATCAACTAATCACACTAAAGGAATTAAAGTTTTTGTTTTTGTTTTTTAAAGTTTTTTTTTTTTTTCTCAAACCTAAACCCTACGCCTAACACAAACTGTAAACCCAAGCCCAGAACAGCACCCTACGCCGTCTAACAGCGTACACGCCGTCTAACAGCGTACCCTAAAAAGAAAGTCGTTTATAGTACGATTCTTAGTATATACAGTAAATATATTTATATTTATATATATATATATATATATATATATATATATATATGTATATACTATAAAATACTGAAAAAATGATTTATTTTTTTTTAAACTGTGTGAGGAACAAGTGATTTTCTGAGGGGACACTGACACACTTGTATCTGTTTCTCTCCACAGCTAGAACAGAGTGAGGAGAAACAGATACATGTTTTTACTTTTATTTTACAGTAGTGACCACTATGATTGGATCTCATAGTGAACACAAAAAAGATCAGGAACCAATACTATTTTCTCCTGATCACTGCTCTAAGAGCAGAGCTGCAAGCAACAGCTCGTTCTTAAAGCAGGAGCTGTCATTTAGACACTCCCGGCGGCTCTGTACACAGTAACAGCATGTGACCGCTGTGATTGGCTGTCACAGCGGTCACATGCTGTTACGACGAAATCGGCAGGTCCTGATGGCTGCACTAAGAACCGGACCTGTTACTTACAGCCGGTTTTTAGTGCAGACTTGATCAGGGTGCCGTTAAACCCACTCTACTACAGCGACGCCAAAAGGCATCGTTGTAGACGGAGTACATGCACCGCCCGACGTCAAAAGACGGTGGGCGGTCGTTAAGGGGTTAAGGCCTCATTTACACGAGCGTATTATACGCGCGTGCGACGCGCGTGCTTTTCACGCGTGTCGTACGCACCTATAATAGTCTATGGGGCTGTTTAGACGATGCGTGAATTTTGCGCTGCGTGAGTGCGTTGAGTAAAACTCACGACATGTTCTATATTCTTGCGTTTTTCACGCAACACGCACCCATTGACTTCAATGGGTGCGTGAAAACAACGCATGCCACACTGACGGTCCTGCGTTGCATGCGCGAAAATCACGCAAGAGCTGTCAAACTCCTGAATGTAAACAGAAAAGCACCACGTGCTTTTCTGGTTACAAACATCCAAACGGAGTGTCAAATTCGAGATGAGCGCACCGAACTTCACCGGGTTCGGCCAAACTCGTTTTGACCGAAACCGGTAAAAAATGTTCGGGTACGCGACGTCAGGAGACAGTCACTGTCCACGGTGCTGAAAGCGTTAAACTGGTTCAGCACCATGGACAGTGACTTCCGCTCCGAAAATCCATGAACCTGTAAAAAAAAAAAAAAGTTCTGACTTACCGATAACTCCGGTCCGACCTCCCGGGATGACAGTTAAGTCCAAGTGACAGCTGCAGCCAATCACAGGCCAAGCACAGGCTGCAGCCAATCACAGGCTGCAGCGGTCTCATGGACTGCGGCGTCATCCTGGGAGGTGGGGCCGGATGACAAGAGTGGGACGCGTCACCAAGGCAACGGCCGGGAGCCCGGACTGGGGGAAGCAGGAAGTTCTTGGTAAGTATGAAAGTCTTTTTTTATTCACAGGTTGGTGTATATTGTGTTCGGCATTCACTGTCGAGGGTGCTGAAAGAGTTACTGCCGATCAGTTAGCTCTTTCAGCACCTTGGACAGTGACGGGCGTCGACTAGCCTCATCTCTATGATGGCGGCTGCGCGAAAATCACGCAGCCGCGCATCATACACGGATGACACACGGAGCTGCCAAGTGCCTTTTGCGCGCGCAAAACGCAGCGTTTTTTGCGCGCGCAAAACGCACACGCTCGTGTAAATGAGGCCTAAAGAAAACAACAACATTTGTTTTTGTGTAGCCGCATTCTGAGACCCATAAAAAAATTTTTATTACATTTTTTCGTTGGTGGAAACTCATGAGGGCTTATTTTTTCAGGACAAGCTGTAGCTCTTATTTTGGACCATTCTGGGGTACATAGGACTTCTTGATAAACTTTTAATCCTTTTTTTTGAGACGGCGGACAATCAAGAAATTATTCTATTCCCCCATTGTTTTTTTGTTTTATTTACGGCGTTCATACTGTGTGATATAATATATATATATTTTTTTTACTTTTACATTTTTCTTAATACCATTTTATTTAACCCCTTCCTGCTGCAGCCACTTTTGACATTTCTGACAGTGCCTCATTTTTTAAATCTGACGTGTCACTTTGTGGTAATAACTTTGGAATGCCTTTACCTATCCAAGCCATTCTGATGTTGTTTTCTCGTGACACATTGGACTTACTGGTATAATTTGCTCGATACATTCAGTATTTAATTGTGAAAAACACAAAAATGTAGCGAAATATTTTAAAAATGTACATGTATCTGCTCATAAGACAGATAGTTATACCACACAAAATAGTTGCTAATCTATATTCCCCATATGTCTACTTTAGATTGGCATTGTTTTTTGAACATCCTTTTATTTTTCTAGGACGTTATAAGGCTTAGAACTTTAGAAGAAATTTCGCACATTTTCAAGAAAATTTAAAAAAGCTATTTTTACAGTTGTGAAGTGGATTTGAGGGGCCCATACCATAAAAGCCCCCATAAGTCACCCCATTTTAAAAACGGCACCCCTCAAAGTATTCAAAACAGCATTTAGAAAGTATCTTAACCCTTTTAGGCGTTTCACAAGAATTAAAGAAACGTAGGGGTGAAATGTACAAATTTTTTTTTTTTTGTTCAGATATTCATTTTTAATCCTTTTTTTCCTCTAACACAGAAGGTTTTACCAGAGAAAAGCCATATGTGGTCATAAACTGCTGTTTGGGCATACGGCAGGGCTCGGAAGGGAAGGAGCGCCATTTGGCTTTTGGAGTACAGATTTGAGGGATTGGTTTCTGGGCGCTGTGTTGCATTTGGAAAGCCACTGCGGGACCAAAACAGTGGAAACCCCCCAGAAGTGACCTCATTTTGCAAACTACACCCCTCAAGGTATTCACCTAGGGGTGTAGTGAGCATGTTAACCACTCGATGTTGCAGAGTGAAAATGGCAATTTTTACATAGATATGCCAATATGTGGTGCCCAGCTTGTGCCACAATGAAAATAAAGCTCTCTAATTAATTATTATGCTGTGATTTCTGGTTTTAGGAACACCCTACATGTGGCCCTTTTCTTTTGCCTGGACATTCGACAGGGCTCAGGAGTAAAAGAATACCATGTAAAATTGAGGCCTAATTTGGCGACCTACAAAGTATTGGTTCACAATTGTAGAGGCTCTGATGTAACATAATAAAGGAAACCCCTGAGAAGTGACCCCATTTTGAAAACTACACCCTTTAAGGCATTTATTAATGGGTGTAGTGAGCATTTTCACAACGCAGGTTTTATCCATAAATGATTGTGGTGCGGATGGTGCAAAGTAAAATTGCAATTTTTCCCCAGATATGCCATTTCAGTGGCAGATATGTTATGCCCAGCTTGTGCCATTGGAGACACACCCGATTTTTTTTAAAAAGGTACTCTTGGGTATGGTGATGCCATATATGTGGTAGTAAACTGCTGTTTGGGAACAGTGTAGGGCTCAGAATGGAGGGAGCACCATTTGGTTTTGGAGCGTGGATTTTGGCCCTATGTGAACATACTCTAAGGCCTGTTTCTCACACAGCATATTGATGTACTTTTTGTGACCGTTTTTTTAAGGAAAACACTGGGGCCAGGTTTTAATTTAGACTCTAAAGTGAAATATGAGAAGGCGTACATACACAACATTTTTCTTTTTTCGCAGTTTTTGTAGCGTCTTTTGGGCGTTAGTGGCATTTTTATTAAAACACTGCATGCTCTAGGTATGGCTTTTTTTTCTGACAGTTCTCTCCATAGACTTCTTTGCAGAACTTCAAAAACACTTCCTTTAGGAAGTCGGAGGCAGATTTTCAACTGCCAGTGCTTTTTTTTCCCTCGCGTTTTTTGCAGCGTTGAATCTAAAGCAATCTAAGGCAAAAAAAACAAAACGTTCAAACGCGTAAAGAAGCAAGATGTTGTTTTTTTTTCTTGCGAGCAGCCAAAAGCCGCCCTGGGAGAAAAAATGCAGCTGCCTCCCATTTTGGCCGTTTTTTTGGCGCTGATTCCGACGCGGTTTCCGCATAAAAATCAACGACAAAAAACTCTGTGTGAACTGACCGTAAGGGTGTATTCACATGGTGCAATTTTGCACAGCGCAGCCAGAAAAAGCACCAAAAAAAAGGCATATGTTTTTACAGCGATTTGCTGCGATTTCCTTTCTAACTACAATTTTCGGTAAAAACGCATGCACTTTTCTGTGCGGTTTTTGGCCGCAGGGCAAAACCGTACCGTATGAATACACCCTAAATAAAAGTGCAAAGATTAGGCTATAACCGCAGCGTGAAAACCCAGCCTAAGGCCTCCTTCCAACACACATTTTTTTCTGCCACTTTAAACTGCACCAAAAAACGCTTATAAAAATTCTAACTTTAATAAAATGTAAAATGTGTTTTTTTTATGGTGTTTTTTGTGGCGTTTTTCATTTAGTGTTATTTTGTACATGTATGTTTTTTTATGCCATTTTTTTAAGTCCTCTAGAGAAGCCTATGGGAAAAACGCTTTAAAAAAACGCATGCTGACTACACCAGACTACAAAATTGCCTCAAAAACGCCACAAACCAAAATGCAGTTGTATGTAGTGCATTTGATATTTTACTACAGACTTTAGTGTAACATCTGGCCGCACTAAAAAACGCATTAAAAAATGGCACTAAAAACGCAGCAAAACGCCGTGTGTGAAACCAGCCTGAGGGCTCCTTCACAAGTAGAATTTTTATGGCAATTTAAACTGCATCAAAAAACGCTATTAAAATGTAACATGCGTTTTTAGTGTTGTTTTTTCCTTTAGTGTTATTTTGTATATTCGTTCTTTTATGCCATTTTTTTAAGTCCTATAGAGAAGCCTATGGGAAAATAGCCTGAAAAAAATGCTGCGTTTGGAAACAAACACCACTGACCACAAAATTGCCTAAAGCTGGATTCACACACAGCGTTTTTGTGCGTTTTTCGTGATATTTTTAATGGCGTTTTTGCCGTATTTTTTTTAGTGCGACCAGATGTTACATTAAAGTCTACAGAAAACTGCACCTAAAAAATGATTCATACTTGCGTAGCCTGCAGCCCAGCCTCCTGGGAGGACATTTCAATCTCAGGCTGCAGCGGTCACATGGGATGAAATGTCATACCAAGAGGCCGGCCTGGACGATGAAACACAGAATTCTGGGTAAGTATAAGATTTTTTTCTTTCTAAGTTAAGTTTTTTTTTGCGGAGGAATCGCTGCTTTTCCGCCACAAAAACACATCGGCTATTTGTTGCGGGTTTTACCTCCCATTGAATTCAATGGGGAAAACCAGCAACAAATGAGCAGCGCATTGGCAAATACAATTGACGTGCTGCGAATGGAAAAAAAAACATCCGTGTGCTGTCCGTGATTTACGCAACAGTTGCTAAAGAAATGATGAGAAAAAGAAAAGCACCTCCCTCAGTTTATTCTGCTGACGTAAAAAACGCATGAGATACAGATGACATACGCGCGTAAAAAACGCAGACGCGCACCATACACTGATGTCACACGGAACTGCAATGCAGGAAAAACGCTGCGTTTTTTTACGCGCGCAAAACTGGCAACGCCTAATGCTGTGGATTTTCCGTTTTGCAGAAAATCCGCAGTATTTATGCTACCTGTGAACTAACCCTAAGGCCTCATTCACACGACAGGGTTTCCCGGCCGGGTGCCGGCCGTTCATAAATCGTCCGGCACCCGGCTGCATTAGGAATAATAGACCCCTAATGGGGCTATTCACACGACCGATTTTTTGACTGCCGGGAAAACCGGCCGTCAAAAAATGGGACATGCTCTATTTTCTAGAAGTCTATGGGGCCGGGTAATACACGGCCATCACCGGGATGTGTCCCGAGTGATGGCCGGGTTTTCCGTCGCTTGCGCTCTATCTCCTCCTCCTCACAGCGCAGAGTGCATGTGAGGAGGAGGAGTTGATGCCATTCGGACGAATGGCTGTACACTGTGTGGCAGGGCCGGGGTGTACAGCAGGTGGAGGGAGCGCTGCGCTGGCTCCCTTTCCCTGCTTGTTTTAAAAGCGCCCTGGCCCGGCGACACCTTCCATGGCGCCGCTAGCAGCTCCTGCTGCTGCGGCTGCTACTACTTTAGCGACGCCACTATAGCAGAGCAGGAAGGTATCTCCCCGCTCTGCTATGTGCTAGCCCCACTTTAGCTCCTTGAAGGAGCGGAATCCCTGTGTTTTCGGGGATTCTGCTCCTGGACAGAGCGCTTGATGTCTCTGTCCATATCTGGGTAGTGACATCAGGGGAAACTCCTGAAGCAGAATCCCCGAACACATGGGGATTCCCCTTCATTAGTTGCCGCTGATGTCACTGTCCAGATCTGCCCGGCCCGGAACGGATGCAAAACTTTATGCAAACCGGCCGGGCAAAATGGCCGATTTTACCGGCCGACACTCTGGTTCGGGCGGGACCCGGTCGTGTGAACCCAGCCTAAGGCCTCATTCACACGACAGGGTCCGAGTATCGGCCGGGAAAATCGACAGTTTTTCCCGGCCGATTTGCGTCCGTTCCGGGCCGTGTTGCCGTTTTTACCGGCCGATTTGGACCCGATTTGTATCAGTTTTTTTCCCTGTCCGCTTTAAAATCGGATGAATTTCATTTAAATTTGTTGCCACACACAGCCCTTTGTAGATAATGCCACCCAGCTCCCTGCAGGTAATGCCACCCAGCCCCCTGCAGGTAATGCCACCCAGCCCCCTGCAGGTAATGCCACCCAGCACCCTGCAGGTAATGCCACCCAGCACCATAGAGTCGGGGATTCCGCTGCAGAAGTGAGTGACTTCGCTGTGTCCATATATGGACAGTGTAGTCACTCACTTCTCCTGTAGCGGAATCCCCAGCCATAGAGTCGGGGATTCCGCTGCAGAAGTGAGTGACTAAGCTGTGTCCATATATGGACAGTGTAGTCACTCACTTCTCCTGTAGCGGTATCCCCGGCCATAGAGTCGGGGATTCCGCTGCAGAAGTGAGTGACTTCGCTGTGTCCATATATGGACAGTGTAGTCACGCACTTCTCCTGTAGCGGAATCCCCGGCCGGGGATTGGGGATTCCGACTCCAACAGGGAGCAAAAAAAGACCCTCCTCCTCACATGCACTGTGAGGAGGAGAGAGAGTGCGCGAGCGACGGTAGACCCGGCCATCACTCGGGACACATTCCAGTGATGGCCGTGTATTACCCGGCCCCATAGACTTCTATGGGAGCCGGGCGGCCGGGTACCCGGCCGAAAATAGGGCATGTCTTTTGCCCTGGCGTCAAAAAATCGGTCGTGTGAATAGCCCCATTAGGGGTCTATTGTTCCTAACGCAGCCGGGTGCCGGCCGATTTATGAACGGCCGGCACCCGGCCGGGAAATCCTGTCGTGTGAATTCCGCCTAAGGCCTCATTCACATGACAGGGTCCGAGTGTTGGCCGATAAAATTTTGGGCCGTTTTCTCCCGGCCGGTTTGCATCCGTTCTGATTCCGTTCCGGGCCGTGTTGCCGTTTTTAACCGCCGATTTTGACCCGTTTTGCATCCGTTTTTTTCCCTGTCCGTTTTAAAATCGAATGAATTTCATTTAAATTTGTTGCCACACACAGCCCTCTGTAGATAATGCAACTGCCCCCCTGGTAGGTAATGCCACCCAGCCCACTGCAGGTAATGCCACCCAGCCCCCTGCAGGTAATGCCACCCTGCCCCCGGCAGGTAATGCCACGCAGGCCCCTGCAGGTAATGCCACGCAGGCCCCTGCAGGTAATGCCACGCAGCCCCCTGCAGGTAATGCCACGCAGCCCCCTGCAGGTAATGCCACGCAGCCCCCTGCAGGTAATGCCACGCAGCCCCCTGCAGGTAATGCCACGCAGCCCCCTGCAGGTAATGCCACGCAGCCCCCTGCAGGTAATGCCACGCAGCCCCTGGTATGTAATGCCACCCAGCCCCCTGTAGGTAATGCCACCCAGCCCCCTGTAGGTAATGCCACCCAGCCCCCTGTAGGTAATGCCACCCAGCCCCCTGTAGGTAATGCCACCCAGCCCCCTGTAGGTAATGCCACCCTGCCCCCTGTAGGTAATGCCACCCTGCCCCCGGCAGGTAATGCCACCCTGCCCCCGGCAGGTAATGCCACCCTGCCCCCTGCAGGTAATGCCACCCTGCCCCCTGCAGGTAATGCCACCCTGCCTCCTGTAGGTAATGCCACCAGCCCCCTGTAGGTAATGCCACCAGCCCCCTGTAGGTAATGCCACCCAGCCCCCTGTAGGTAATGCCACCCAGCCCCCTGTAGGTAATGCCACCCAGCCCCCTGTAGGTAATGCCACCCAGCCCCCTGTAGGTAATGCCACCCTGCCCCCTGTAGGTAATGCCACCCTGCCCCCGGCAGGTAATGCCACCCTGCCCCCTGCAGGTAATGCCACCATGCCCCCTGCAGGTAATGCCACCCTGCCTCCTGTAGGTAATGCCACCAGCCCCCTGTAGGTAATGCCACCAGCCCCCTGTAGGTAATGGCACCCAGCCCTCTGCAGGTAATGACACAGCCCCCTGTAGGTAATGCCACACAGCCCCCTGTAGGTTTCACCCATCCCCCCCCCCCTTTCCAGGAGAAGTCACTGACTTCAATGTCCATATATGGACAGTGCAGTCACTGACTTCTCCTGGAGAGGAATCCCCGACCCGGGGATTCCGCATCAGAAGTGAGTGACGTCACTGTGTCCATATATGGACAGTGTGGCCACTCACTTCTCCTGTAGCGGAATTCCCTGCCACAGGGTCGGGGATTCCGCTTCAGAAGTGAGAGACGTCGCTGTGTCCATATATGGACAGTGTAGTCACTCACTTCGCCTGTAGCGGAATCCCCGGCCATAGAGTCGGGGATTCCGCTTCAAAAGTGAGTGACATCGCTGTGTCCATATATGGATAGTGTAGTCACTCACTTCTCCTATAGCGAAATCCCGACTCCTACAAGGAGCAAAAAAAAACCCTCCTCCTCCTCATATGCACTCTGCACTGTGAGGAGGAGGAGGAGAGAGAGCGCGAGCGATGGAATACATGGCCATCACTCGGGACACATTCCGGTGATGGCTGTGTATTACCCGGCCCCATAGACTTCTATGGGAGCCGGGCGGCCGGGTAAATGGCCGAAAATAGGGCATGTCCCATTTTTTGACGGCCAAGTTTCCCAGGCCGTCAAAAAATCGGTCGTGTGAATAGCCCCATTAGAGGTCTATTGTTCCTACTGCAGCCGGGTGACGGCCGATTTACGAACGGCCGTTTCTCGGCCGGGAAACCCTGTCGTGTGAATAAGGGCTAAGGCTACATTCACACGAACGTATCAGATTCACGCACGTGACTCTGGTCCGTTACGCATCAGTGTGCTTCTTCGACTGGCTTGCGTTATTCACGCACTCGCAAAGCACATCTTTTTTTATTATTATTTTCAATTGAATTGATGCGTGATTTTCACGCACCCATTGACTTCAATGGGCGATAGGTGCGTAAAAAATGCACCAATATAGGACATGTAGTGGGTTTTACGCAACAGACACACGCTGTGTGAAAACTCCTACATGTGTGAACGGCCCCATTGAAATCAATGGATCCGTGTGCTGCGCTTGATTTCCCTGCGCAGCACACAGACGTTATTCACGTTCGTGTGCATGGGCACTAAGGCAGGCTTCCTAAGTAGCGTAAACGCCGTGGAATTTCCGCAACAGAATTCTCTGGAAATTTTGCAGCGTTTACAGTAGCAGCAAAGTGGATGAGATTTAGAAAATCATTAAACATGAATAAATTGACCTGCGGTGCAGAATTTAATTCCGCAGCACGTCAACTTATGCTACGTTTTTGTTGTTTTTCTGTTGTCGGTTTTCCCCATTGAATTCAGTGGGGATGCAAAACCTGCAACAGAAAGCCAAGTGTTGCGACTTTTGCGGGGGAATCACAGCGACTACACCGCAAAAATCGAAAATCCGGAAAATAAAAAAAATCATACTTGCCAAGAACGCTCTCCCATCCCATGTGAACGCTACAGCCAATCACAGTCTGCAGCGTCACATGGTCTGCAACGTCATCGTAGGAGACCGAACTACACACAGAAGAGGGAGGGGGGTAAGTATGAACGGCATTTTGTTTTTTTCACAGCGCTGTATTCCGCAGCGGAAATTCCGTTTGAAAAACCACACCACGTTAGATTTTTCAGACGGAATTCACTGCGGGTTCCAGGTCAGATACGCTGCGTGATTTTTAAGCAGCGTATCCGACCCGTAGGAACCCGGCCTAAAGGTGCAGTCACACGAGGCAGATTTTGTTGCCGAAATTTTATGCAACTGAAAATCCGTTCCATTCATCTGAACGTGGTTGATTCTACAGCAGGTGTATGGATTTCTGCAAGTTCCATTCAGATGAATATCTGAATATGCTGCGGAATGTCCGCAGAATATCCGGTCGGAAATTCCACAATGTTTACACCAAGTGTGAACATGGCCTTAGTGTACCTCCACTGCCTCAAAACTCCTTCAAGAATTTTGACGCAGATTTTGACATGCCTGCACCTTCTCTTTGCGGTGTCTTTCGGCCACGGCCGATTTCTCTGGCTAACATTGATTTCAATGGGAGGTAAAAGACAGAAACGCGGGGAAAAAAAGAGCATGACGCCGGAATTTCCGCTGCGGAAAGCAGCCCTGGGAAAAAAACAAAACGCTCATACTTACCCCCTCCCGCTATTCTGTGCGTAGTCCACCCTCCTAAGATGATGTTGCAGGCCATGTGACGCTGCAGCCTGTGATTGGCTGCAGCGGTCACATGGGATGAAATGTCAATGGCTGGATCACACTGGACAGATATGCTGCAAATTTTATGTGCGGAATTTATATGTGGAAAATCCCCAACAGTTTACAATCCCAGCATGTGGATGAGATTTGAATACAGTTCTTCACATGATGCTGAATATTTTCCAGATGGAAATCAGAATATTTAGCAGATTTTCAAATCTACAGCACGCCCGTTCTGTTCTGGATGTTCACTGCGAATATAAGGGCCAGTTCACACAGAGTTTTTTGATGCGGAAACCGAGTCGGAAAACGCGTCAAAAAACGGCCGAATATGCCTCCCATTGATTTCAATGGGAGGCGTTTTTTTCCGACGAGCGGAAAAACCGTCTCGCGGGAAAAAGAAGCGACATGCCCTATCTTCGGGCGTTTACGTCTCTGACCTCCCATTGACATCAATGGGGGGCAGAGAAAGCGTATTTCACTGCGTTTTTTTTCGCGGCACTCAATGGCCGCGGGCAAGAAACACCACGAAAATCGGCGTGCAGGCAGAGCAAAATCTGCCTTAAAATTCCAAACAGAATTTTGAGGCAGATTTTCCGCCTGCAAAAAACTCAGTGTGAACCCAGCCTAAGCTTCTGCACGTAATATTTTTGGTTTGAAAAGGATTGGGAAATATAAAGTAAGAATTTATACTTGTCCTTTCTTCTGAATCTACTTCTGTTTTTTTGCTCACAAATCTGCAACAAATATGCGATGTGTGAATCCAGCCTAAGGTTATATTTACACGTAGCGTAAACACTGCAGCATTTCCAACCAAATTTTCTGTGCGGTAATTCAGCAGCGTATTACAGTACGCGCAAAGTGGATGAGATTTGAACAACGCTGTGTTAAATATCAGCAGAAAAGAAGTGCGGAAGCTGACCTGCGGTGCGGATTCTCAATCTGCTGCCTGCCAATTTCTTTTGTGAATATGCGCAAACAGATTTCTGCAAGCCCGGTTCAGATGATTGCGGTAGGTACAGTCATTTCTGTAACAAATCTGCCATGTGATTTTGCTTGTTCCATGATACCAATATATCATATCTAAGATAGAGACCTAGAGTATATTTTATATTACTGGTGTTGATTTAATGTATTGGGATTATAATCCTTTGGCCATATGGTGCTCTGCACGGTATCGATTGCATTTTACAGCAGTAATGACTTGAAGTAGATACTGGTGGTGCTTAGCACTTTTATACTTTTGAAACCCCTTTTAGGCTGGATTCACACACAGCGGTTTTTTTTAGTTTGTTTTTTGTGGCATTTTTTCCAAATGCAGCGTTCTCTGAGTATAGCCTTTCCAGGTGCTTTTCCCATAGACTTTTCTATAGGGCTTCAAAAATGCTATAAAAAAAGCATGTACAAAAAGATACTAAATAAAAAATGCCATGAAAAACGCGTGATATTTTAAGAACACTGATGTTTTCGCAGTTTACATTTCCAGAAAAATTCTGCGTGTGAAGGAGGACACCATTAAATGGCTTATATATCTACATCCTGTCAGACGACCACAATTTTATCAGACATAGTTTAGATATTTGCAGGTCCCAATTCTGAAAACCGCACCAATCTGGAGAACGGCTTGCTTGGCTGTTTCCATAACTCCCATAGAAATGGAGAGAGCCGCGAACACGTGTGGCCACCTCTGCATTCAATCCCCGTCTGGCTTCAGCGGCTGCCTCACCAGGCGGTACCCCTGCTCTATTGATTGGTGTGGGTACCAGGTGTGATTGATCCAACCCCCGATGGCATTGATGTGAAAAATTAATATACAAAATTTGTTATGTTATAGGAAACGAAATAATAATAGTGCATAAAATAGTAGTATCCAATAAATATGTCATAAAAGACTGATGGGAAATCCCCCTTCATTAGTGCATCATACCATGACTCCCCCCCCCCCCCCCCCCCAAACTGACTGATTAAACTAGATTAAATATATTAGATAACTTTAAGGGTATGCTCACACGCACTGTTTTCAGGCGTAATTCTGGCGTTTTACGCCTCGAATTACGCCTGAAAAACGGCTCCATTACGCCTACAGACATCTGCCCATTGCTTTCAATGGGTTTTACGATGTTCTGTTCCCACGAGGTGTAATTTTTACGCGTCGCTGTCAAAAGACGGCGCGTAAAAAGAAGCTTGCGTCAAAGAAGTGCGTGTCACTTCTTGGGCCTTTTTGGAGCAGTTTTTCATTGACTCCATTGAAAAACAGCTCCAATAACGTCCGTAAAATACGCCGTGAAAAACGTGAGTTGTTAAAAAACGTCTGAAAATCAGGAGCTGTTTTCAGGCGAAAACAGCTCCGTAATTTCAGATGTATTTTGCTACTGCGTGTGAACATACCCTCAGTAAGATATGTGCACTGACAGTCCTATATATAATAGAGATTAGGTAAGACCCGATTCCAAGTTGTTTCCGCTAGGTGTTAGCGACTAAACTGTGAACTATTCCGTTATAATTGTCAGCTAAAGTAGCACTGAGCTAAAAGAATTAATGCAGCCCCCCCAACAAGTTTTGCTACAAACGTATCGTCTTCAGAGGTTTTAGGGGCTAATGACGGCGCACTCTGAAAAAATACGCCTCTTTCTAAGCTTCCAATAGGGTGGAAGAAGGTGTGCCAGTATCCATGGCCAATCTGAGCCACGTGTAAAGAACGAGCCCCAATCCCTACTTGATGGACATACCAAGTGTCCAATGAGAGGCCGACACGATGCAGCCAATCAAAGACTGACGCCCGCGCACTTTATGAAGTGCGCGGGCGTCTGTCTTTGATTGGCTGCATCGTGCCGGCCTCTCATTGGACACTTGGTATGTCCATCAAGTAGGGATTGGGGCTCGTTCTTTACACGTGGCTCAGATTGGCCAGGGATACTGGCACACCCTCTTCCACCCTATTGGAAGCTTATAAAGAGGCGTATTATTTTGGAGCGCACCGTCATTAGCCTGAAAAACCCCTGAAGACGCTACGTTTGTAGCAAAACATGTCGGGGGGGGGGGGGCTGTTTTAATTATTTTAACTCAGTGCTACTTTAGCTGGCAATTTATAATGGAACAGTCCAGAATTTAGTCGCTGACACCTAGCGGAAACCGCTTGAATCGGGTCTTACCTAATTTCAATTATATATAGGACTGTCAGTGCACGTATCTTACTTGTCAGCATGCATTGTAATTTTAAATTCATGGTGTATGTCCCTTTTTGTTATGTAATAAAGTTATCTAATATTTAAACTAGTTTAACCCGTTAGTGACCGCCAATATGCCTTTTCACGGCGGCCACTAATGGGCTTTATTCTGATGCATAAGCCTTTTTACGGCACTGCATCAGAATACATAAACAGAGCAGGGAGCCGTTAAATCTCCCTGCTCTCAGCTACCAGATGTAGCTGAGGGCTGGGGGCATCCCTGCTCGAATTTGTAAGATCGATATTCGTATCGATCTCACCCGTTTAACCCCTCAGATGCGGCGCTCAATAGCGAGCGCCGCATCTGAGTGGTTTTGGAAAGAGGGAGGGAGCTTCCTCTCATCCCACCGGCACCCGGTGATCAGATCGCCAAGTGTCTGTTTCTCCGATGGCAGCCGGGGGCCCCCAGGTCTGCCTGTAGTGAATGCCTGCTAGGTCATGCTGGAGGCATGTCCTAGCAGATGCCTGTCCGTTTTAAACGGACAGACAGTAATACACTGCAATACAAAAGTATTGCAGTGTATTATAATAGCGATCGGATAATCGCATATTAAAGTCCCCTAGTGGGACTAGTAAAAAAAAGTTAAAAAAAAGTTGAATAAGGTTCATAAAAAAAAATGTGGAAAAAAAATTAAAAACCCACTTTTTCCTCTTACACAATGCTTTACTATTAAAAAAACAAAATAAAGTAAAAAAGTTACACATATTTGGTATCGCCGCATCCGTAATGACCCCGACTATAAAGCTATTACATTATTTAACCCGCACGGTGAACGCCGTAAAAAATGTAATAAAAAAACAATGGAAAAATTGCTGTTTTCTGTGAATCCTGACTTTAAAAAAATTTGATAAAAAGTGATCAAGAAGTCGCATCCACTAAAAACTACCAGTCGTCCCAGAAAAAAAAAGCCCTTCTACAACTGCATCGGCATAAAAAAGTTATGGCTCTTCAAATATGTAGACACAAAAACAAATCATTTTGAAAAAAAAAGTGTTTTTACTGTGTAAAAGTAGTAAAACATACAAAATCTATACAAATTTGGTATCGTTGCAATCGTAACAACCCGCTGGATAAGGAAATTTCAGGTTTTTTTCTATTCCCCCCCCAAAAAGAGTTAATAAAAGTTAATCAATAAATAATAGGTACCTAAAAATAGTGCTATTAAAAAATACAACTTGTCCCGCAAAAAAACAAGACCTTACACAGCTATGTCGACGCAAAAATAAAAAAGTTATAGCTCTTGGAATGCGACGATGGAAAAACGTAAAAAATACCTTGGTCATTAAGGTTTAAAATAGGCTGGTCATTAAGGGGTTAAATCAGTCAATAAGTCACTGGGGGAAAAAACGGGCTTCTATTTTGCCTTTGGCAATTCTTCTGCATACTTCTGCATCTTATCGCAGGGGAAAACAAGAACCAAAACCTGCCTGTGTGAACATACTCTACGTGTAGGCACCCGAGTTGGGTTAAGGTTGTAATACGAAAAATCACTAAGAATGTATATGAGGACAGCTACACGTGTGTGTTTGTGTATATGTGTGTTTATATACACAAATATTTGCATGTGTTTTTTTATTTTATTTTTACGCCGAAGAGCTCCGTTGATTACACGTTGGACTACAGGAGTTGTATGTGATAGAAGTAGACGGGTCAGAGATCACTGTTGTCGGTGGAGAAAAAAATAAGACGGCACTTTTGCAAATATAAATACGTGAAGTATAAAGTGTGTGTATAAAAATAGAAAATACAGTTGAATTGAGCACTCCCTGTGGTGCCAAGCTGGGCATATTGTGCAAACTTTCCGGTATTATTGTTCTCATTTATTTTTAGCCTGCTAGGGAATTTGGCAGCACATTATAAAGGAGCAGCATTCTTCCACAATGGAATACGTCTAGCTGTAGTTTGACACCTGCTACCACTCTGTTTCATGAAGAAGATTAAAGTAAGTCAAGTTTGGCTTTGAGGTTGTTCTATATAGTGTGAATAATGGGATTAACCATGATGAATTATGGTAGTCACACATGGGTTTATGTAGCCACACATGTATAGATGGTCTAGTCAACATAATCGAGCCATTTTACAGCTTGACCTCAGCAACTGGCGGTGACAAATACGTTGATAAAATCAGTCACAGGCCGTGCTTTTAGTGCTTTAGGGGGTAAATTTAATGTTATGACACCTCACACAGAAATATACAGCCTGCAGCATGGTGCACAATAGAGTGCTATACATTGCACCATATTGTGGGCTGAAATGCAGTCGCCTTAGGATGTTTGCATGCAACCAAAATTGGTAAGTTGTAATGCATGCGGGTTTGCTGCAGATTAGTAGCAACATTTATGGCAGATTTATTTCACTACATTTGCGTTTCGCCAAACCTTTGCCCTAATTCAGACGAGCGTATGTCATGTCCGTGCGCTGACCGTTAAAAAAACGGACAACACATGGACCTATGCAATTCAATGGGGCTATTCTCATGTCCGTGGTTTTTCATGCAGCGTGTCTGTTGCGTAAAACTCACTGCATGTCTTATTTTGGTCCGTTTTTTGCGGACCGCGTCGCCCATTGAAGTCAAAGGGTTCATGAAAGACATGGACAGCACATGGACGGCATCTGAGTGCTGTCCCGTGTATTCACGCACCAGTGGCTAAAGAAATGAGGAGAAAAAACAAAACCGGAACACTGATACCACACGGAAGGAAATGCATTAAATACGGTCCGTTTTTTGCGGACGCAAAACGGACACGCTCGTCTGAATAAGGCCTTAGGCTAAGTTCAGATGTAGCAGATAAAATCCGCCGCAAATCCTCAAAAATCTGCATGTGTTATAAAAAGGATTTTGCCACGGATTCACTACGGATTTTACCCTATGCATTAAAAGGATGTAATCTAAGGTGAAAATCCACAAGATTTCCTCAAAAGAATGAGAATGCGGCAGATTTAAAAAATCCTCACCAAGCTCATAATTCCGTGCGGAATTCCACTAAGGGTATGTTCACACGCAGTGACCATAAACGCCTGAAAATACGGAGCTTTTTTCAGGCGAAAACAGCTCCTGATTTTCAGACGTTTTTTTAGCAACTCGCGTTTTTCATGGCCGTTTTTGCAGCTGTTTTTCAATGAAGTCAATGAAAAACGCCTCCAAAAACGTCCCAAGAAGTGTCCACATCTTTTGACGAGCCGTCATTTTACGCGCCGTATTTTGACAGTGAAGTGTAAAATAAAGGCTTGTGGGAACAGAACATCGTAATTCCCATTGAAATGGGCAGATGTTTGTAGGCGTATTAGGGGCGTTTTTTCAGGCGTAATTCGAAGCGTAAAACGCCCGAATTATGTCTGAAAACACTACGTGTGAACATACCCTTCATCTGAACGTGGCTTCAGCCATCTTTATCGCTAAATGACCTAGAAAATGGCACGTGTAGGTATAAGATCTTCTGAAAACTGGCTTCAAAGCCACTGATCTTCAGCACAAACAGCGTGGTTGCTAAGAGTGGGACCTGTGTAATAAGTTCATCTCCCTGTTGTAATAAATTAGCTCGTAAACATCTATCAGGTGATGAAAGCATGGCAACAAGGGACAACAACAAATGTCTGGGCAATGATTTATATCATGAGACAGGCTACTTTTTTTTATGGCGTTTTTCTTTTTAGCTTGTAAAAAACGCAATGAACTTGATGCATATAGAACTTTTATGGTTAGCCAATAAAGGTATCATACCTATTATACTTTTGTCTTTTTTGACACAAAAGTATTTAACATTTCATATTGTCTCTGGCTAACACGGTACTACACAATTTTTTATTTTCTATAGAGAAGCCCATGGAAAAACACCTGAAAAAAAGCATATAAAAAAGAAAAAACACCAGGAAATACGCTTTAGACAGGGAAGCCATGTTGAACATCACCTACAGACGGGCAGCCATGTTGAACATCACCTATAGAGGAGTAGCCATGTTGTTTATCACCTAGAGAGGGGCAGCCATGTTGTACAAGTAAATACACACTGAAGTTACTGCAATAACCATATTAATAACCATTATTCCAGTATTAGGCTATGTTCACACGGGGTCTTTTGCCGAGCTTTTTGACGCGGAAACCGCGTCGCAAAACTCGGCAGAAACGGCCCGAGAACGCCTCCCATTGATTTCAATGGGAGGCGTCGGCGTCTTTTTCCCGCGAGCAGTAAAACTGCCTCGCGGGAAAAAGAAGCGACATGCCCTATCTTCGGGCGCTTCCGCCTCCGACCTCCCATTGACTTCAATGGGAGGCAGGAGAAAGCGTGTTTTCTGCCCGCGGCGCTCAATGGCCGCGGGCGAAAAACGGCGCGATCATTGCTATTCACACGGAGTATTTTGGGGGAGGAATATCTGCCTCAAAGCTCCAAACGGAATTTTGAGGCAGATATTCCTCCCCCAAAATACTCCGTGTGAATAGCAATGATCGCGCCGTTTTTCGCCCGCGGCCATTGAGCGCCGCGGGCAGAAAACACGCTTTCTCCTGCCTCCCATTGAAGTCAATGGGAGGTCGGAGGCGGAAGCGCCCGAAGATAGGGCATGTCGCTTCTTTTTCCCGCGAGGCAGTTTTACTGCTCGCGGGAAAAAGACGCCGACGCCTCCCATTGAAATCAATGGGAGGCGTTCTCGGGCCGTTTCTGCCGAGTTTTGCGACGCGGTTTCCGCGTCAAAAAACTCGGCAAAAGACCCCGTGTGAACATAGCCTTAGTCTTATTCAGTTAGGCCCTGAAGGATGAAAAAGTGTAATAGACTACACCTTTACATCCCAGCGGATCCTGCAAAAAAGTATACCGCACGGTATACGGTTTTAACATGGGAGCCTATGGGTGACAGATGGAATACGTCACAGGCATCTGCTCAACGGATACGTCATGGGCTTTTTAATAGCCTTTTCATGATGTATCCGTTAAACGGATACCATTATAGTCATGGGTGACGGGTCCATTCCGCTAAGTCAGACTTCCCTCGTAGTGTAAACGCTGCGTAATATCCGCAACGGAATTCTGTGCAGAAACTCTGCAGCATTTACAGTAGCAGCAAAGTGGATGAGATTTAGAAAATCTCATGCCCACGATGTGGAAAAACAACCCAGCGTAAATGTTGATAAATTGACCTGCGGTGTGGAATTTAATTCCGCAACATGTCAATTTATGCTGCGTTTTTGTTGATTTTTCCGTTGCGTGTTTTCCCTGTTGAATTCAAAGGGTTTGCAAAACCCGCAACAGAAAGCCAAGTGTCCGACTCTTGCGGTGTATCTTCCGCGATTACGCCACAAAAAACCGCAACTACGGAAAAAAAACTCATACCCAGAACGCTGTCCTTCCTGCAGTCCGGCCTCCTGGGATGACGTTACATCCCATGTGACCGCTGCAGTCAATCACCAGCTGCAGCGTCACATGGCCTGCAACGCCATCCAGGGAGGCCGGAGTGCAGGAAGAAGGAGAGCGTTCTGGGTATGAGTTTTTTTTCCGTAGTTGCGTTTTTTTGTGGCGTAATCAGAGGAGGGAGGAGGTAAGTATGAACAGCTTTCTTCTGCAGCGGATAGTCCGTTCGGGAAACCACACCACAATGTGGTGTGATTGTTCAGACGGAATGTCCTGCGGGTTCCCGGTCAGACATGCTGCATGATTTTTACGCAGCGTATCCGTCCCGTGGGGACCCGACCTAATAGTGGCAGCTGTCACCCATAGATTAAAATGGTATACGTTTAATGTGAAAACATGATTACAGTATGGGACAGTTGTCCGGCAGCGAGGCAGGGACTCCTAGCGTCGTACATAACTATGATGCTAGGAGCCCGGCTCCCTGCACTGTGTTCGGTCCGGGACTTGCGGCCGAAATACGTCCGTCAATTACGGATGTAATGACTTCGTGTGAATCCAGCCTAACAGATACGTCATAAATGCTAATGACCCAAGTTCACTAATGACATCAATTAAATGGATCCTCAGAAAAAGCGTGGTTGAGCAGCAGCACACGTCTCCCAAATTTCAATCAATATATTATTTTATTGGTCAAACATCCAGTAAAAAATGGCAACGTTTCGACTCGTGACAAGTGGAGGGTCTTTCTCAAGCCTGAGAAAGAGCCTCCACTTGTCACGGGTCGAAACGTTGCCATTTTTTACTGGATGTTTGACCAATAAAAGAATATATTGATTGAAATTTGGGGGACGTTTGCTGCTGCTCAACCACGCTTTTTCTGTGGATTACATTACGTCAGACTGGGTTTGTCTGATCTTACAGCGTGACACCGCTCCTGATATCGGGATTTGTGCTGCTTCAAATATTTTATTTTTTGGATCCATTAAATGGATGTCATTAAAGTCTATGCTGACAGATGCCACTGTGAGGCCTTATTTAGACCAACGTGATATACGTCCGTGCAACGCGCGTGATTTTCACGCGCCTCGCAAGGACCTATGTTAGTCTATGGGGCCGTGCAAACTGTCCGTGAGTTTCACGCAGCGTGTGTCCGCTACGTAAAACTCACAACATGTCCGATATTTGTGCGTTGTTCGCAACACACGGAAGCGCTTCTGTGTGATGTGCGTGATTCGCGCAACAGCAGTAAAAAGTATGAATGAAAACAGAAAAGCACCACGTGCTTTTCTGTTTACAAACATACAAACAGTGTCATAATGATGGCGGCTGCGCGAAAATCACACAGCCACGCATCATATGCTGCTGACACACGGAGCTGTTAAGTGCCTTTTGCGCGTGCAAAACGCAGTGTTTTTTGCGTGCGCAAAACGCACACGCTCGTGTAAATCCGGCCTTAGGCATCCGTCACAGCATCCGCTTCACGTAGACATTGGGAGCTTTTTTTTCAACTTATGCATTAAACATAGGCAAAAAAGTAATGTGAACAGGGTCTTAGGCCATTGTGTCCTGTGTACCCAGCACATGCATGTAATTTAACTCTGTCAAGCCCCTTATTTATTTTTCTATTCCTGGAGTACAAACACTGCAGAGTTTCCGCAATGGAATCCTGTGCGGAAATTCCACATCATTTACAGTAGCAGCAAAGTGTATGATGTTTTGCAAATCTTAGCCACACGCTGTGGAAAAAGAACCCAGAAAAGTAGTACCGACTTTGAAATCTGCAGCATGTCAATTTATGCTGCATTTTCTTTGCATAGATGCCGCGTGTTTGGCCCATAGACTTCAATGGAAATCATAAAGTCTGCACTAAAAATCGCAAGTTGAGTTGTGTTGCGGTTTGTACAGCGATTCCGCAGTGGATTTGCAGCAAAAACCGCAGGTGCAAATGAAGTTTCCTATAATTAATGCTTCACACTAAATCCACTGGTAAAACCAAGGTGGAAAATCCTCAGCGTTTCTGCAGCAATGTGCACAGAAGAAAACGCACTATTTGCTGTTGATTTCTACGACTGATTTCCCTGTGGTTTTTTTAGATTCCACTGCAGACTATTCTGTGCTGAAAATCCACAGCATTTAGGCCATATTCAGACGTGGCGGAATTGCTGTTGAATTCCGCTGCGGACAGTCCGCAGTGGAATTCTGCAGCAGTCGTTTTTTACATTTGTTTCTATACATTTTTAGGAAACTTAGTTCAGACGTTGCGGAAAATAACTGTGTGGAAATTAGGCTGCGGTGCAGAATTTTCAGTCCGCAGCATGCACATTATGTTGCGGAGAAGCAGCGGAATTTCACTGCGGATTTCAGCCTTTGCAATGCAAAAACTAAAATCTGTGGCAAGTCCACTGTGATATCTGAATCACATGTCAAATATGCAAATGTTGGTGCAGATTCGTTGCGTAATTGCCCGGAATCTGCACCAACATTTGCAGCGGAAAAATTCTGCCCATCGGAACGTGGCCTTATAGTAGCAGCAAAGTGTAAGAGATTTTAAAAATCTCATTGCCACTCTGGGGGGAAAAAAACGCAGTGAAAATGTTCATAAATTGACCTGCGATGCGGATTTAAAATCGGCAGCATGTGAATTTATGCTGTGTTTTTGTTGCTTTTCTATTGCTGGTTTTTCCCATTGACTTTAATGAGGATGTAAACCCTGCAACAAATAGCCAAATGTTGCGACTTTTCGGCAGAATCACAGCGCAAAAATTGCAACTCAAACTTATACTTACCACGCGGACGTTGTCATAGCGACGCTATCTTCTGTTCTTCCAGGCCGGCCTACTGGGGGTCACGTTTCATCTCATGTGACTTCTGCAGCCAATCACAGGCAGCATCATCCCGGGAGGCCGGACGCTGCTTTATGCAGCGGAAATTCTGCCCAAAAAACTGCACCACGCGGTGCTTCAGGTTCTAGGTTGGATACGCTGTGTAGTTTAATGTAGCGTATCTGACCCATGGGAACCCGGCCCTGGGTATGTTCACACAGGGCGGATACGCTGAAAAAAGGAAGCAGCGTATTCGTCCTAGAACCCTCAAGGAGTACCAGCTGAAAAACTGCACCAAACTGTGGTGCAGATTTTCTGGCGAAATCTCAGCTGCGTAAAATAGTCCTGAAAAAAAAAGACAATTCTTACCTCCCGGTGTTGTCAAAGAGATGCGTCCCCCTGTGCTTTGTGCAGCCCGGCCTCAGACACTGCAGCCCAAGTGACTGCGGCTCCTGGGGGGATAAGTATTGGCTTTTTAAATTAATTTGAAACAAAATCGCAACATCTGCGATTTGTTGCGGGTTTCACCACCCCATTGAATTCAATGGGGAAAGCCTGCAACAAAAGAGCTGCGATTCCACAGCATAAATTGACATGCTGCAGATTAAAAAAAACTCACCGCAGGTCAGCTTATAACGCTTTCTCTGCAGATTTTTTCCACGCCGTGTGGATGAGATTTGTTCAAATCTCATCCACTTTGCTGCTACTGTAATACACTGTAGATTTGACGCAATGGAATCCCTTGCTAAAAATCTGTAGATAATTCACCTTGTCTGAACATACCCTTAGGGTATGTTCACACGTAGTGACCAAAAATGTCTGAAAATACAGAGCTGTTTTCAAGGGAAAACAGCCCCTGCTTTTCAGACGTTTTTTGAGCAACTCGCATTTTTCGCGGCGTTTTTCGCGCCGTTTCCGCGGCGTTTTTTACGTCCGTTTTTGGAGCTGTTTTCATTGGAGTCTATAAGAAAACAGCTACAAAAACGTCCAAAGAAGTGTCCTGCACTTCTTTTTACGAGGCGTAATTTTACGCGTCGTAATTGCCGTACGACGCGTAAAATTACGCGTCGTGGGAACAATACAGCGTTATACCCATAGAAAGTAATGGGCAGATGTTTGACGACGTATTTGAGACGTATTTTCAGACGTAAAACGAGGCAAAAAACGCCTCGTATACGTCTGAAAATAGGTCGTGTGAACCCAGCCTAAGGCCTCATGCACATACTAGAGCCGTGAGCATAGTGGCTGTACAGAAGCACACACAGTCCCCGTGGCTTCATACCACGGAGCCACAGGCACTACATTTGCAGCTGTATGGTGCCTTGTACGATTCTGTATTACGGAATTATACTCTATCCTAGGGGAGAAAAGCTCCATAATACGTTGTCCGATGGTGTATGTGTGTGTATATATATATATATATATATATATGAAACAGGAGACATACAGAGGTACAGTGGGGCCCTATTAAAGTGTATAGGTGCGGTATTACGGCTCCGTACAAAGTGGTCTTAATACCCTTGCGTGCATGATTCTGCATTCACATGCCTGTATTTGCAGCCTGTCTGAGGTCTGTGTCAAAAATATATTTGGATTCCATTAGGGCATGTTTTTCGCCAAAATGTCTACAATTTAAAAATCTGTTCCGTTAATCTGAATGGGGTTATTTCTGCTGCATATGCGCGGATTACTGCAGGCCCCATAGTAAATTTGCCATGTGTGAATATACCGTAAGGGTGAGTTCACGCGTATCGTAAATACTGCAGATTTATTTGCTGAAAATGCGCAGCACAATACAGTAGCCGCAGAGTGGATGAGATTTGAACAAATCTCATCCACACGCTGCGTAAATGCCGAGTGGAAAAAACGCTCAGAAATTGACCCGCGATGCGGTTTTGTAATCCGCATGTCTGTTGTATTTCCGTAATCGCTGCTTATGTGTTGTGGGATTTCCCCATTGAATTAAATGGGGATGTAAAACCCGCAACACGTAGCAGATGTTGCGTTTTTGTTTTTTTTTGCTGCGGTGCACGGGGCAAATACGCTGTGTGCTTTCACGCAGTGTATACGCCCTGTGTGACCATAGCCTTAGACTGGATTCACAGACAGCGTTTGCTTGAGTTTTTGGTGTCGGTTTTTCACCGTGTTTTCTTTGTGCGTTTTATCCCCAAAAATTAGGCTAATTTCGCCGTGCATCCAGAAGGGATCTATAGCAATTTCTGTTGTTTTTTTTCTTTTCTGCAGCTTGTGAATAGGGTTTTGCTTGCGTTGTACTGTACTTTGCTGCAAATTTTGCACTCAACCCGTGTAAACATGGCCTTTAGCTCAGTTCATGTCCTCTTTTGGACCATACGGTTTAAAAATGTGGTTGTTTTTTTTATAAAAAGTGTACAAAAAATTTTTTTTTATATTCTAGTCTTTGTAATGCATTTGTTTTCTTTTTTCTTCAAATTCTGTGTCTTGGTGTAAATTGTTTTTTTCTTCAAATACTGTACCTTTACGTCGGCATGCACTTTTTTTTGGAGGACAGACTGATGTAGTTTAAAACGCTATTCTGTCTCCCAACACAAATGTATGCGTTTTTCTTTTTACATTTTAGTCAATGGGTAAAATATGCAAAAGGAATTCTATATGTTGGACGTATAAACTAAACATGGACTCAAAACGTGATGTGAACAGGGCCTTAGATATGTATTGGCACAGATACAGTCTGGGTGCTTGGAGGTTCATACAGCTTTACTTATATTCCCCATACTATGACTGTACTGTTACCCATGTCCTCTGGGTCTGCAGCTCTCTTAAATATTACGCAGTTAAACCAGCCTACAAATCCACACCAAAATCCGTAATTAATTTGGCATGTGTTACATGCAGATTATGGTTTCGTATTTTACTCATTGCAATAAATGGAATCTGCCCTGATAATCTGCCGCATTTCTGCAACAGAAAAACCCCATCCATTACATTGTACTGTACTTTGTTGTGGAAATTCAGTGCAAAATTCACAACCGAATTCGCAATATATTAACCCGGCCTTAGATAATAGCCTCCTTTCTCTTCATTTTAATCTGTGATCTGCTTCAGAATATTTTGGTTCTATATAAATCAAGGTTATGTCAGTTTTTGTTTGTTTTAATTTTGTCCTATTATAAGCAGCTGCTATATTCACTATTCAATATCCACCATGAAGGAACATCTCAGTGCATGTTCTGAACGGCATAGAGCTGGCCGACTTATATTAGCAGAACGGCAGGGCCAGGAAACGACCACTAGATGTCGCTTCTGTGCGATCCACAATGCACAACTAGGAAGTAGGCGCAGAGCAGGCCTGTATAGCAAGGGTTACTGCAGAGGAGGAGGAGGAGGAAGCGGCGGCGGCGGCGGCCAGTAGATGGGGAGGAAGACTAGGGAAGCCCAGCATGCACTATGCGCTGCATATACAGTACACGGCGCATCCTTCTATGAGGGGCTGGGATGTGTCTGTAGGAAGAGGAGTGGGGGCTGCATGTGTACATGTGCATGCTCAGGGGGAGTGTCCTCCTCTGGCTGCAGTTCCTCGTCTTGCCGAAGGAGGCAGCACTGAGCCGGAGAGACAAAAATAGCCAGAAATTTGCGGAGAAATATAAGGATTGTGTATGAGGGGAGGGAGAGCGGCATTAGGCTGGTTTCCAGGAGGAGCTCTTCGCTCTCTCCCCCTCTCACTCTCTCTCCCTCTTTGTGTTATTTATAGACTCCCCTCTTTTATACTCCTTCCCTTCATAGCTATTCTCCTCTGCGACGTGATGTGTCCCCGGCACTGCTGACACCTGGAGGAGAGGAGCCAGGGAGGGGAGAGCAGGGGAGCAACACAGCACAGAGAGGGAGAGACACCACCAAACTGACTGATCAGAGAGAGGCACCGGGACTATTTTTAGCGGCGGTCTTCCCGTCGCAGGAATATAACCTAGAGATCGAGGGGAGGCTGCCGTGCTGCGCCTTTTATTATATGATCATTTGACCGACATCCGCAGGATCACAACACGTCCTCGTCGTATTACGGCTCTATACCAACGAGACATGGGGTGTTTGGGCAACAGCAAGACGGAGGATCAGCGCATAGATGAGAAGGCGCAGCGAGAGGCCAACAAGAAGATCGAGAAGCAGCTGCAGAAGGAGAGGCTGGCCTATAAAGCCACACACCGGCTGCTGCTGCTCGGTAAGCGCGGGGACGTCATGACGGGGGCCAGGCCTGTCAGAGCCATCACTGCTGCGGGCAGCTTGCTGCAGAGCACTGGGGGCACACAGGGTGTGTGTGAGGCTGGCAGACACATGGGCTGCTCCGCTGGCCCCAGCACATGGGTGTATATATACTGTATGGATGTGTATATGTATCATTACGAGACAGGACTATTTTATGGCGGTGTTTCAGTCTCTGATAATGGCCCTCATGTTCTGGGTGTGGGATAGGGGGCACTTCTACCTATTAAATGTCAATATATATATTTATAGCTGTGAAAAGCACCAGGGCCTCTAAGCTCTGGTAATGGACTGACGTTATTCCGTGAAGACCGTACCTTAATGTCTATTTCTGTTTTGGCAGGTGCTGGTGAGTCAGGAAAAAGCACGATTGTCAAGCAGATGAGGATCCTCCATGTCAATGGCTTTAATTCAGAGTAAGGATGCTGCGTGATGTGTTGTGTCTGGTGGGGTGCGATGTGTACCCCGGCTCAGTTATACCATTTATTGGGGTAGTTAAACAAGCTGCAGTAAAAGCCTGTAACGCTTCCATTGTGCATGCCCGGCCGTGTGTTTCCTACACCGCAGGCTGCTCTACTGTATATTCCGCTGTTGCTACTGCAGCGTTTGACAGGCCCTTGTGTAGCAACAACATGGCGACTATACTTTTACATAGCAGCAAATCTCTCAATTCTGTGCAGAAGGGAGGCAGCGATATTAACAGCTGAGGAGGTGGCGCTTTTGCCCCCCTTACTATTTAAAGATGTAAAATCTGAGAAATGTCCTATGGATAAGTTCTGGTGATACACAGTGCAGACACGCGACCCTGCACTGTATATATAGGATTATTATGGTGGCGGTGTTCACCTGGGAAGTACCTATAGGCCGTTATATTGTTATAACCGTTATTATTGCTAATTTGGAGCCATGTTTCTTCATTTGTACCAATGATGACTAGGCACAATTGCTATTTCTTACTTGGCATTAGGGTATTGGAGCCTGGCAGCATTAGCTGTAAGTCTAGAGTTCTCATTGTAATACGGAATAGCTGCCACCTTCCTTATGGTACGGGCAATGTCTCAGAAGTTGCCAGGACTGCAGCACTCCATCATACTTTGTCCTTCATAAGGGGCAACAAACATTGCCTGGCGCTTGAAGCTGCAAGTCATCGGTGAGCAGACAAACAAAATTGGAACTGGTGTCATGGGTTTTGTACATAGACTTTGTTCTAAAAAAGTCTCATGTGTAACAAGTGTCTGTGGTGGGAAGTGTCATAATCCAGATGTTGAAAATGGAGTATATACTGTATGACACGCGCTTAAAAAATTGGCTTCTATTTCTTCTGAGATGTTTTATATATACATGTTGCATTTTCTGAAGAAAATGTTTTATAAGGCTTCGTTCACATCTGCGTTGGGGTCCCGTTCTGACGTTCCGTCGGAGGTTTCCGTCAGAACGGGACCCTGAGCAGACACAAACTGACACCGACCACAGTCGACTACGCTATTGCTTCCGGCAAAACGACTGGTCCGGTGCACAACAGACACAAACGGGAACCATGGGCACCGGATCCGTCACCATTGAAAACAATGGTGATGGAAACGGAACGTGTCTGCTCAGGGTCCCGTTCTGACAGAAACCTCAGATGGACCGTCCGAACGGGACCCCAACGCAGATGTGAACGAAGCCTAAGTCGTATAACTGAAATATAATTTGTCTTGTATCATTTTGTGAAATGTAATCGTGTCTTATCTCTAATACAGAGAAAAGAAACAGAAAATTCAGGACATTCGGAAAAATGTTAAAGATGCCATTGTGGTAAGTCGTGTTGCGGTCATGATTTGTAATGTTTTTTTTTAATATTCTTTCGATTCCCTGGGATTATAACCACATGCTGGTGGTTTAGTGTCCTACAATTTAGTGGCAGGTTCCCTTTCAGCCTTTTTCATTGCTTGTTGGGTTATACTTTGGTAATGAAGCTTGTTAAGGGTCCTGTTGGTGAGGTTATTTGGTACATATAGCTTGACAAACGTTTACTGTATATGACACTGTATGTTTATCTAGTTCCACAATTCACAGAGAAATAGTCCTCATTCCTCAGTGTTAGTTATATATATCCGAGCTGGCACTGGCTACGGTACTTTTCACGAGCCCCTGGAATCCCGAGAGTTGACCATAGGAAGTGTGTGTTGAGGTAACATATGTTAAATCGCTGTGACCATGAGTACAGGAAGCACCTGTAACATTTCTATGCTCGTAAACTACCAGTACATGAACCATATTTTACTTTAATTATTGTACGTTTGTGATCTTAAAGCCAAAGTAACATGTTTTATTACCCCACAGACAATAGTATCTGCAATGAGCACATTAATACCCCCAGTTCCACTGGCTAACCCGGAAAACCAGTTCCGAATTGATTACATCAAGAGTATAGCGCCGCTGTCGGACTTTGACTATACACAGGTAAGAGACTGGTTCATGTTCTCTATTGATCTGGCTGTAGGATCTCATCTATGTTGGGATTAATACAATTTGGATTGGATATTCTTGTTGAGGTTGTGTAAGTCTGGTACAATAGTTTGAGCATACGTGATCACTAATGGGTAACATTGGAGCCGGCCACTACTATAGTTTATCAATAACCCCAAAAAAGTTAGGTGTCCGTGGTCAATTTCTAGGCTCATTGGCTACCTGGTTTTGACTTTAGGTCTGTTGTACCCCACAGTCCATAGTATATTTTCTTAGAAGACCCATTTGTCATAAATGTGTTCTTAATGTTCTGCATTTATTATATAGTAAATGAATGTCCCGCAGTCCTAACCAGACCGTTTTATGGCATTGGAAGCCGGTGAATTTGCTTAGTCTGGTACTCCAAGTTTCGCTTTGTTTGGTGCCTGTATCTTATTGTAGATATTGATCTATGTAAAATATGGAAAGTGTGTACAAGACCGTAGGTGAACTCATAAACTATGGAAAACTTTTTTTTTATTTTTAGTAAAATTCTATTCTACATCTGTGAATATCCTAGTGTAGATATATTTTGGCTTGGTATGGTAAAGATTCTATAGCTGCTGTTGAATGGGGGGGTTGCTGGGGTCTTCTAGTTCCAACAGTAAGTTATGGAGTAGTCCTTTCTGCTCTGTGAGTAATGTTACACCATATTCCATGTGTTACGTAACTTGTATTGATCGCTGTGATACATCACCATTTGACTATACGAGCTTTGCTTATTCACAAAGGAACAATTTTATCTTTATACTACAGTAAATGGTTTGTTTTAAAGAGATTGTGAATTATTTTATCCACGGAACAGGGCTGAAAAATCCCAGGGGCCAGGTAGCTAGGAATTGTCTACTGGCACCTGACATTTTTTTTTAAAAAATGTTAAAATAAAATCGATGAAAGTTTTTAACGTCGGACCGCTCACTACACATTGTAATATTCTCCCAGAGTGCTCTAACTGGCTCCTGATTTATCTACACCTCTTTAAAGGCTTTGCTCTGTTAGTCATCTCTGCAGTGCTGAGCCATATGAATGGACCGACCTGTTTATTGGGAATAGTGAAAGTCTTGAGAGGGGATATAGGGAAGAATTATTAATTGCATAGGTGTCGGTTTTATGTAAACCTACAGTGTATTGGTTGTCACTTTCTGAGGATGACAGTCCGTAAAAGTTGTCTTTACCTGATCTTCGCATATTGATGTGCATCCTTAGAGTTCTAGGTTATTTATAATCTGTGTGTAATATTTTGTACCTGTATATCATGATAGTGGGCTATATTATTCTGTTACTTAATATATAACGGAATCAGTTGGCTCTTGTGTTGAAACCTGAAGATGTTTGGAAGATTGAAAATGAGGTGCAAAAAGTTATGTTGGACTTGTGTGATTTGCATGTTTGACGTGCGTTTGGTTTTATTAGTCTTCTTGGATATTCTTTATAGGTTGTGTATGGATTATGGAAACATGTAGACGGCACGTTGACAATCTAAACTATTACTATTGATGGTGAGAGTTTGAATGCTATGTTTTTTTTGTTTATTTGCCCATATGTGGTTTTATGTCCATGAAGTCTCTTTGCAGAATTCTATGTCCATTAAAGTGTTGACCAATGTCTGCCATAGAACAATTGTAATTCCAATCAATAACTGAAACGTGAATTGCTTACTCCTCCAAAAATGTCCCTTCACATTGTGACAAATAATTGTGGTTATCACGTGATTGATTCAAGATTAATGACGAGTTCCTCACGCTGAATTGTAACCCCCCCCCCCCCCAAGTACACATCAGCGATATAACCATAAAATATTGTATAAAGATGAATGAGCGCACAATATTTTAAAACCGGAATTTGATTGCAACGGGATTGTTGTTCTACAATGGAGGTCGCGATCCTCATCCTTATATTCTGTGTAAAATTGTTACATCTATGGCGAACTTTTCTGTTTTATGTGTTTATTCGGCTGATTTATTTGTCACTGTTGCCGTATTTTGAGTGTGTGTTGTTAAGGTGAAATTTATACTGATTTATATATATTTTTTGCCTATGGATACATTTTAATGTGTTTTTTATGAAGTATGGCTGCTTTGACACTGAATATTCTTTTTTTTTTAAAGATTAACTGTATTTGACTTTTTTTATAAAATAGTTAAGTATGATCGGTTTCTTGAAATGTTGTATTAGGCGGGATTCACACGACCGGGTCGCGTCCGAGCCCGAGTGCCGGCCGGTAAAATCGGCCATTCTGCCCGGCCGGTTTGCATAAAGTTATGCATCCGTGCCGGGTCGGGCAGATCCGGACAGTGACATCATCGGCAACTCCTGAAGGGGAATCCCAATGTGTTCGGGGATTCCGCTTCAGGAGTTTCCCCTGATGTCACTGCCCAGATATGGACAGAGACATCAAGCGCTCTGTCCAGGAGCGGAATCCCCGAAAACACGGGGATTCCGCTCCTTCAAGGAGCTAAAGTGCGGCTAGCACATAGCAGAGCGGGGAGATACCTCCCCGCTCTGCTATAGTGGCGTCGCTACAGTAGTAGCAGCCGCAGCAGTAGCAGCTGCTAGCGGCGCCATCAAAGGTGTCGCCGGCCAGGGCGCTTTTAAAACAAGCAGGAGAAGGGAGCCAGCGCAGCGCTCCCTTCCACCTGCTGTACACCCCGGCCCTGCAACACAGTGTACAGCGATGCCATTCGTCAGAATGGCATCAACTCCTCCTCCTCACATGCACTCTGCGCTGTGAGGAGGAGGAGATAGAGCGCAAGAGCCGGAAAACCCGGCCGTCACTCGGGACACGAGCCGGGCGGCCGGGTACCCGGGCGAAAATAGAGCATGTCCTATTTTTTGACGGGCGGTTTTCCCGGCCGTCAAAAAATCGGTCGTGTGAATAGCCCCATTAGGGGTCTATTATTCCTAATGCAGCCGGGTGCCGGCCGATTTATGAACGGCCGGCACCCGGCCGGGAAACCCTGCCGTGTGAATGAGGCCTTAGATTGGCCTGATATGTACAGCTTTTACATACACATAGATAATCCAAAGTCAATGGAGTCCTGTTAGACAGTGCAATTTCCCATAATGTACATAGAACCACATATTGGGCCTTGTCGGGTTTCCTAAAATAGTTTTACTGTAATACAAATGCATTTCTAAGTCATGGTGACTATGGGGCCCCTTTCTGCCTTCTTATGTTGACCAAGTCCTGATTGACTTTTGTTCAAGTTAACAGGAATTGACTGCATTCATTTTTAATCCTGATTTATTGATCTGTTTTATGCCCTTTGTGCAGTAGCGTTAACAGATTAAGGGCACATTGCGCTAGTAGCTGTGGACAAGTGATGGGGACACGTTACGTAATCACCGATCTTCACTTACTTTGCTAGCATTGGCCGCTCCTAGGGAAAGTAGTCTGAATTGCTGCATATTGTACTTCTGTCTGCTCTGGGAGCTTCTGATTCTTGATCATGCATTTTGTGTGCACAGTGTGATAGGTCAATGAACCAAAATGATGTTCTGGTACGTTGTGGAAAGTGGAAGTTCAGTGTCTGTGAGGAATATGAACTCGCAGCATTGAGCTCCACCATTAATGATTGCTCAGACACCACAAATCATATTGTAAATAAAAAAGCATTGATACCGGTTTTGTAAATGTATCATGTGCTGGGCACTTGTTTCTAAAAAGTGGATCTTCGGTCACATGTATCAGACTGGGCAGCTGTCACTTGCAGAAATAATCCTAAAGTGGCTGAACTTGCTAGAATTTAGGCTGGGTTCACACGAGCACATTAACGTCCGTAATGGGCGGACGTATTTCGGCCGGAAGTCCCGGACCGAACTCAGTGCAGGGAGCCGGGCTCCTAGCATCATAGTTATGTACGATGCTAGGAGTCCCTGCTACTCCGTGGAACTACTGTCCCATACTGAAAATATGCTTACAGTACGGGACAGTTGTCCTGCAGAGAGGCAGGGACTCCTAGCATCGTACATAACTATGATGCTACGAGCCTGGCTCCCTGCACGGAGTTCGGTCCGGGACTTCCGGCCGAAATACGTCCGTCCATTACGGACGTTAATGTGCTCGTGTGAACCCAGCCTTAGTGGTCTGAAATGATTGACTGCTCTTTGGTGTTTCCAAATACAATGAATGTAATCCTTAAAAAGGCAGGAAAGTTTTTATTACAGAAATTGAAATGCAAAAGTGAATTCCCTTAGAATTTTTATGGCTTAATATAATGTTTAGAAAGTAACACGGAGGCTCTGATGTATCACACTGTCCACTTCAGTACAAGTTATTCAGAAAATGAAGCCGGCATACGGATCCTGTACTTGGAAAGTTTAGCATCGTTTTCCTGTTCCTAGTGAAAGGGAAATCTAATTTATAATCGGTGTCTGGTTTTAGTTCCGTTCATGAAGCTCGAATATCACATGAGGAGCTAGATAAGAATGCTGGCCACTGACATAAGTTATGATTAAAAATACTAACGTAAAATATGTAAAGAAGTGATTCATAATCGAAGTGATAAATCTATGAATTTTAACAACTATTAACTCAAGAACCAATAATCTTAATGAATTATCGGTAATGATCTGGGAGGTTGTAACGGTTACAAAATACCCATTTAACAACCTCTCAAAATTTTGAAACGATTTCTCTAAAACTTTGTTTTATATTTTTAATTTCCCCGTACGATGGCTCTATAATATTCACAGGGCGTTTGTATTACATTGTATACAGCAACTTTAGCCTGCTGGTATAAAAAACGTAATAATCATTGACAATTGGCTGCAGTGTTATCTTGTAAAAATGTGCTATGTGATCCACTATAGTCCGGATCAGAAGATCTTTTTAATTTTTTTTTAATTATTATTTTGTATAGTCAAACATTTTTACACATGGTCTTCTCGTAAGAAAAATCTGTATTTCGTTGGTATTAAAATAAAAGAAATAAGTCTGTAAACAGCAGGTATTCTCGTAATCGGCTCCTTGACATTGTATTTGTCTTACTATATTAGTAGTACTTTGTACGTCAGTTACATCACAAACAAAATTGTTAGTAAACTAATCATTGGTTTAAGGCGTTAATGTCCGCTTCCAGACGGAATAGAAATCGACCATAGTGTGTACGGCGAGCGCTGTGTTTTGATGGTTGCCTACATGTAACCAATAACACACTATTTACATGGTCCCTTGTGCTCCAATTAGCAGATAGTGAAAAACATTGCACGTTTAATTGCCAGTTGTGAGGTCAAATATGTCCCCCATGTCTTTTCGCTTAAATTAGCAGGTATTTTTTTTCTTGCAGGGTTTCATCAGTTTTGTGAATCTTGTACCAATATTACACAAACACATGAAGATGTTTGCATGTGTGACCCAAAAAATAAGTTTGTGTTGCCTAAAAAGAAAAAATATGTGAAACCAGAAAACAAACAATTATTTTTTTTTGTCCTTTTTTTTTCTTTTTTTTAGTTATTGGATTTTGTTACCGGCTCTCACTCGCTTCCGTCTATTTTCTGTGTCACACTTTCCAAAATATCTAACAAAAAGTTTATATACTTTCTTTTTAAATGAAGTGATACATGATTTCTGTTTTTATTAATTTTTTTAACCTCTGGGAGAAATGTTGCTTGTTATTAAGGCTATGTTCACACGGGGTATTTTGCCGAGTTTTTTGACGCGGAAACCGTGTCGCAAAACTCTGCAAAAACGGCCCGAGAACGCCTCCCATTGATTTCAATGGGAGGCGTCGGCGTCTTTTTCCCGCGAGCAGTAAAACTGCCTCGCGGGAAAAAGAAGCGACATGCCCTATCTTCGGGCGCTTCCGCCTCTGACCTCCCATTGACTTCAATGGGAGGCAGGAGAAAGCGTATTTCTCGCTGTTTTATGCCCGCGGCGCTCAATGGCCGCGGGCGAAAAACGGCTCGATAATTGCCGCGACAATCGGCGTGCAGGGAGAGGAATATCTGCTTCAAAGTTCCAAACGGAATTTTGAGGCAGATATTCCTCCCCCAAAATACTCCGTGTGAACATAGCCTAAGAGTGACAACATTTTTTTTATGTTCTTAAAGTTAGAATTTTTTAAATCGAGATTTAGCGAAGCCTCGAAATCAAACCGTTTACATATTTATATAAGAAATTGTATTAAAAGTTAAGGGAGTTAACAAATCTGTGTATAAATTTTCGTTCCTTGGTTGTTATTCAGTGACTTTCTTACATCCTAAATAGTGTAGAAATGTTTGTTCTTGGACGGTTGGTGACCATTAACCATATTTTCAGCAGTTCTTATATGAAGTTCATATTTATTGAATTCTTCACCAACACATGAAGCATTTACCAGTACTGTCTGATTCTGAATGTTTTTATACTGTAACCATCAATTGTTGATCCCACGTACGATTCTGGGCAAATCTGAATATTCGGAGTATGTCGTTTTTATACGAAGAATGTAAGAAAACCTACCAGATCATTGTACCTATAAAGATGCATGACCGAAACATTATAAGGGCTATTGAACTGGGGAGAGAAGAAAATGTTAAGTAGAACTGTAATATTTTATTCCAGATTTAAGGGACACTGGATTTAAACAGCAAAGTTTACAAAAGCAAAGCCCCTAAAAAAGAGGGGTTAACATCCTTCCCATACAATGGATAAACTGTCCGTCTCTTGTCACCCTAAAATAGTTCACAGCAGGGTTTACATTCAACTGCACAGTAAGGGCATGCCCCAACGTGGCGGACTAGCTGCTGCGGACTGCGGTAAAAGTACTTCCCTTCTCCCTATCAGTGCAGGATAGAGAGAAGGGACAGCACTTTCCCTTGTGAAAGTCAAAGAAATTCATACTTACCGGCCGTTGTCTTGGTGACGCGTCCCTCTTTCGGCATCCAGCCCGACCTCCCTGGATGACGCGGCAGTCCATGTGACCGCTGCAGCCTGTTATTGGCCTGTGATTGGCTGCAGCCGTCACTTAGACTGAAACGTCATCCTGGGAGGCCGGACTGGAGACAGAAGCAGGGAGTTCTCGGTAAGTATGAACTTCAATTTTTTTTACAGGTAGCTGTATATTGGGATCGGTAGTCCCTGTCCCGGGTGCAGAAACAGTTACTGCCGATTGCTTAAATCTTTCAGCACCCTGGACAGTGACTATTTACTGACGTCTCCTAGCAATGCTCCCGTCATTACGGGAGCCCCATTGACTTCCTCAGTCTGGCTGTAGACCTAGAAATACATAGGTCCAGCCAGAATGAAGAAATGTCAAGTTAAAAAAGCAAAACGCATCCGCAGCACACATAACATGTGCATGACAGCTGCGGACTTCATTGCGGAAATTAGAATCTCCATTGAAGTCAATGGAGAAATTCCGCCATGAGTCCGCAACCAGTCCGCCACTGCTCCGCAACAGACAGAGCATGCTGCGGACACCAAATTCCTCACCGCAGCCTATGCTCCGCAGCAGAATTTTACGCATCGTCTAAAGGAACACTTCTAAATAGAAGTGGAAGTCAATGGAGAAACGGCTCCGCTGCGGATTAACGCTGCGGAGTGTCCGCAGCGGAATTTAAGTGAAATTCCGCCACGTGTGAACCCAGCCTAAGACATAAGATGCATTTTAGGATTAATTACCCTTTAGTTAAGAAAATCTACCAATATAGGAAAATGTTTATATCATGCCATGTCCGGGTAAATAAGAGAAAAGTTCTACCTAACCATAAATGAATGTTTCTATCCTGTACTGGCAGCGGGAGAGCTTCTCACCCCGGCAGCAAGTGGTCACTGAACACCTCCTATGAACAGAAGGTTTTTCATCCATCTGATTTCTAATTTTGAGGGTTTGTGGAGGAAGGGAGCTTCTTTTAGGCACTATATTTGTATATGGTATATCAATGTTTATTCCTCTTGGTATTGGAATGGTAATTGTAATGGAGCAGATGTCAGAAGTGCAAATATATTTATGTCGGAACAAGTGTTTTACTTTGCGAAAACACCAACGTGGTTATTACTGACACTTCTACCTGTTATATAGTCAATAGAGGAGAACTGTCCCCTACTTCTCTGTGCAGGTATTTATTAACTTCCGACAAGGAAGAGTTGTGCAGCTTTTCTTAATGCGAAGTAGATCACACCTAAGATCAAAGAAAGCGAGAGAGTGCGAGTCCTGGAAGGAATGTTACGTATGTTACGCTGCTTGAACTTGACATGAGGTGGCTGAGCACACGTTAATGAGTGCGCCTATCTATGGCAGAGCGTGACGCAGGGAATTAATATAGGCGGTATGACCGATGCGTTCTTCGTGGAATATATCCAGCTTCAAACCAGTTTTCTGTACATTACATCAATGTCCCCGTGCTCTTTGTAAACAAAACTTTATTAACAGCTGACAAATAACAAACAAATCTCCCTGCAACACACTGCTAGATGTTTCTATTGGAGTACTTACTCTTTATTCAACGTTCTTGCAGTAAACCATAGCGGTCTTTTTATCTGTGACTTAGGCCTTATTCACACTAACGTGTTATACGTACGCGCTTGGTTTTCACGCGCATCGCACGGACCTATGTAAGTGAATGGGGCTGTTCAGACTGTCGGTGATTTTGACGCAGCGTATGTGCGCTGCGTAAAACTTACGACATGTCCTATACTTGCCCGTGTTTCGCGCAGCACGCACCCATTGAAGTCAATGGGTGCGTGCAAATCGGGCTCGACACACGGAAGCACTTCCGGGTGCCGCGCGTGATTTGCGCAACAGTAAAAAGAATGAAAAACCGAAAAGCACCTCGTGCTTATCTGTTTGTAAACATAAAACCAGAGTGCCATAATGATGCCGGCTGCGTGAAAATCACTCACCATATGCTGATGCCACACGGACCTTTTGTGCGCGCAAAATGGACACGTCCGTGTGAATAAGGCTTTAGGGAATGATAAAGTGAAGTTGCATTTAGGGCTATACGCTCACGTGGCAGATTTGATGCATTTGAGCATAGATTTCTTCAAGCCCCATGAAGATGTAGATGGTCAGAAATTTCTGCAACAAATCTGTCAAATAACATACTGCGTTTTAGATGCATTTTCGGTGGCACAATTTTTTTTTTTGTTTTTTTTTCTTTGTAGGATTTAAAAAAACGCCAAGAAAAATGCAGTTACAAAATGATGTTACATAAAAATGGCACCAAAATTGTTTTGAATTATGAGTTTTGTGTATCTTGTTTCTTTTCCTTTTAACTTGATTTGCCTCTTAAATGGGACAAATTCTGATAGTTGTCCGCGGTATCTGACAGGCCACAGAATAGGGTAACTTGTTTTCATTTCTAAGAAAAAGCGCTGAACCTTAAATAATCTTATAAAAAGAGATGACTATTCAAAAATATGCATGGAAATGGTTTTGGACTGTAGCTAGAAAGATCATGGGGCAGATATTTTCTGCTTTTCACTTTGAAAAACACATCAGCCTTTCAGGCTATGTTGGCTGACATCAGGGAGCAATAGGGGATCAACTGCACATTGAATTTTGTTAAGATAAACTTTAGCCTATTTTCACATTTGCGTTGGAGCAACATAATATTTAAAAACATAAAAATTGCAGAGCTGTCTTAAATAGACACTAACTTTTCAAACAACTTAGGCTGATCTAATAGTATATTCGGACGCAGATACAGTTGAAACTGGGGAAAAAACCGAAATGCGCAAAATGACCACCGTTATCTACACTGAATTTCGGTTTCTTTTTCGATTAATTGCCCAGCCCTAACTTTTTAAAATGGTTCTTTTTAAAATTTAAAGAGGAGCTGTCACCTCTCCTGACATGTAAATACTTGTATTTGCCCTGAAATAACAATTCTGGAGCATCTTTCTCATAGGACTCTGCATTGTGCGGTTACTCTTATTCCTCCTGGAAAAGTATGAATACATTTACAACCAACTGGTCGTTACCATTTCCCTTCTCAATAGGGTGACTGACATCCCTTTGATAATGGGAATGTTAAAAAAGGCCAATGACAACTAAAATGCTATTAAAACATAAAAAAAATCGCTGTTAGACTCCTAGCAAACACCTGGCTGCGAAGTTTTTACCCGCCACTTTGTGATGAAACGGCATGTCAGTAGTGGCTTCTACATGTGACTTTACCCCGAATGTTTCAGGTAACCTGACTGACTTGTGCCACACGGCCGAAACCAGGACTGCAAAAACGAATGCGTTTTTACCGCCCACAAACGGACTGCAAATTGATTAAGTACGGCAAAAATGTACACAAATTCTAGCGCACATCTGGGCTAGATCTATATGCACCATATTTAGAGGCGTGGGCCTTTTAATAAATTCGACGATTTTTTTTTTCTCATACGTTTGTTTAAGTCTGGATAATGAAACGCCAGTCTTATAAAATTCTCCCAAAGTTTTAGTCACTTGTGGCCCCTTCTTGTTGAGTCTTCGCTGCCAGGAGAATCAGATGTTATTGTACAACCGTGGTACCAATGATGTTGTAGAATTGTTGATACTTGGCACCAGAATCTGAAACGTATGACCAACACCTGGGCCAGCAGTTTTATTAGTGTGTGTTCACACATTGCAATCAAAACAGTGCCATTTTGCGGCGTTTTTGTGAAATTTGAAGGGGGAAAAAAAGGGCACGTGAATACAGTCTCAAAATATTATTGTTGGAGTTTGTTTTTGCTTTATTAAACCAAATCGGTTTGACGGTGCCTGTGCAATCACCATTTTACCGCAGATTTGCAAGTTCTTTTTGTAAGCAATTTTTGGCTGGTCCTTTTTTTTTTTTTTTTTTAACAGTTGAAACGCATTTTTTAATGTGGTTTTAATTTATAGCATTCATGTGGCCAAAACCTGCACTGATAAACTTTAATTTGTGGTTAAAACACGTGCTGTTTTGCTGTGTGTTTTTGACTGTGCGGCACACAACCACCAGGTGTACAGGCAGAGGTCACACTACATTTTTTTCCAGTAGTGTAAAAATACTCCTCCTTGGCTAAAATTCCCCCAAAAATGCTTAAAGGAGTACGTAATTTGCTGTAAATTAATGATACATGGTTTTAAAAACTCGATTTTTGTGCAGGGAAACCTTACTATATCACTTATACCAATGCTTTCATGCATAAATTGAGAATTTAGGTCATTCTAAACCCATTTTACATCATACACTGAACATAACTGGGGAACATTACCATTCTTGAAGCATGAAACCTGTCGCTCAGGGGCCAGGGCAGTAGACTATTTAAATGGATAAAGTGAAAACACTGAGGGTATGTTCACACGACAGCGTCCGTAACGGCTGAAATTACGGTGATGTTTTCAGGAGAAAACATCCCCGTAATTTCAGCCGTAACGGCATGTGCAGGCGCTTGAACGCCGCGTCCATTACGGACGTAATTGGCGCTGCTTTTCATTGGAGTCAATGAATAACGGCTCCAATTACGCCCCAAGAAGTGACAGGTCACTTCTTTGACGCGGGCGTCTATTTACGCGCCGTCTTTTGACAGTGGCTCGTAAATATACGCCTCGTGTGAACAGACAAACGTCAGCCCATTGCTTTCAATGGGCAGATGTTTGTCAACGCATTCAAGCTGTAATTTCGGACGTAATTCGGGGGTTAATACGCCCGATTTATGTCCGTAATTTGTGTGTGTGAACATAACCTGACACTGCTACGTTCATGTTCTACACTGCAGGAGCTTGCAATCTATTTCTACATCTATCCTCAGTATATATTCTGTAATGCATACTACATTGAATTTTAAACAATCACGTTCTCACTGGCTCAGCCAGGAAAAAACATTAACCATACCCAGGGGCGTAGCTGGAGGGGACAGGTGGGGCATGTCCCCCGGGCGCAGCTAGGAGAGAAGGTGGGGCACCAGACAGCACGGGCATAGTTGCCAACAAGCCCAAACTTGCTGAGACTGTCCCGAATTTACACAGCCTGCCCCGGCAAATTACTGTCCGGGACGTGTCCTGGCAACTGCCATATTCAATTGTATCTGCCTCAGGACGCAGATACAATTGAATATTATGGCAGATTAGGATACTATCCGCTCCCTGCTCTGCCGCTTACTCCTTCTGTAGCAGAATCCCCGGCCAGGGAGTTGGCGACACCCTGACTAGGTATTCTGCTTCTGGAGAAGCCCCTGACGTCTCTATCCATATGTGGACAGTGACATTTAGGGGTCCTCCAGGAGAGGAATCCTCGGCCAGAGATGGGAATCCACTCCTACAGGGAGCACCAATTGCGCTTTCTACATCGAGGGGTGTGCAGCACCTTCTACTAGGGGGGGGGGGGGTGTGCGTGTGGAAACCAGCTACTAGGGGGGGGGTGTGCGTGTGGAAACCAGCTACTAGGGGGGGGGGGTGTGCATGGGGCACCATCTAGTGTGTGTGTGTGTGTGTGTGTGTCGCACCATCTATCTAAAAGGGGAAGTGTGTGGCCCGATCTACAAGAGGAGGCTGTTCAATATTTCACCATAGTCTCATTATATTCCGTAATACAATCCTGTTTTAGTCAGGCACACTAAACTCTTTAATTCATTAGCCTGTTAATGTGGTCTTCATCCAGTCAGGCATGATTGACGTCTGCATCATGTATACTCAGACGTTGTGGTCAAGGGCACTGCTAAAAACGCATCCGAAAACAGCATGTGTCTTTCTATGCAGTGGCAATATAAAAGTGCATCCCCATCGAAACAACGCATCAACTTGTGGTTAAAATGCATGCGGTTTTCGGATGAGTATTTTCTTTTTAATGTGGTTGTAACCGCACCTTAAAGGCTATGTACACGTTTGAGCGTCCTTTTTCTTTTTTTTTTTTTCTTTAAATCAACCAGTCTCACAGTGTGTGTGGTGTAACCTCTATAATTAGTCTTCATTAAAAATTTGTTTTACTTTTTGAGATACAGCTGCTCTCTATATACACCGCAGCTGTATCTTTCGTTTTGACCTGATTCAGTCAGTCCCGTGGACCTGATGGGTTCAGTGTCAGCGGGTCCTGCGTGTCTCTGACATGCAGGATCCACTGTAATCCATCACATCTAAGTTATGAACCCGCAGACCTGATGAGAGCAGGATTTAGCGCTATAGAGAATACAGAGCAGCTGTGTCTAAAAAAAAAAAAAAAAGTAAAACTAATTTTTTATTAAAAAGTTACACCAAACACAGACTAACCGGGGTTTTTTTTTTTTTTTTTTTTATAAAATGCCCATCAAAGGTTTACATAGCCTTTAACTGCAATGTCTGAATTTACCCTTTGGGGGAGACGTATTTAGACTACGCTAGTCTTATTAAAAAACAAGCTGGAGTAAGATGCAACAAATTTATCAAGAGACCCACGCCTCTTAATAAATTGATTGCATTTTCGGCAGCCCACCCATCACTGAATGAAATTTCCACTATAATTTACGCCAGTTTTTGGCGTAAATTATAGTAAATCTGGTGGCCAACACCCCCTTTCGATTAGCTCCACCTACTTATTTAAAAGATGCAAGAGCGAGGGAAATTACCCAAAAGTCGCTATTGTTCTGGCTTTTGGGCCATTTGCGACATTTCCACGCCATTGTAGAAATGTTAACTTAGTCCTTTAAAGAAGCAGTTCTAGGAAATCCTCTAACTGCTTATATGGAAAACCGCATTATGGTAAAAACACATTTTGTTAATGTCTTCACAAGATGAACGTTTATCATCAAGCTATGATTAAGGACCCTAGTGGTCTGAAACGCGTAAGCGTGGTCCCGGGATTTTTGTTTTATCCCTGTTTTTAAAAATGACCTAATAAAAATTGGAAGTTTTAAATATTCGAGTGCTGGATCTGCCTTTTCTACACACCATTTTTGTTTATCATCTTCTCCACAGGATACTTGATGAATGTCTGAGCGCTGGGGGCCCCAACCCTTGGACCCCCACCAATCACTGAAACGAAGGTCCTGAACCCAGAGTTCCTTCTCACTGCACAATCAAAGTGAGGAGGAGCTTGAATGGAGTGAAGGACCAGCATGCACCCTGCCTCTCCATTTAAAGTCTATGGTACTGATGGAGACAGTGCGATCATGCAGTAAGGAGAAATTACGGGTTCGGGACCTTTTGTTCTAGTGATCGGTTGGGGTCCCAGACATCACCTGAGCAACCTGTGATTTTTGGGATTGTGCACGTATTCTGTGTCGGTCACTGGCAAAAATGAACTGTATTACGATCGCAAAACGTTATTTTGTAAATAGTTTTAGATGTGAATGGAGAAGAAAACCTATAAAAATAGGGATTGAGAGGTAAAGCAAAGTATCTGCAAAATAATGTATCATTTTGTGTAAATGGAAACAGAAATAGCTCCTAGTTAGCACATTATCTTCCAGTGTAGTGTATATAATGGATTCACAAGGGTTAAACATCTGGTATTGTTTACTAGAAACAACCATGTCTATTCCCATTTCTCCCCCTACCGATCTCAAATTCCACGAAAAATTCAGGCACACCTGCTCGAAAAACAAAAACAAGATAATTGGGAAAGATGAAGAAGCTCTTTGGGAAGTGGTGTTTAGAAATGAGGCGAGCTGCTGTTACTCCATTATATCATCTCTCAAGGCAGTTACTTCTGGTGAAATGTGCCAGTCTCCGGGAGGGTGTCGCTGCTTGTTGCCACCACTTGTACACACCAGTTCACAATGCCATTACATGTGACCTTGTAGACCTCTGCTGTCTGTACATTTCCCTTCTTCGTAGTTAAATTGTAAGCTCCCAAGGGCAGGCCCTTTGTCTTGTCACATTGTTCTCATTCTGTGTCTTTGCTTTGGCTGGATAAACCTTTCTACTTGACCAAGAATTTCTCTCCTGGGCTCTCTCCTGCCTTTCTGCCCCCCCTCCTTTCCTGCAGCGTTTCCTCTTCCTCTATCTTCTTGCTGCAGGGCTGGGCACCGTACCTACATCATGGCAATTGCTGCGAATGTAACTACCATACATTGACTAGCTGTATCCAGTACGCTTTATATGAAGTATGGTGCGGAGGTGTGCTGTAGCCTATGGCAACACTAGTACCATCTAAAATCTGACTTCATGGCACTGTGTTGTGTAATACTTGTTCTACATAGTTCAGAGTCCTGGTTTAATTCTCCAGTGCAGCTAAAAATGACTGCTGAACTGTAGTTTGTTTCTCCCTTCTCAACCCTATAGTGTGTATGTACCCTGCTGGATTTAAAAATGGCAGTATTTTTTCTTTTTTTAAATAAACAGAACAAAAACGCAATTACGATCGTGTCAATTCTTTTCTCGATTTTATTTTTTTTTTATTTTTATTTTTTTATTTTTTTTTACCAAAAGATTCAAGTAGTAATGCAGCCATGAAACCCTCAAGTTTTAGGATCTATTCATATAGTGTCGTCAAGTTGTAGTTTGCCACGATGACTGTGAAATCGCAGCAAAACCCTGTGTCTTTTTTTATTTTGGGAAAACCTCAAAACCACAGCATTGTGCCGCAATTTAATTGCACCGTGTGAATAGACCATTAAACAATGTGGATATGAGCATTAATATGGCCATGTTCATAACCCCTAAGGCATATTAATGCTCAGTTTTGTATGGGTCATAGCAGGGGTGGCATGGGGGCATTATACTGTGTGGAGGGCAGTTATAGGAGCATTATACTGTGTGGGGGGCACTATGGGGGTTATATACTGTGCAGGGGCAGTGTCAGGGGGTATATTATATACAGTAGTTTACAGCAGGCTGAGGGGATAAACATTCAATGGTGTAGCATGCAAATAGGGGGCGTGCTATACAAAAAAGGGGTGTAGCCTAAATAATCGTTCATTAATCATAATCGAGGTTATATGTTCAATTAATCGTGATTTTGATTTAGGTCATAATTGCCCAGCCCCAGTATGTATGTAGAAGTATACGACACTGCCATACAGGCTCCATGTACAGGCCTCTGCTGTGTGCATGAGCCTTTATTCCCCTTGCATAAAAAATTGGAAAAATAAAACCCTAACAATTTTCGATTGATTTTATAATCGCATAAAACCAATTGACTACCCTTCCCCCTACTTACAAATATCGCGAGTAGCAGATCTCATGTTAGTTGTGCTGTGATCTTGCACAAGATCATATTGCATTCAATATGTCACCAAAAAACCCCAGCTTCAAAGCGGATCTGTCGCGTATTTATGCTGCCCTGTCTGAGGGCGGTATAAATATGTGCCTGACACTCTGATTTCAGTGTTAATAATGTTCTATAGTTTGTGTGTATTTTGACTTTATACTTACAAGGTGCCCTGCTGGCGCTGGGCCCAAGTGCATTAATATATTCACACTCCCTCCAGCTGATGATTGACACTTTTCTCACTATGCCCAGTAAGGGCTCATTGAGACGAGCGTAATACTCATGCGTGTGCACAGTAAGGGCTCGTTCAGACGAGCATTCCGTGTGCTGTGCGTTGAAATCACTCAATTAACGCAATTCAATGGGGCTATTGACACGTTGTTTTTCATGCGGCGTGTGTCTGTTGCGTGAAACTCACTGCATGTCCTATATTGGTGCGTTTTCACGCATCTAGTCGCCCATTGAAGTCAATAGATGCATTAAAACCACGGACAGCTCACAGACGACATCCGTGTCCTGTCCCTGTTTCACGCATCAAATACATTAAAAAGCAGATAAATAATTTTTACAAATATATCATAATTAAGCGCTTGCATGGATGTGAATAATGCATGCCACACGCAAAGCACACCGATGCCAATAGGCAACGCACACGGACAAGAAATGTAGGAAAAACGCAGCATTTTCTACGTGCGCAAATTGGACACAGAATGTAGACTAATAGGGATGTGTCCATCAGCGGTGGCGTCATATTGCATATATGAATATACTCAGACTCCGCAGCCCAGACCGTGTGCCGTAGGTGTAAAAGTCAAAATACACGGAAACTATAGAACATTACTACTGAAATTAGCATGTCCGCCCCATATAATAAAAGCTGCCCTCAGACAGGGCAACAAATATGTGACAGATCCACTTTAATTGGTTTGTCTGGTGAGTGGTTTTGTGCATGTATACGCCAGTCCATATGTGGATTTATATTAAATTCTACACCATACCCCCAAATTTAATTGTGATTAACCAACCACCGCCATCTAGAGCATGTATGACAGACTTGTGTAAACCTTTTGGAGCAAAATCCCTACAGTATACTGATCTAGTGCATAATAACGGAAGTATTGCAAACATGTTGCATGTGTGACAAAAGAGCTTTCTACAATGTATACATTGTTTGACCTTGTGCTTGCTGGCTGACCGTTTTGTGCAGTAGAAAATGTCACGCGTGCTTTATAAATGTGGTGCACACTTGTGACAAATTAATCCACCCCCGATTGAAAACTCTGTGCTTGGAGAAGAACATGCAAAAATGTTGGATAGATACTACAAATATGCTGTTGCGGATGAACTCTGGTCGTCCGCTGTAACCGATCCATTTGACAGTACTACCCGCATTTACGACCGTGCACTTTAAAAAATAAATAAAAAAAAAACCCCAGATGCGATGGGGAGAAAAATAGCCAGTAAAGAAACATACCTGAAAAGTTACTTCAACTTTTTTTTTTTTTTTTTTATTTAAAACCGTGAAAATTTGATTATGGCAGAAGAAATGAAGAAGTTACAGGCCTTAAGCGCAGCACTACAGCCAGGTTTTGATGACATTCCTCCCTTCTGGTGTCTGGAGACCTTGTGCGGATTCAAACCACCATTCACATTTAATATCTACATCCTATCTGGCTCGGATCAGGGTAAATAAATGTGTGGACATATGACATGGATGATGATATGGTCTCCATGACAACCGCTAAGAAAAATCATATCGGGAGATGTCCTCATAATCTCTCAGTAGTACAGCCTCCGGCATTACTGAAACTTCAAGCAATGATATATTAGCATAGAAGTGAGATATTAAAAAAAAAAAAAAAAAAGTTTGTTTTTTAAAATATTATACACTAACATTTTTCACTTTGTGTATGTGTGTCTATCTATCTATATATATATATATATATATATATATATATATATATATATATATATATATATATTTATTTTTTTTATTTTTTTTTATTTTTTTTTTAATGGTAAATTTTACCTTTGGATCACACAACAGTCATTATTGGGGGCGGGGTGGGATTATCTATTCCATACTCTGAGAGAATTATTAAGCAAGGCAAAGTAGGCAGTAGTTCTAGATAATATAGACCTACGGTGAACCATTGCCAAGATGCATTTACAGTGCCTGCATTGTTTAGATGGTTGGTTTGGTTTCGCTGGATTAACATAATAAGTCATTACATAACGGCAGTAGATTTCCTGGATCAGTGTTCTTTTTTACATTGCAGAACTATTGGTTACATACGGGTGATTAGCAAACCCCCGCTTCATTTGTGTTCTCAAATGACTATTGCAAGCTTGACAGATCAGAGTAGAGTCTCTTATATAAAGCTAAACATGTCTATTATTTACATAGAAGGTAAGTAAAATAGAACAGTAAGGAAGGAAAGTAATTACAGGCATTTGTAGCTCAAACAATCGTGACTTTGTATTGACAGTGGGATTATTCAAGCTGTTGTCTTGTTTCGATATAGCATAAGCCTTACCTATCCCTTGTGAACCTAGAAATCACAGATATCAAGAATTTGCGTCTTGCGGTTCAAATCCACGTATAATGTTTAGTAACTTTGCACATGCTTAAATATGTTGATTTTCCGTTAACCGGTGTTTTCTACTCTATTTGGAGCTACGTTCAAAGCTTCGCTGGTTTCCTGTTAACTCTGAAGATCCAGGGCTTCAAATCCACGCACTTCTCTGCTGATTCATTGTCCCTACAGAGCATGCCATGGGTCATGGTGGGAGATTTACACCAGACTCCGTACAGCAGTCTGATGAGTAAAAAGTACATCTCAGTGCATTAACGGATCTGTTAGTAGAGTGTCTTTTAATACAGTGTTCATGGCATGTGGTAAGGAATCTGGGGCTTTGGATTTGATTTTGACTTCTGTGTATTATGTTAAGCTGCATTTAAACCCCCAAAAATATGTAAACCACCGACAAATGATCAGTGGTTTGAAGAATCGTAGCGAATATCTATGGGAATTTATATCCATTCAATTATGGCACATTTGCCACCATTTTGGCGCACTGGTACGATCATAGCAGCAAATATACTGAAAATGCTGCTACAAGTGACGCACACACATACACACATACACACATACACACATACACACATACACACATACACACATACACACATACACACATACACACATACACACATACACACATACATACACACACACACATACATACATACACACACACACACACACACACACACACACACACACACACACACACACACACACACACACACACACACACACACACACACACACACACACACACACATATATATATATATATTCCACTAATAATGCTTTTTATGTATTCACAAATTGATTCATAAGAATTATTGCCCAGTCTAAAGGGCTATTTAAAAAAAAACAAAAAAACTTTCATTATGTCTTAAAATAGTGCTTTAAAGTGGACCTGTCCACCCCCCTGACATGTCTTTTTTCAGTAATCGCAATGCCAGAGCATCTTCTTTTAAAACTGCATTGTTCCTCTCATTCCTCCTGGCAATGTATGAATAAATTGACATCTGGGCATTATCCTTCCGCTTGTCAATGGAGCGCATCCTCCGTCTGACTGGATTGGACAGTGTCCGTGTGCAGAGACAACGTCCCTTTGACAAAGGGAATTTTTTTCATACATTTCCAAGAGGAATGACACCGTGTAGAGTTCTAAGCAATGATTCTTCATCATTGTTGTTTTATGGGGGATACAAGAGTTTACAAAAACAGACCTGACAGGTCCTCTCTAAAACTAGAGTTTTAAAATGATCTGCAGCTAGTATAATTTTCACTGACCCTTCTATAGTGTCCTTGAATGAGATAAGAGAGAGCCCATGCAATGCATTCATGGATTTTTATAATATATTGTGAGGTTCTGACTTTGTGGTATTGGTGACCGCAAGGGAAATGCTTGACTAAACTTCGTTTGCACGATGATGAGGTTTTCAAGCTTTGTTTTTTGCACGAAATCTTAACTTGCTCTGTCTCAATCACTTTCTTATGGCTCATGAACATGGCTGTATTAGGACTACAACCTCCCGAGCTATATGGAGCACTAATACAGCACCTATAAAAGTCTATGGGGCCATACTGTGCCACCATATGCCGACAATTCTTACAGAAGTCATAAGGAATCCAAAAGAAAAAAAATGTGCCGTGTTCCGTTAGTATTCTCCCCAGAAGCATTGCTTCCAGGGCAGGATATCTTCGTATACAGTGTCTACTGCTTGAACCCTTATTGAAAGCAATTTTTTACAAGCTAAGTTATTGTGCTCTTAAGCCAGTACATACCATGCCGCTTATGGGAACTCTGCCCGTGTTTGCGCCTATCATCCTAGAATTACTTACAGTTTGCCATGTTTCAACTGTGGTCTTGTAATGAATAATATATGCCATGAATGGGCAAAATACTATAGACATGGACATTCTACGGATTTAGAGACGTGTTAGTAAGACTATATTTTTTTAAAAGGGTTTTCCGTGTTCTGAATTTTTTTTTCTCTAGTGGCTGCATATAACCCATATTAAAAGAAGCAGCACGCACCTATCCTTTCCCTCTGCGATCCATGGCTGACGCCCTGGCGGCACTCAGTGATTGTTTACATGCAGCATCATGTGACCGGTGCAGCCAATCTGAGGGCTCCGCAGTGACCTACCGTATTTGATATGCTCGTGTGAATGGGGCCTAATTCTACATGTGTGTCTCTTGATCTCTTCTACTACCTGTAGCCCTGACCTTCTAACAAAAGGGACTAAGGCATAGGATAAAAATCGGGAATGAGCGGTCCTAAGAATACTCGTTTTTATTATTATTATTAGCCCGTGTAAACAGGGCAGCGATCAGCCGACAATCGCGCAAACACTCATTTGTCAGCTAATTCACATAGTTATGCAGCCGATAAAAGCATCTTTGTCGGCAGAACATCTCCCCGTGTAAACGGGATATACTGTCAACAATAAGCAAACTGATGGGGACCGAATGATCTTATTAACGATCGCTCGTCCTCATACAAGAAGCATTGACCCGTGTAAAAGGGTCGTTTTCGTGTTGATTGCTCCTTTATTTTATTTGAAAAAAAATTCTGAAGCGTACAAATCGTGTATATGTTAAGATGATGACATAGTTGTAATTTATGGGTAAATGCAGGTCTGCTTTCCCTTGTGAATGCTCACTCATGGGATCTCATTAATAGTCTTTAGTGTATTAATATTTTTTTCTGACTTTGTTTTAGCGTAAAATTAAACCCTAATAATTCGGCTCAAAGTAACCTTGGAAAGGCATTGGCTACGCAGCACTGTTACTGAACAACTATTTCTCCTTCCATTGAAGACCGTGGTGAAATGTTCTACAATATAGAGGATTGTTTCTTGAATGCATAGATACATATAGCAATGTCTATCATTTCTGCATCAGCAAAGTAGGACTAGTTGGAAGACTGTTCACCAAATGGTTAAAACTGGAAAAGTCTATACTGGTAACCAAATGTGTGTTTACTAATGTGACATATATATTTATATATATTTATATGTATTATTTTTTTATTTTTTTTACAGTATAGTTTCCATTAGGGCTGGGCGGTTTTTGTCAAAAAATAAAAAAATTTTTTTTTTTAAAATAAAAAATGTCAACCCTATTTTCGATTTGAATTTCGGTTTTCTGATTACTGTTAAACTGAATGAAAGAAATACCAAGAGATCATTTAATAAATTATTTTCTTTATATAATTTTTTTAACATATTACTATAATTATTGTACATAGCTTCACAACTTTTAACCTCTGCAAATACTTTATTAGAAATACTATTGGAAAAATTTATATTGAATTGATTATAATTTTTGTGTTCCCCGGCAGGGAACAGGTTAACAGAATCTATAATCAATGATGCTCTGCGTGCACCAACATCCACCTCAGCCGGTCTCTGACATTGCTGACAAGAGCAGTGTCAATCGCAGCTGGGCCAGGCAGATTGCACTGAGCGGGCACTCTGGGGCAAGATTACATTACAGTGTCTGAGGTCTGAGCAAGACCCTGTGCACTACCAGCCCCACCATGGGGTGTTCAATAAATGACATTAAGGCCTTATTCACATAAGCGTACTTCACGTCCGTGTTACGCGCGTTAAAACAACGGACGTCACACGGACCTATGCAATACTATGGGGCCATTCAGACATTCAGTGTTTTTAACGCAGCGTGTGTCCGCTGCGTGAAACTCACTGCGTGTCCTATTCTTCTGCGTTTTTTTGCCCATCACGCACCCATTGAAGTCAACGGGTGCGTGAAAATCAGACGTCATCCGTGTGCTGTCCGTGATTCATGCAACAGTTGCTAAAGAAATGAGAAAAGAGAAAAACACCTTCAGTTTTTTGCTGATGTAAAAAACGCGTGCCATATGGATGACATGCGCGTAAAAAACTCAGAAGCGCACCGTACACGGATGTCACACGGGACTGCAACGCGTGCAAAACGTTGCATTTTTTTACGCGTGCAAAAAGGCCCGATTCACACGACCGTGATTGGACCATGAAAAACTGTATGTGTCAGCCAGATTTCCCGACCCAAACACGGAACATGTGAACAGGACTCCTGGCATCCAGTCATTTAGGGTACAGTCACACAACAGTAAAAAAACAAAAAACATGGCCGTTAAAAACTGATCAATTGTCAGTATCTCATGTCCATTTTGCATCAGTGACTCCAAATGGATTTCCTTTGTCAGGGTTTTTTTTTTTTTTTGTCCCAATCACCTGAAAACACCACAGTGCCCATGTAGATTGTGCCGCAATCTCTCTGTAGATGGTGACACAGTGCCCCCATATGGTGACAGTGCCCCCGATACTAGTATTGCGATTCTCGATACCAAAACGATACTTTGCCGACCATAAGAAAAAAAACTACAAAAATATAAAGACCTTCCATTTTCTGAACATAAAATTGTTATTGGGTTTAATCTGATAGGGGATACGTGTGTGACTGCTGGGTGTCGGCCACTGGGACCCCCAGCGATGAGGAGAACGGGGGACAAAGTTCACCGAAGTGCTCCATGAGAATGGAGCATTTGTGAGCATACTCGGCCAGCGCCCCATTCATTTCTATGGGTCTTCCGGAATCGCTGTCTCCGTCAATGGAGCTCAGGCTGAACATGCTCACCAACGCTCCGTTCTCATGGAGCAGTTCGGGGGACTTTCGTTCTCCGTTCTCCTCATCGCTGGGGGTCCCAGTGGCCGACACCCAGCAATCAAACGTATCCCCTATCATGTGATTTGTGGGAAAACTCCTTTAATAGTAATGGCAACAATAGGGTTAATGTGGGTCACATTAACCCCAACGTTCCACAATGCTGGCTGAAACAAATACTAGTGCTTTTATTTTAAGCTTTTGTTCTGCTATAATACCTTCCTGGGGCTTTCCTCTCAGTGACTACATTGCAGCGCGCTCCTGATTCCAAAATTAGCACGTCAACAGGAACCCTCTGCCTGTACCGCTCGCGCAATTCTCTTCCCTCCCGGCCTCTACACACAGAAACAAATCATCATTGGTGGCCGCGGAAACTAGAGGGAGGACTCCGCACATCACGGGTGGCAGTGGGAAAGGCGTTCCTTCCTCCTACAGTGGCACACTCAGGACTAATGACAAGCGGGACGGTCACTGAAGGAAGAGAATATCGCAGGTGCTGCACGGTGCGTGCGCCATGTTCTCCATGTTTTTTTAATAGCTGTGTGGACGCACCCCTTCGTATCAAAATACGTAAATTGACAGTATCTAACAGTTTCTCAGCGCACAGCATCAAAATGGTATAGAAATTTCGATACATCATTCATCTCTAATAAATATATATATAACGCCATAACCCACTGCAGGAATGATCGTTAGTCGTGTATGGTGCCGTGATCTGAGGTGGAGCCCCCACTAATAGCGAATTTCCTCAGTAGAGCGTTCCCGATCAGACGTTGAAGATAAACAACATTCATCAAATTATATTTTGTGTCTTTCTTAAAAAAAACAAACGGTATATTAACACTTTCGGGTTCCCACAGGTTGGATACTCTGCGTAAAAATATGCAGTGTATCCAAGTTATAGCCCACAGCACATTCCATCCGAAAAACCACACCACATTGTGGCACAGTTCTTCGAGCCGAATTTCTGCTGCGGAAAGCAGCACTAAGGGAAAAAAAAGTTCATACTTACCCCGGCCGTAACCATGGCAACATGTCCCTCTGACGTTCTGAAGCGCATTCTCCTGGGTGACGTTTCATCCCATGTGACCGCTGCAGCCTGCGATTGGTTGCAGCAGTTACATGGGATGAAACGTTATCTCTGGAGGCCGGGCTGGACACAGGAGCAGAGTTCTGGGTAAGTATGAGATTTTTTTTACCTATTTGCGTGGTGGAATTGCTGCAATTCTGCTGCAAAAGTTGCAATACTTGGCTGGTTGTTGCGGGTTTTACATCCCCACTGAATTCAGTAGGGAAAGCCCGCAACAGACCAGCAACGAAAACACTGCATACATTGACATGCTGCAGATTTAAAACCTGCACCGCAGGTCAATTTTATGAACGTTCTTGCTGCAGTTTTTTTCCGCAGCGTGGGCGTGAGATATAAATCTCATCCACTTTGCTGCTACCGTGAATGCTGCAGAATTTCTACACAGAATTCTGTCGCGAAAATTCCGCAGCGTTTACGCTACGTGCGAACCTGGTATTATGTTAGAAGTCAGAGCTTTGCAAAATTGCAGCATAGGCTATGTACACCGTTGCAACAATTTTTTTCAAAAAAAATATTTTATTGCTCTAATGTATCTAAACTAAAAAATGAAGCCACTTTGAAAACGGGTCTTGATTTCAAATTTTTTTTTAGGGTTTTCTTTTTACGGTCTCCACTTTCATTTGGTATATATATTAAAAATGTCTTATTGTTTTGTCTCTACAGCTCCTATGCAGACTCATGTCTCCATGGTAACAGACAACAGACTGTAGTCTGTTTCTACAGTGATACTCCCTTCCACATGTTCCCTAATGTATCCTGCATACATTTGGCAGGTTAGCAAGGTACAGATAAAAGGGAGTGGGACTGCATGATCAGCCCTTTTTTTTAAATTATTTTTTTAATCCGTTCTGGGAAAAAAAAACAAAGCAAGACCCAACCTCTTGCGTGCCTTGACAGCTAAGTTTATGTTTACACTGGAGGTTGTGTCCCTCAACATATTTTATTTATCAAAGAATCAGAAATTAATGAGTTTTTTTTTTTCACATTTAGTTCATGAGATTTGTGACCCCCCCCCCCCCCTTATAATATTCTATAGTAATACTATATACACCAATTACTTTCTAAATTCAAGGGTCCTTAACCCAGAACTTGCCGGTCTAGACATAGGAGCATTTCATAGGATGGCATAACCTGAATTCAGTTTTTTTTAAATTACATTTACAGTACATCGTAATAAATGCTACAGCTATAATAAAATGATATTCTGGCCTAATAAAGGTTATGGGTTTCCTGTTTTGAGCAATTTGTCACTTGAGGCATGAGATGTTAATCGAACATCCTGGACACGTATTGCAGCATATTGTGGTTGGAGAGTTTGGTAACTTTTTTTCTGTGCATATAACGTGGAGTAACAGATGAAGGGCACTTAAAATATCATCCTTGTGTACATACACCAGCCCTTCTTGGAATTGATAGAAAGTTAGTGAAGTTTGACAAAGTTTGGACCAAAACCTATAGACTTTAGGAACCACTTAAACTAGTCCAGGAGTCAGTTGTTTTAGTGGCCAGTTTGACCTGGGACCGCCTTCTTCATGGGAAGGCCTCTATTGTGTGAATGCCCTTGTGTTGAATGGCTTATGATAAATATCTGAATTACTACAGACTGTTGGAAAACTGAAATAAAGCTCTGCGTCTAGTCTGACATTCCACTTGCAAATTTGTTTTTTAATATTGAGATTGATCCCTGCAGTTCCCATTTTATTTAAAAAAAAAAAAAATTAACTTTCTCGGTTGTTTGAGATAACGGAGACCCATTAATGCAACATTTGAAGGATTATTCCCAACTCAGACATTTATGGCATATCCACCAAAAATGACATAAATGTCTGATAGATGCGGTCTCTATATCGCGAACAGTAGTCCCCAGAGCAAGTGTGGTCGGCTGTTTCCATTACTCATATAGAAATCAATGCCACGCAAAGGGAGGGGCAACTTGAGATGTGACAAGACGTGTTCGCTTCAGCTCCCGCTCTGATCTGCCGTTTTTGTCCTACTGTGCCTGTTTAATTTTGTTGGAAACCGGGCTAATACTGCTATATACCTACCTGATCACCCAGGGAATGCTCCAACTGTTGCTGCTCGAAGTTTTTCAGCCATGGTGAAGGGGTGAGCGGGGAAAGCTGGCGAAAAGGAGGTCCAAAATGGCGCCGGCTTCCTCACTCTTTCCAAATCCGACCGTGTTGTGGAGCCTCAGAAGGATGTTGTGACCAGGCTAAGCAGGTTTGCTCGTAATAACCTTGCTGAAAACAGTATGGGAGACCCTGAGAATCAACCATGTGGGGAGGAAGGAGATGGCGTTGGCACTGACAACCAGTCTGAGCCTGCTGGGGAAGGACATGTGGAGTGTACAGGAGAGCCTGGAACCCACGCTTGCTGACCTGATGAAAACCATTACAAAATGCCATGCTTCCCTGACTTACCAGGTTGGTGGAGTGAAAGAGGACATTTCTATACTTCGACAAGATGTCAAAAAAGATATCCGAACGAACTACTGCCCTTGAGGAAAGGGTTAGTGAAATTGAGGATGTGCTATCTCCTCTGAGGAGGGAGGTGAATACTCCAGAAATATGGAAATGCCGAGACTAAAACAGGATGACATGGAAAACCGTCTTAGACTGAATAATATTAGAATTGTGGGGGTCCCGGAGAAGGTGGAGGGGACCAACCCCACAGAATATGTGGAAGCCTGGCTGCTTAATGTCTTTGGTAAAGCCAACCTTACTCCGTTGTTTGCTGTGGAAAGGGCCCACCGCGTGCCTATGCGCCAGTTGCCACTGGAAAGCCCCCCCACGTACTATCCTGGCTGAAATCTTACATTATCGGGACAAAGATACTTTGCTACGCAAAGTACGGGAGCGCCAGAATCTGGAGATTGATGGCCACAAGATATCGCTGTTTCCAGATTACTCCATGGATGTCCAGAAACGTCGAGCTCAGTTTTTTTAATATTAAAAGGCATCTCAGAAATTTACATGTGGTCTACTCCATGCTTTATCTGGCAAGATTACGGGTGCTGGCTCTTGGTGGTACACACTTCTTCGAACACCCGAAAGATGCTTTGAGATGGCTCGATCAACATGAGCGACAACTCCGTGCCCTTGAGGATTAAGCTATCTACTCTGAAGATCTCGACAGCTAATTTAACAATTGGTGCTTGACCCATGAACTTTGGGTTTACGCTGAACGTGTTTTGGGTAGCGTGAGTATGGCGGACACACTAGCCTAATGGTTAAAATGCTACATTTACTTACATGTTTCATGGATATACATGCGTTTAGTTACTTTTCAATGTATGCCCGTGTGTACCTGAATCACTATCCCGGTGGCACTTGGATGATGGTACCGTTATACCACTGGGAGTGGGATTTCACTGTGGGTTTAACGTTTTACTGTCAGTGATCGTATAGTGTTCTTATATCCTGGCTGGCCCCTCGGAGAGAGAACAGCCTGTTCTGTGATATGTAAAGATAGAAGGGGTGTTGTAGGACAAATACCTTGTGGCCCTTATCCCCGATTCCTATTTTTTGGCCATAAAAATGAAACCTAAAAAATAATGGTGTTATTGCTGTTTTATTTCCCGTTCTCCCTCCCAAACAAAATTAGTAAAACATTTTCTAATACATTATATTTACCCTAAAATGGTGCCATTAAAAGAAATTCCTCCCGTCCCGCAAAATAACCCCCATAAAAAAGTTATTTTTTTTCAGAAGGCTTGGAATGGAAAAACTGAAAAAAATATCACATTATGAAATCCAAAACTGGCTGTGGCGCCACGGGGCTAACAAATATAACAATACATAATTTTCTAAAATCGAGTTTTCAGCTGCTTATGTAAATGGAATTTATTTTAAGCCTGTAAACGTGTACTATTTTATTTACATTTGGTCCAAATGTTACATTGGGGTGAACAATTGAAAACACCCATCTCAATATTTAGTTACAAGGAGCCAACTGGTGTATGTGGTAGATCTGCAGTGGACTGTTTGTGTTGCTTTAAACCCTTAAAGGAACAGTGTCATCACAAATTATTTATTTATATGTTAAAGATGTTAGTGCTTTATTAAAAACGTTTATATTCATTTGTGTGTTTGTGTTTTACTTTTTCTTATTTTTACACTTTTTCTTCCCTATGGGGGCTGCCATTTTTTGTTCCATTTCTGTGTGTGTCGATTAACGACACACACAGACATGAAATACGGCAGCCACAGTCCCATAGGGACTGTGAACGGCTCCCGTCCCATTTACTTCAGTGTACGGCGTCTGTGTGGGAACTGCGCATGCGCCGCTCCCACACAGTCCAATTCGAAATTGGCGCCGTCCGGCGCTATTTTCCTGTGGACCGGAAGTCGCGGCCGGACAGTAATATTACTACTTCCGGGCGCGGCTTCCGGATTTGTGCACTTGGACCAGCGGCAGCAAACGGAGCGGACGGGCCGGAGGGAGCCGCGGCGGCAGGAGCAGGTAAGAGATTTCAATGTATGTTCGTGTTTGTGTGTGTTTACTACTGCATGTAAACCTACTACACTGTGTTAGCTCAAAAAATGGCGACACACAGTGTAGGAGGTTACACGGTTCAAACCCCTCGTTTATCCCGGCACTAGCCAGGATAAAGGAGGGGGGGATGCTGAGAGCTCACTAGAGCGAGGGCTTTTAACCCAATGTTGCAATGCTGCAATTTTGGGAATAGCTCCATCTAGTGACCAAAAATGGGTAGTATTATAAATTAGAATTAATTTATAATATTTCCTGACTCGTGAAAAAAATAAAAAAAATTTGAACAATGTTTAATCACCCACACACTAAATGTTTAATTTTTAAAAAAAAAACATGTTTTTCTGGCAACACATTCCCTTTAAAGGGAATGTGTTGCCAGAAAAACATGTTTTTTTTTTAAAAATTAAACATTTAGTGTGTGGGTGATTAAACATTGTTCAAATTTTTTTTATTTTTTTCACGAGTCAGGGAATAGTCAGGAAATATTATAAATTAATTCTAATTTATAATACTACCCATTTTTGGTCACTAGATGGAGCTATTTCCAAAATTGCAGCATTGCAACAATGGGTTAAAAGCCCTCGCTCTAGTGAGCTCTCAGCATCCCCCCCTCCTTTATCCTGGCTAGTGCCGGGATAAACGAGGGGTTTGAACGGTGTAACCTCCTACGCTGTGTGTCGCCATTTTTTGAGCTAACACACAGTGTAGTAGGTTTACATACAGTAGTAAACACACACAAACACGAACATACATTGAAATCTCTTACCTGCTCCTGCCGCCGCGGCTCCCTCCGGCCCGTCCGCTCCGTTTGCTGCCGCTGGTCCAAGTGCACAAATCCGTAAGCCGCGACCGGAAGTAGTAATATTACTGTCCGGCCGCGACTTCCGGTCCACAGAAAAATGGCGCCGGACGGCGCCAATTTCTAATTGGACTGTGTGGGAGCGGCGCATGCGAAGTTCCCACACAGACGCCGTACACTGAAGTCAATGGGACGGGAGCCGTTCGCAGTCCCTATGGGACTGTGGCTGCCGTATTCCATGTCTGTATGTGTCGTTAATCGACACAGACAGAAATGGAACAAAAAATGGCAGCCCCCATAGGGAAGAAAAAGTGTAAAAATAAGAAAAAGTAAAACACAAACACACAAATGAATATAAACGTTTTTAATAAAGCACTAACATCTTTAACATATAAATAAATAATTTGTGATGACACTGTTCCTTTAAGGACGCAGCCTAGTTTTGGCCTTAAGGCTCAGAGCCCATTTTTCAAATCTGACATATTTCACTTTATGTGGTAATAACGTCGGAATGCTTAAACCTACCCAAGCGATTCTGAGATTGTTTTCTCGTGACACATTGGGCTTCATGTTTGTAAAATTTGGTCGATATATTCAGTGTTTATTGGTGAAAAATTGCAACATTTTGAGAAAATTGTGAGAAAATAGCATTTTTCAGAATTTAAATGCATCTGCTTGTAAAACAGACGGTTATACCACCCAAAATAGTTACTAGTTCACATTTCCCATATGTCTACTTCAGATTGGCATCGTTTTTTGAACATTCTTTTATTTTTCTTGGACGTTACAAGGCTTAGAACATAAACAGCAATTTCTCATATTTTAAAAAAAAATGTCAAAAGCCTTTTTTTTAAGGTACCTGTTCAGTTCTGAAGTGGCTTTGAGGGGCCTATGTATTAGAAACCCTGATAAAACACCCCATTTTAAAAACTAGACCCCTCAAAGTATTCAAAACAGCATTTAGAAAGTGTTTTAACCCTTCAGGCATTTCATAGGAATTAAAGCAAAGTGGAGGTGAAATTTGCAAATTTCATTTTTCTTGCTGAATTTCAATTTTATTCAATTTTTTTTCTGTAACACAGAAGGTTTTACCAGAGAAACACTACTAAATATGTATTGTCCAGATTCTGCAGTTTTTAGAAATGTCCCACATGTGGCTCTAGTGTTCTCGTGGACTAAAACACAAGCCCTAGAAGCAAAGAAGCCCCTAGTGCATTTTGAGGCCTCTTTTTTTTATTAGAATATATTTTAGGCATCATGCCAGGTTTGAAAAGGTGTTGAGGTGTCAAAACAGTAGGAATCCCCCAATAGTGACCCCATTTTGGAAACTACACCCCTCAAGGAATTCAAATATGGTTGTTGTTACAATTTTGACCGCACAGTTTTTTTCACAGCACCTATTTGAATTGGGTTGTGAAATAAAAAAAATGTAATTTTTTCCAATAAGATGTAATTTTTTATCAACATTTCTTATTTTCACAGAGCACAAAATACCCCATTTTGTTGCCCAATTTCTCCTGAGTGCAGCAATACCCCATTTGTGGCGATAAACTGCCGTTTGGGCCCATGGGTGGGCTCCGAAGGAAAGGAGCGCTATTTGTACTTTGGAGTCCAGATTTTGCTGGATTGGTTTTCGGGTGCCATGTCTCATTTGCAGAGCCCCAGAGGCATCAAAGCAATAGAAACCAACCACAAATGACCCCATTTTGGAAACTGCACCCCTCAAGGAATTCATTTATGGGTGTTGTGACCATTTTGACCCCATAGTTTTTTCACAGAACTTATTTGAATTGGGCTGGGAATTAAAACAAAAAATTATTTTTTTCAAATAATATGTCGTTTTGGCTGAAAATTTCTTATTTTCACAAGAAACAAAATACCCCATTCTGTTGCGCAATTTGGCCCATGGGAGGGCTCAGAAGGAAAGGACCACCATTTTCTAGTGCGAAGTCATGTATGCAGAAGCCCCTGAGGTACCAGTACTGTTGAAACCCGCAAGAAGTGACCCCGTTTTAAAAACTACACCCTTAAGGCATTCATCTAGAGGTGTAGTGAGCATTTTGACCGGAGACCTACACCCCATAAACTGTAATGTGGGTTCTCCCGGGTATGGCAATACCCTACATGTGGCTGTTATCAGCTGCCTGGGCACACAGCAGGGCCCAGAGGGGAAAGACGAGGGTGATAAGCTGTGCGGAGTGCATCAGGGTAAGTAAAATTGGGGTAAATTATAAACAAAAGGATGTATGATAAATTTTAAAACACTTTCATACAGAGCTCTGGTTATTCGGGACACGTGTCACATTGATATATTGTGTCCTCCCTTATCACCCTCTTATAGCAGACTTTGCACCTCTTTTGACTTTTTCCCTTCTTGCCAGTTTGGAGAACTTCTCCTGGAAAGTGTTGCCGCCCTGGTATGATGCGTGTGGCCCCGCTTCCAGAAGTACTGGGTGCCCCCCCTTCTTGGTCCCTAAAGATTAGGTTCTTGATAATCACCTCTTGAAATTCCAGGAAAGTTCCCCTCTGGCCTGTACATCGATGTAGCACGTACGCATTGTACAATGCCATCTGTATGATGTGCCCGGCCAGCTTCTTATACCACACCGCATGGTGCTGTAGGGCTTCAGGACTTGATCTGACAAGTCCATCCCTCCCATGTACTTATTGTAGTCCAGGATGCAGTCTGGTTTGGGGGTGGCCTTTCCTTCATATATCCTAAATCTGTAGGTATACCCTGATTCACTCTCGCACAGCTTATACATCTTCACGCCATACCTTGCCCTCTTACCCGGCAGGTACTCGCGGAATTGAACCCTCCCTTTAAAATGTACCAGGGACTCATCAATAGAAATACACTTCTCGGGGGTGTATGCTTGGGAAAACCGGGCACTGAAACGGTCTAATAGGGGTCTCCGTTTATACAAACGGTCAAAACTGGGGTCATCTCTGGGTGGGCACGGCTCATTATCAGTATAATGTAAGAAGCAAAGTATTGCCTAATTTATTTATTTTTTTAGGTTCCAGTTCAGTTCTGAAGTTGCTTTGAGGGGCCCCTATATTAGAAACCCCTATCAAACACCCCATTTTAGAAACTAGACCCCTCAAAGTATTCACAACAGCATTTAGAAAGTTTATGAACCCTTTGTGTTTCACAGAAATTTAGAGCAAAGTAGAGGTGAAATTTACATTTTTTTTTTTTGTCAGAAAATCCGCTTTCTACCATTTTTTTTATAACACAAAAGGATTTATCAGAGAAACGCAACTTAATACGTATTGCCCAGATTCTGCAGTTTTGAGAAATATCCCACATGTGGCCCTAGTGCGGTAATGGACTGAAGCACCGGCCTCTGAAGCAAAGGAGCACCTAGTGGATTTTGAGGCCGCTTTTTTTTTTTTTTTTTTATTAGGCACCATGTCCGGTTTGAAGAGGTCTTGTGGTGCCAAAACATTGGAAACCCCCCAAAAGAGACCCCAATTTGGAAACTAGACCCCTTGAGGAATCCGTTGTAGTTTTCTTGGGGTGCATGCGGCTTTTTGATCAGTTTTTATTCTATTTTTAGGTGGTGTGGTGACTAAAAAACAACAATTCTACTATTGTTTTTTTATTTTATTTTTTTTACAGCGTTCACCGTGCGCCATAAATGACATATTCACTTTATTCTGCGGGGCGATACGATTACGGCGATAGTTTTTTTTATGTCTTATGGAGTTTGCACAATAAAATACGTTTTGTAAACAATCATTCACTTTTTGTGTTACCTTATTCTAAGAGCCAGAACGTTTTTATTTTTCAATCAATAAAGCCGTGCGAGGACTTATTTTTTGGGTAAGGAACTGTAGTTTCGATCAGTATCATTTTTAGGTACATGCGACTTTTTGATCTTTTTATTCCATTTTTTGGGAGGTGAAGTGACCAAACAATTGTGATTGTGGTACGGTTTATTATTTTCTTTTACGGCGTTCCCCATGTGGGATAAATAACAAAATAATTTTGTAGTTCAGGCCGTTACGGACGCGGCGATACCAATTATGTATAGTTTATTTGTTTGTTTATATATTTTTATTAATAATGACTGATCAGGTAAAAAGGGGGATTTTTACTTTTATTACTTTTAAAACGTTTATTTTCTTATTTTGACACATCTTTTTTTTTTTTTTTTTTTTTTTTACTTTATTACTTTGTCCCACTAGGGGACTTGAGGGCAGGAGGCCCTGATCGCTATTCTAATACACTGCACTACATGCGTAGTGCAGTGTATTAGAACTGTCATCTACTCACTGACAGCAAGCATAGTGGGTCCTGACTTTGTCAGGACCCACTAGGCTTCCGTCTATGGCATAGCCGGACGCCATTGTTTGGTGTTCGATTGCCATAGTCACCATAGCCGGCCGATATCGTGTAGCAGGCCAGTGATAGCAGCTTAACCCCTAAAAAGCCGCGATCTCTATAGAACGCGGCTTTTAAGGGGTTAATCAGCGTGGATACAGCGATCGGTCCCCGCTGTAGGAGCTGTGACAGCTGCTGTACGAGACAGCAGCTGTCAAATCTCCTGTATGTGTCGGGAGGACGGCCGAAACGGCCGTTTCTCCCGAGGCGTACTATTAGGTCATGGAGCGCGAACGATACAGCTACCATGACCTAATAGTACGTCCAGGAGCGGGAAGGGGTTAATAGGTATTGTCCCATTGCACAGGCCATGTAAAACATCACACACGTGCTTTAGCAGCCTGTTAATATTTCACCAGAATGGAATCAACCAGGTTTCATGTTTGATGGATCAATCCGATCTGTCTGCATTGATATTAACATTTAGATCTATGTTTGAACAGAGAAAGTCATAAGCAGGAGGCTGAGTGCCCTGGTGTCGTGCTCCGCTTTGAAGTATTTGATTCCTCTTTTGCCAGCGAACCATTGTACTTATCAGACTTCATTTGCTTAGTGTTGTCATAACGACCATCCCATACATTGTGCATGTAATGTTTAAACAATATTGATTTTCAGTTTAACGTGGTTTTGTCTTGGTGCGATTTAGAGTGAAAGAATGTTAGGTGCATTTAGTGATTCATATTTACCATTTGTGTGCCGCTCGCTGTGTGATACTACTGTAAAGGAAGAATACAGTGAAGCACTTTTGGTCTGTATGGATAAGATTTGAACAAATCTCATCCACATGCTGCTGAACTTTTTCCAGACTGAAATCGCAGCATTCTTCGGATTATTAAATCTAAAACATGCTCATTCTGTTCCGAATGTTTACTGCGGATTTTACCCTATTGAGTGCAGAAGCTGTAAAATCTCCAGCATTTCCGTCCTGTGTTAATCCAGCCTGTTTTTTATTTTTTTTTCACGGGATTAGCGCACTTCTTTAAGATGGGTTCGCACGTCATTATCAAAAATGCGGTCTTTATTTTGTGTGTGCCACAACCCGCAAAACTGCTCCATTTTGCAGCGATTTCGCAAAAAAAAAACAACTAAAGAAACCGGCCTTAAAGGGGTTTTCCAATCCTTTTTTTTTTTTTTAAATCAATGCAATGTTCCTCTATTACACTATTTTACACTGACAGGCAATAATGCTTTGGTATACTAAGTATACCAAAGCATTATATATGCGATCAGCAGATCGCATAGTGAAGTCCCCTGGTGGGACTAAAAAAAAAAAATGTCAATCCGTTAAATAAAGTTTGGGAAAAAAAAATAAAAAATTACAGTGAAAATCAAATAAAACAACTTTTTGTTGCCCAAAAAGTGGTTTTATTTAGTAAAAGTGTCAAAACAAATCACACGTACACATATATGGTATCCCCGCGATCGTAACAACTTGAACAATAAAATTAACACATTAATTAAACCGCCGAATGAATGGCGTCCAAAAAAAACGCAAAAAAACAACGGCAAAATTCGCTCTCTTCTCCCATTCCCCACCATAAAAAATTAAATAAAAATTAATCTAAGTCCTATGTACCCCAAAATAGTACTAATGAAAACTACACATTGGCCCGCAAAAATCAAGCCCACATACGACCACATCAACGTAAAAATAAAAACGTTACGGCTCTTGGAATGCGGCGATGCAAAAACAAGTAATTTTTTTCTAAAAGCCTTTTTATTGTGCAAACGTAGAAAAAACATATAAAACCTTTACATATTTGGTATCCCTGTAATCGTGCCGACCCATAGAATAAAGTTAACATGTTATTTACGCTGCATAGTAAACGGCGTAAACTTATAACGTGAAAATCAATGCTGGAATAGCTGCTTATTTTCAATTCTCTCCTAAAATAAAAGTTAATCAATATATTATAAGCATCTAAAAATGGTACAATTACAAAATACAACTCGTCCCGCAAAAAACAAGCCCTTATACGGCTATGTCGACAGAATAAAAAAAAAGTTACGACTCTTGGAATGTGACCGTGAAAAAACAAAAAATAATCCAAAGGTCATTAACGCGCAAAATGGCCTGGTCATTAAGGGGTTAAACGGTTTGAAGAGGTCTTGTGGTACCAAAACAGTGGAAACCCCCAAAAAGGTGACCCCATTTTGGAAACTAAACCCCTTGAGGAATTCATTGTAGTTTTCATGGGGTGCATGCGGCTTTTTGATCAGTTTTTATTCTATTTTTAGGTGGCGTGGTGACTAATAAACAGCAATTCTAGTATTTTTTTTTATTCTATTTTTGTTACAGCGTTCACTGTGCGCTATAAATGACATATTCACTTCTATGGGGCGATACGATTAGGGCTTATTTACACGAGCATGTTATACGTCCGTGCAACGCGCTTCGCAGGGACCTATGTTAGTCTATGGGGCCGTGCAGACAGGTGCGTGATTTTCACGCAGCGTATGTCCACTCCGTGAAACGCACGACGTCCTATATTTGTGCGCTGTTCGCGCATCACGCACCCATTGAAGTCAATGGGTGTGTGAAAACCACGCATGTCGCACGGAAGCAATTCCGTGGGACGCGCGTGATTCGCGCAACAGCTGTGAAAAGGATGAATGAAAACAGAAAAGCACCACGTTCTTTTCTGTTTACAAACATCCAAACGGGGTGTCATAATGATGGCGGCTGCGCGAAAACCACGCAGCGGCGAATCATAAAGGGCCGACACACGGAGCTGTTAAGTGCCTTTTGCGCACGCAAAACGCCGCGTTTTTTGCGTGCGCAAAACGCTCACGCTCGTGTAAACCTGGCCTTACGGTGACACCAGATGTTTATAGTTTTTTTTATGTCTTATGGCGTTTGCACAATAAAATAAGTTTTGTAAATAATCACTCACTTTTTGTGTTCCCTTATTCTAAGAGCCAGAACTTTATTATTTTTCCATCAATAAAGCCGTGCGAGGACTTATTTTTTGCGTAACGGACTGTAGTTTCGATCAGTACCATTTTTAGGTACATGCGACTTTTTGATCTATTTTTAATACATTTTTGGGGAGGTGATGTGACCAAACAATTGTGATTTTGGTACGGTTTATTATTTTCTTTTACGGCGTTCACCGCGCGGGATAAATAACTAAACAATTTTGTAGTTCAGGCCGTTACGGACGCGGCGATACCAATTATGTATAGTTTATTTATATATTTTTATTAATAATAAATGACTGATAAGGGAAAAAAAGGGGATTTTTTCACTTTTAAAACTTTTATTTTCTTATTTTTACACCTTCTTTTTTTTTTTTTTAAACTTTTTTTAAACTTTATTACTTTGTCCCACTAGGGGACTTGAGGGCAGGATGCCCTGATCGCTATTCTAATACATTGCACTACATGCGTAGTGCAGTGTATTAGAACTGTCAGCTACTCACTGACAGCAAGCATAGTGGGTCCTGACGTTGTCAGGACCCACTAGGCTTCTGTCTATGGCATAGCCGGACGCCATTGTTTGGTGTCAGGTTGCCATAGTAACCATCGCCGGCCGCTATTGTGTAGCAGGCCGGCGATGGTAACTTAACCCCTAAAAAGCCGCGATTTCTATTGAACGCGTCTTTTAAGGGGTTAAACAGCGGGGACACAGCGATCGGTCCCCGCTGTAGGAGCTGCGGTAGCTGCTGTACGAGACAGCAGCTGTCACAGCTCCTGCATCTGTCGGGAAGACGGCCGAAACGGCCGTTATTCCCGCAACTTCATATTCCATTGCTAATTTCACAGCGCATGCGCGGTGGAGTGTGTTAACCACGCATGCTCTAATCAGATAAAGAAGCACGTGGTACGGTTACGTCATTTGTGACGTAACCGTACAGTGTGAAAGCCGGAAACCGGAAGTAAGGTAGCAGACCAAATGGACGGGTCTGCACAGGAAGTGCAGATTTTGCTTTACTAAGGGGGCGGTGACGGAGGAGGATATACGACGCTACAGCCATCTGATGAAACATAAGTACATTGTAAAGTTGTATATTTTTCATTGTTTAATTTAAATGAATGTAATTTTTTACTTCCGGAAAACCCCTTTAATGTGCAATGGTCTAGAAGTCCTATATGTCCCTTGTCTCAAAAAATTACGCTTGGATAAGTCTGTTGTAGTTCCAGTGGTTTTAGATTTTAGTGTGTGTGTGTGTGTGTGTGTGTGTGTGTGTGTATAATTAGTCGTCCTCAATGAATTAGAATATCAAAAAGTTAATTTATTTCAGTAATTCAATTCAAAAAGTGAAACTCATATATTATATAGATTCATTGCACACAGAAGAGAAAAATGCTGGAAATAGATCACTCTAATGTTGAAGATTATGGCTAACCGTTAATGAAGACCCAAAATTTAGTCTCTCAGAAAATTAGAATATTATATAAGCCCAATTTCAAAAATGATTTTTAATACCGAAATGTTGGCCTGCTGAACAGTATGTACAGTATTAGGGATGCACGGTGCATCGAAACTTCGATACTGTTTCGATACTTTGCATCCCTAAACGGTTCGATACCGCTATTTCCTGTATTTCGATACTTCGCTGCGCAGCCGCACAGCTCAGTATAGTAATACATGAATGTATGGGAGCGCGGCTGCGGCTGTGTAATTCAGCCACAGCCCCGCTCCTGAGTCCTGATAACATGTGCGCACGGTCAGGATGATGCGATGCGGCCGGCGCTGTACTTATGAGCGGCGGCACTGGAGACAGAACATGGCGGGCGCTCTGCAAAACACCCCCATGTTCTGTCCTCCGTGCCTGAACCGCCGCTCATTAGTGCAGCGCCGGCCGCTTCTCCTCATGCTGACCGCGCGCGCACTTTCTGTCAGGAGCGGGGCAATGGCTGTATTACACAGCCCCGCTCTATAACGGCGGAGATCAGAGAAACCTCTCATCTCCGCCGTTATTCCCCTGAATGCTGCGATCACAGCTGACTGCAGCATTCAGGAGAAAATGAGAAGGGGGGATGCCCCTGGATCGCGTCACAGGGAATTCCTGTGACGCGATCGAGGGCCATACCATATATGGGCAGACAGCCCAGGGTCTATTGACGGACACCAGGGCTATCTTACCATATTTCTTGTTGTTAGGACATACCCAAGTATGTCCTAACAACTGCCTGTGTGCTATCCGTCCACAGGCTAATGTACTGGGATATATCTGATATATGTCAGTACATTAAAGTTTAAAAATAAAGTAAAAACAAAGTATTGTTAAATGTAAAAAAAAGACACCTTCACCTTTTTTACAATAAACATTAAAATAAGTCTCAATACATAAAATATTCACACATTCAGTAATGGCGCGCACAACAATTTTTTTGCATCCTTTATGATGTGTACGCTGTAAAAAAATGAAATAAACACGGCTTTCATTCACTTATTAATGTGAGGCGCGAGGTGCGATGAATTTACCCTCCATGTTCCTCACATTAATAGTAATTAACCCCATCATGTACCTCGCACATTAACCCATTATGACTGAGAAACATGATGGGATTAATTACTATTAATGTGAGGCGCGTTCAAAATTCATCATCACACCTCGCGCCTCACATCAGAAAACGGAAGATTTTTTTTTTTATTACTGTTGGCAAAAGTATCGAAATTGGTATCGAAATCGCAATACTAAACGAAGTATCGGTATCGAAGTCCAAATTCTGGTATCGTGACATCCCTATACAGTATATGCACTTAATACTTGGTCGGGGCTCCTTTTGCATGAATTACTGCATCAATGCGGCGTGGCATGGCAGACATCAGCCTGTGGCACTGCTGAGGTGTTATGGATGCCCAGGTTGCTTTGATAGCAGCATTCAGCTCATCTGCATTGTTGGGTCTGGTGTCTCATCTTCCTCTTGACAATAACTCTTAGATTCTCTATGGGGTTTAGTCAGGCGAGTTTGCTGGCCAATCAAGCACAGTGATACTGTGGTTATTAAACCAGGTATTGGTACTTTTTTGGCAGTGTGGACAGGTGCCAAGTCCTGCTGGAAAATGAAATTAGAATCTCCATAAAGCTTGTCAGCAGAGATAAGCATGAAGTGCTCAAAAATTTCCTGCTAGACGACTGCGTTCACTCTGGACTTGATCTAACACAGTGGACCAACACCAGCAGATGACATGGCTCCCCAAACCATCACTCACTATGGAAACTTCACACTGGACCGCAAGCAACTTGGATTGATGCCTCTCCACTCTTCCTCCAGACTCTGGGACCTTGATTTCCCAATGAAATGCAAAATTTACTTTCATCTGAAGACAGACAGGACATTGGACCACTGAGTAACAGACCAGTCCTTTTTCTCCTTAGCACAGGTAAGACGCTTTTGACGTCTCAAGGAATGTTTCAGTTGTAGCCCGAGTCCTGGATACGTCTGTGTGTGGTGGCTCTTGAAGCAGCGACTCCAGCCGCAGTCAATTTCCCTGAGATTCTTGATCTGCCTTTTCTTGACAATCCTTTAAAGGCTGCGGTAATCCCTGTTGCTTGTGCACCATTTTCTACCACACTTTTTCCTTCCTCTCCGCTTTCCATTAATATGCTTGGATATAACACTCGGTGAACAGCCAGCTTCTTTAGCAATGTCCTTGTGTGGCTTAGGGTATGTGCACACGATAAGGACCATTATGTCTGAAACTACGGAGCTGTTTTCAGGAGAAAACCGCTCTGTAATTTCAGACGTAATTGCTCGTACTCTCATTTTGCGAGGCGTCTTCGACGACCGTAATTTGGAGCTGCTCTTCATTGGATTCAATGAAAAACGGCTCAAATTACGTCCAAAGAAGTATCCTGCACTTTGGCGAGGCAGTCATTTTACGCGCCGTCTTTTGACAGCGACGCGTTAAATTTCAGGTCGTTGGCACAGTACGTCGGCAAACGCATTCAAATAAATGGGCAGATCTTTGCCGACGTATTGGAGCCGTATTTTAAGGCGTAAATCGAGGCATAATATGCCTCGTATACGCCTGAAAATAGGTTGTGTGAACCCAGCCTTACTCTCCTTGTGGAGGGTGCTAATAACTGTCTTCTGGACAACTGTCAAGTCCGCAATCTTCCCCATTATTGTGTAGCCTACTGACCCAGACTGTTGGACCATTTAAAGGCTTAGGAAACCTTTGCAAGTGCTTTGTGTTGATTAGATGATTAGAGTGTGACACCATGAGTCTACAATCTTGAACTTTTACCCAATATTCTAATTTTCTGAGAGACTAAATTTTGGGTTTTCATTAACTGTTCGCCATAATCTTCAACATTAAAATAAAAAAATGCTGGAAATCGATCACTCTGAGTGTAATGAATCTATATAATATGAGTTACACTTTTTGATTTTAATTACTGAAATTAACTTTTTGATTATACTCTGTCATTAAGGGTGTGTGTGTGTGTGTGTATATATATATATATATATGTGTGTGTGTATATATATATATATATATATATATATATATATATATATATACACACTTCCATGTAAAAGTATCTGAAGGGTAGAATTGTTTTACATCTAAAAGACCCAACAGCTGGCAAGGCAAATTGTTCATCCCTGCTCTACATTACAGCATCTGCAGCATCCCACATGCAGGGCTAAAGTGATTCTTCAGTTTCATACTATTTTAATCCCTTTCCAAAACAGGTCAGATGTCTGTCCTTTTCCAGCGCCTGCCAGCTTTGCTGTAATGTAACATCATCATTTTTCATTATGTCCAGGATAAACGGTTCAATTTCAATTAAAAGATCTTTTGAAAAATGTATGTTTATTGCATGATTGTCACAAAAAGAAGTACGACAAACTGCATTAAAACGGTTTTACCATGCCGGAATTTTTTGGGCATATCCATAGGATATTCCATAAATATCCGATAGATGCGGGTCCCACCTCTGGGATCTGCACAGATCTCTAGAATGGGGGCATCTGACCCGCATTCTACCTTCTGGCACTGTTGCTGCACTCCAGTCACTGAGTTACAATGTGGCCGGATTTTCTGGAAACGGTCAAACGCATTCTGTTATGCTGTTTCCGTAACGCTTCAGTTCCCTAAACCCCATAGCTTGCTGTGCTCTAATATTTTCTTAACTTTTATGTACACTTCTATTGGAGTTACGGAAACAGTGTTTTAAGCCGCGCCCTGGCTGTTTACGGAAAACATGGCCACCTTGTATATCAGTGGCTGAAGCCCAGCGATTGTGGCAGTAAGTAGGGTGGGGGGTCTTGGGGCCTGGTACTAGAGATAAATGCAAGGCCCCACCTCTATCAGACCTTTCTGGCATATCCTGTGGATATGCCACTAAAGTGAGAGATGGGAATTTAAGAATTTGTTGAATACTGTGGGGCAGATTTACTATTGGTATTGCGCCTGATTTCTGGCCTTTGTTGCACCTTCTTTTTGGTGCAAATAATTTTAACCGTATTTATCAGTGAAATGTGCCACAAGGAACAGATGTTTTGTGGCTCGTCCAACAAGGGGTGGGGTGTAACAAAAGTGGGTTTGGCTTATTTTGGTCTAAAGTTAGCCAACCAAGAGGTGGTTCAAAGTTAGATATAAGTATCTAAAGGTGCGTCAAATTTATCATCCAGCATGAGCCGCTGTGATAAATTTGGCACATCTATCTAATTCTAAGCTGTCTGAATTTAAGACACTATTTCTAAATCTGCGCCAGTGTTCCCACCTACAACTGGTTGCATGTGTCCAATTGACACTCCTCTTAATCATTGAATTCAGATCTTTCATTCATTCCCATTGCTTGGCATTGGCTTCTGGCAGTCTGCCGTTTATAAACATTTGTGAAAGAATGGGTCGTTCTAAAGAGCTCCCTGAGTTTGAGCGTGGTACTCAAGACAGTTTGTGAAATTTTCTCCCTCCTAGATATTCTGCGATCAACTGTGTGTGTGGTATTATTTCAAGTGGCAGCGTTTCGGAACCACTGCAACTCAGTGAAGTGGCAGACCATGTAAAGTTACAGGACACATAGTACATAAAAGTCACCAATGCTCTACTGACTCAATAACTGCAGAGTTCCAAACCTTTTCTGGCATTCACATCCGTACAAAAATGGTGGGTTTCCATGGCCAAGCAACTGCATGCAAGTCTTGCATCACAATGCCCAATGCAAAGCGTCGGTGGAAAGCATGTGTGTTCAACAGTGTGATCCTTCAGGGTCATTTGCCTCTCCTCCATATCTGCTTACCCCACTACCTCCCTACAGGGGGTCTACCTCTTTCCCTATCTTACCCATTTGATCATATGTTCTTATCTGGGTTCACAGGTCGCGGTTTTATTGCTATGAAATAGAGCAAAAAATTTGCAACCAAAATTGTGTGGTTTTACAACAGTCCCAGGCAAAAAAACACATTTTCACCACGATGTGTAAATCCGGATTAACTAGATAGGGATCTGTACTAATCCCACCTGACACTACTGCACGTTCATTTTGATGGAGATAAAGGAAAGTAAAAAAAAAACAAAAAAAAACGCATTGCCCCTAAACCACAGATTTTCAAAGTTCCAATAAATAGATGTCTGGGCAACAGACGGGGCATACACCTTATGTGAGAAGTACCACTGTTCCAGTTCCACTCTTTTAACTATTTTTGCTTTGACTTCGTCTGTCGGTCTTCTGCACTGGTCCCTGTGTGACAGGTTTTGTGCTTCAAGAAAGGAAGTGTTCCACACTTCTGTATATCGGATGATGTAAAGTAGGTTTAGAATTACATAAACTAGGTATTTGTGCAGGAAAGCATTGTTCTACCTTATAGTAATGCATAAATAGCGACTTTTTAACACCACGTTTCCCTACATTTTATTAAAGTGAATTACCGCAAATTTCGTACTCCTTGGTTAAAAATATTCCTCAAAAATGCTAAGCGGAGTATTTTTACTCTGCTTAAATAAATAAATAAATATATATAATGTGTGTGTGTTTTGGAAACTTTAGAATGTGCTTTATCTGGAACATTTATGGCCGATTGGTAAATGCAGGACTCATGACTGTCATGTATCTATCGGAGGGAAAAGGTACAAGTACTCCGTAGTGTAAAACCATACTGTTTATGTAAAACAAAGAATGAACAAATGGTGGTGCCCGGCCTCAGAGCGCAGAATGAGTTACAGTAGCATAGTATGAAAAAATGGGTTGGGACTACCCCATAATGCATTGTAGTCCTGTCTTAAAGGGGTTATTCTCGTCTTATATAGTGATGTCATCTTGCTAGGATGTACCATCACTTTATAGTTGGTTGGGGTCCGACCTCTGATGCTGACAATAAAAAAGCAACAGCGCTGATTTAGCACTGTCCCCTTCTAAGTTTGCACAGCGATGTCCTGGCCATCCGTTGTGCAGGGAATTGCAGCAGGCTCTTTATTTAGAAGGGGATGCAGTGCTATATAACCGCAACGGCCCCTTCTTTACCAGGATTGTTGGGGGTCCCAGGGATCTGACTGTTACTGATCATAAAGTGATGGCATAGCCTAGCGATCACTTTATTAGATGGAGTAGCCCATTTGATTAAAAAAATTAAATAAAAATCTTCTATTGGAGTTCCTTCTGCTCGTTCAAAATTTTCAAGTCCATTGTAAACATGACTATCATGACTGCTTCGAGGGCCAATTTTAGGAATAGAAGTCCTCTAGTGATAATTAAACATTCGACTGTTATATTATATTGGGTTACCAAAATGTTACTAGAAAGAGGTTGCATCTTATCTAACGTGTGCAGTTTGGTCGGTAAATTTGATATGGTATACCGGCTAGGACTTCAGTGCAGTGCCTGCTCTGTGAGAATAAAGCCGTGAGATGGTCAACCCAGTCTGTCATCTGAAACTGCACCTTTAATGACTTACGTAAGTGTTGCTGTTCCGTTCAACGCGCTGTATCATATTTGAGTGCACTTTGATAGATTGGTCTGAAATGTTTCTTTATATACTATCTAGCCCATCTGTCATGTTACGGCCGAGTAATATTGTTGCTGTGTTATGTAAAAGCTTAAGGCAGGAGTGCCCCACTTTCATGAAGAATACGGCTGTACGGAAAGGGCCTCTATACAAAGGGGGAAAATACTGTATATAAGGAAAGGACTTCACTCTCTCCTTCCAATTCACTGTCCCCGTTTTTGCATTTCATTTTATTTCAGTGCTTCGTATTTTGCAAACATTCACGCTCTTCATCCCATGGCTTGCATTGAGGTTACTACATTGTTCTCCGCTTTTTAACAGTTTCTGTAAATGTGCTTTCGTTTTCTAGAATCGTACTACATTGTATCGTGTTAGGTGTATATCGTATGTGTTCCTGAGAAAAAGAAACTTCGCACGTTTGTGGTAGAAGCCAAAGATATTCTCTCTGAATTATTTGACTGTTCGTTGCAGCGGTTATAAATAATTTGCTGTATTTTGTGGGTTTTTTTCTTTTTGCGATATTACATGTATAAAATCCGGAAAGCGTATAGCCATCGTTATTTTACATATAAACAGTTATATAATATTACTAACACATTGCAGTGTTATTCTGGGCTGTTATTGAGTTACAGCCGGCATTATAGCCCATATTTCAATGAAAGATTCTGGAGGCTTGAGAGCATTCTTCGCGGACTAATTGTCTGCACAGAACTTGCTGTGGCGAGTAGTAGTGAGTAAAGAGTAGACTTTACATCACATACCGTGCTGTAGAAGAGCTTTGTGAAGCTGTTTGTGATTTTCTTGGCTGTTTCCAATGACAACCGGAGGCCTTATGAATACAGCTCTGGACTAATACAGGCTGCAACTCCGGATCAGTAGACTCTAAATAATAATTATTTTATTGTACCACGGGGTTCCATGGCGCCGCAATTATGAAATACGGAGTTTTATATAGATAACATCTGAACACTCGATAAAGCAAGCAAATACAATAGATGACATGGGCTTACAGAGTAACAGACTGATACACAGGAGTGTGGGCTTGCAATCTACGAGGTAAAGGGGAAATGGACGAAAGTTAGACACTTGTACAATTGTGTAGTGGAGACCGGGTTATGCAGGTTAAAAGATTTTCTGAAGAGATGGGGTTTTTCAGATTGCTTTTGAAAGTTGTAAGGGTGGGAGAGAGTCTGAAGAAGAGGAGAGAGGTGTTGCATGGATCGCAGATTGTGGGTAGGTATCGGGAAATTAGGACATGGTTGTATGGTGGAGAGAGGTTGTAAACTGCCTGGTTTGTCATTGACCGTATTTAAAATAAAATAAATTATCCTAGGTAATGGGTAGCAAGTGAAAATACTAGTAGAGAGACAATAGGAGGACTGGAGAAGTGGATTAAACTTGCAGCATAGTTGATTTTAGATGGGGGGGGGGGGGAGTGTAAGAATTTGAGGGAAGGCTACAGAGATGTTGCAGTAGTCTAGGCGGGATATGATGAGGGCATGTACGACCACTTCATTTTGACATCAGGTTGAAAAAAATCTCATTTGAGAAATGTTTTTGGGCCAGAGGCAGCAGGAGGTGGTAAGGGTTTGGATGTGTGGTCTGAAGGACAGGGCAGAAATAAAGGCTATGTACACCTTTTGAGATGCAGAGAGATTATATATATATATATATATATATCTATATTTTATATAAAATTGTACATCAGTGTGATTAGTGCAACTTCCTAAATACATTTGCTGTTCCATACTGAATAAAATGATACAGTATGGAACAGTCCGTGCAGAGGCAGAGATTCCAAGCATCATAAATGTCTGACGCATGGAGTCCCGCACACCTGTACTGTAGTCGGGCCTGGAAATCCGGCCAACACATAGACCGTTTTTCACGGCTCGATCCATGGAGCTGTTAGGCCAGGGCTACACCTAGGCTTTTTGTAGTGCTTCTCATTGATTTCAACTCTTGAGTGACCACTGCAGTCCACAAGATTGCATGCAGCTCAACGTATTCATTTGGACTGCCTTGTGGCTCAATAGTTCAAATCAATCAGTAGTGCTGTGAAAGTCTAGATGTAGCCCTGGCCGTACTGTTGTATAAATTATTTTTGTCATGCGAAGGCTTCTCCTATATGCCCTGTTATATCTGCTGGGTTGGGTATCCAATGCAAATGCAACGATCAATATTTCTTGTAAAGTACCGCCAACTTGTGGGCCACATCTAGATATTGTACAATGTTTGGCACCGTATTTTGTCTTCCAGTATTCGGGTATGTTCACACACAGTGACCAAAAACGACTGAAAATACGAAGCTGTTTTCAGGCAAAAACAGCTTCTGATTTTCAGACGTTTTAGTAGCAACTCGCGTTTTTCACGGCCGATATTGGAGCTGTTTTTCAATGGAGTCAATGAAAAACTGCTCCAAAAACGTCCCAAGAAGTGACATGCACTTTTTTGCGGCCGTATTTTGACAGCGACGCGTAAAATTACACCACGTGGGAACAGAACACCGTAAAACCCATTGCAGATGTTTGTAGGCGTAATGGAGCAGTTTTTTCAGGTGTAATTCGAGGCGTAAAACGCGTAAATTACGTCTGAAAACACTGCGTGTGAACATACCCTGACATGTTCTTCAGATCTACAAGTGAACAGTTTACTTTAGGTTGTTTTTGAGATGGTACTGCTTTGCACCTCCCACAGTGACACAACACCCGATCTATCTCCTTTGTTCTATTATCTACACATTATCCAGCTTTTCACATGTCTCACTTCTTTTATTTACAGCTTTACTGGTGTATATTTCCTTCACATTTTCCGAACCGTGCTGCGGCATATGTCAGCGCTATATAAATATAAACTCATATGATCCAATACATCCAGCCATTTAAAATTTGCATATCATCCAGATCCTAAATTGTCCTTCAAGACTCTATTGATTTGTCTCAAGAGTTGCGCTGAATCAGAAGCAAGAACAAAAACCCTTCTTTTCTTCCTTATATACACAATTGACTTTCCTGGTTAATTCATATTCATGGTTCTAATATGAGCTTTATGCAAAACATTGACTTTGTTCATGGCTTGGATCATATACTCTGAATGTTATGTGATCATAAAATGCAGAATACACTATTGAATCGAACAATACCGTCAAATTGACAGGACAAAATTATGCAACATGTTCTTTTTTAAAAAATTACTACCATAAAAAAAGAAAATCCGATGTGCTGAGTGTCCTTAAAATAGACTGTTTTCTTGACATATGTGCTGGGATGTGTGAACATCCTAGAGATCCGGAATACGTCTGCTGGAATGTATGTAGTTGGTCTGCTCTATTCCCTAGCAGCGCGGATCTCCTACATCTCAAGCAGTTTGTCTTGGCAGTATATTTTTGGCTTTCCTTCGCATTCTCAGACTCCATGGTAAATTTTGCGGTCTAACTGATGTTCACAGTTACAGTACACTTCACGCCAGATTTGTCATTTCACTTTTTCATGCTCCATTTTCGGAGACTTTTGGGGCAGAAGTTCACTTCTACAGAGTTTTCTATGTAAGCAATATCTCAAAATCTTTCGGCCGTTTTCTTGCTGTCGCAGTCCGGTTTACCTGAAGATCTGGTCACCTTCGTCCTTCAAGGCTATGCCTACTTACACAAAAGAACAAGATTATAAACCTCTGTATCCTCTGTCTGGGTGACTGTATATGAATTGTGTGTCCATGTTTCACAGGCTCAGATCTGTCCTGATAATGATGGGCTTCAAAGGTTTGGATTAAAATGATGCTTGTGTCCAGTACTTTCCCTATAAGAATGCCTGAAATAAAGCCTATTATGGGTCTGCTTGATGGTTTCCCTTTAAATCCTTTATGTGCAAACGATATTATTGTACTAAACGTTTGGGTTACCAGGTAACCACAGGTTGGAAGGCCTTACCTAAGTAAATGTTGACTCTTCACTACAATGAAGGTATATTACTCTCTTCACAAAAATATCTGAGTGCAGGTCGCATTTGTGTGTATTTCACATAACCGTAATTTAATCTGAGGGGTTATCTTGGCCCTTGCATGGGTAAATAGAGATGTCCCCTTTAAGAGAAGTGCCACCTGCATCTTTCATGAGGAGATGTATATTGTATCTACAGAATATTATAATTGTTTTCCTGGTTGAGGTGGTGTGGACAGTCCGAGTGGAATACTTGGGGGTAGAATATTATGGTTTATATTTGTGTTTAGGCTCTTGTAGCCAAAGCACATCACATATTAAAATGCCCATATTCCGCTGCTCCCACAGTTGATGAAAGTACTTTGTAATATTTGACAAATTGCCGTTAACCAGATTTGCCCATTACATAATTCTTCCTCGTGTGAATCCCTATAGTAACGGTTTTGTAAGTTGGAAGCTCGTATTGGCTTCCAACTTACAAACTTGGATTTAAAGCGGACTTCTACTGAAGAGGCAACTGCGCACACCTTATTTCGCAAGCAGTTGACATAACGTCCAAATTACTTTGGTCTTGTGTTATACTTTCTAGATGCTTTATTGAAAGCTCGAAATTTGACTTGCGTTGCCTACATGGTTGTCACTTATAAAATCTAGTTGTATATCAGACTGAACCTCCGAAGGAACCCCTCAACGGAACACAGACGGTGATTTTGATAGTGTTGGGAGAGATATAACCTAAGCCTTAGGCTTTGTTCACATCTGTGTCAGGGTCCCGTTGTGACGTTTCGTTGGAGCTTTCCGTCAGAACGGGACCCTGACTGAAACAAACGGAAACCATAGGTTTCCATTTGCATCAACATTGATTTCAATGGTGACTGATCCGATGCCAATGGTTTCCGCTTGTCTCAGTTGTACAAGGGTTCCGTCGTTTTGACTGAATCAATACCGTAGTTGACTATGGTATTGATTCTGTGGGAACGACTGAACCCTGGCATAACTGAGACAAGCGGAAACCATTGGCACCGGATCAGTCTCCATTGAAATCAATGGTGATGCAAGCGGAAACCTATGGCTTCATCTCAGGAGACCGCTGCAGCCCGTGATTGGCTGCAGCAGCGGTCACATGGGATGGAGCGTCGTCCCAGGAGGCCAGCCCTCTGACGTCATCCAGGCCGGCCTCCCGGGATAATGTTTCATCCCGTATGGCCAACGCTGCAGCCAGTAATTGGCTGCTGCGGTCACATGGGATGAAACGTCATCCCAGGAGGCCGCGCTGGAGGGAGAAACACAGACTTTCGTGAATGAAATTTTTTTCTGAGTTGCTTTTTTTCTGCGAACCTGCCGCAAAAGACGCAACAACTGCTATTTGTTGCGGGATTTACCTCCCCATTGAATTCAATGGGGAAAACCCGCAACAAATAAGCAGCGTTTACACAAATACAATTGAAATGCTTTGGAATAAAACTGCACCGCGGGTAAATTTCTGAGTGTTTTTTCCGCTCCGTATTTACGCAGCGTGTGTATGAGATTTGGATTATCTCACTCCGTTTGCTATTACTGTATTTGCTGCGAATTCCGTTGCAGAAAAACCGCAGTATTTACGCAACATGGGAACTGGCCCTAAAAGTTTTTGCCTAAAGCGCTTCAAATAGGGTCTCTTCCTATTATAGAGTTTGCGAAACAAATTAAAATTTGGTTTCTTTCTTTAAAGACTTTTAAAACAGGCTTCACAAATATGTTCAATTAAAATATAACTTTTTGGATATTTTTGCAATTTGGCGCAGACTTGTCAACACTTTGTCATCCTATCCAGAATCGCCCTTGAGTCAAACTGTACACACCATCTGTTTACCACTATAAAAGCAATGAATTGTGTATATTTCTGCATAAAAGGCAAGCAAGTGGCCAACAGAAATAAACCTTTCCCCTCTGTTGCCTGAAATGAACTAGTGAAATGGCTGTTTTTTTCTTTTTGGTTTTGTTTTTTTCTTGTGTATGTGTGAAGGAGAGAGTTCAGTGACATGCATTATGTAATTCTTAGTTTGTACAAGGTCTGCATGTAATAGTTAAACATGTTTGCCTTTGTTTAACTTTTGTTTATCCATGCTGAATAGATATTGGCACAGGAGACCAATGTAGTGCAGGCGCCCATGCGAAGAGGTCATTTTACATTATTGGGAAATTCCTTGTGTATATTAATCTGAATGAGAAAAATTGTCATGGCCCCTGTCCGCCGCCGGCATCGGGTACATAACAACTTCTGGCGTTCTCTTCCTCCTGGTCCATGCTGCTCCTATTCTTCCAGTTCAGCGTCTGATGGCTGCCAATGCTCTACTCTGGGCGCACGCGCGCTACCTCTTCCCTTCTTAAAAGGCCAGCACGGCAAATTATTTTTACCCAGCTATTCCTGGATATTTAACATTTTCCCTTTCCTTCCTTCTGTGCCAGAGCAATGTGATTCTTACTAGTGTTCCCAGTGTGTCTCAGCTACCTCATGTATTGGACTCCTGTGTTTTGACCTCCGTTTTTATTTTGAACATCCTTGCCTGCCCTGACCTTTTGCTTAGTGACCCGTGCCAAACTTCTGCCATCTTCCATTACCATATACTATGTGTACCGTTACAAACCTTGCCACCTGCCCTGACCTCTTGCTATACCAGATCACACTTACTGGCACTACACCTGTTACGTTGGCCAACACCAAAGGAGACTACTCTAGGGATAGCGACCCGGGGTTCCACTGCACCGAAGTCCGGACCCTTGTATAGGGGTAAAAGGGTGAATACAAGGGGATCCCGTAGACAAAGTAGGTTCACACCACCGTCTGCTGGCCCTGTGACAAAAATATAATTTTACTGTGGGTTACTAGATTGGATAAAGCTATGTGACCCTTAGGCAGGGGCTGCACACTTGACTGTAGCGGTGAATTATATGAAAAAGTTAGCATGCAATTGTACAATAATTAACTTTTTTTTTTTTTCTTAAAAACTGAGATTTTTGTAAATGCAAGAAAATTGCTAGAAAATGACATGAGGATGCCACTTTTCTCTTCATCCTATGCTATTAGCACAGCCTTAGGGCTCATTCAGACGAGCGCGATTCTCATCCTTGTGCTCTGCGTTGAAACAACGCACAGCACACGGACCCATTGATTTCAATGGGGCTATTCACACATGCAGGAGTTTCCACGCAGCGAGTGTCTGTTTCGTGAAACTCACTTGATGTCCCATATTGGTGCGTTTTCACGCACCTAGTTGCCCATTGAAGTTAAGGGGTGCGTGAAAACTACGGACAACAAACAGAAGCACATCTGTGTGCTGCCCGTGTTTCACGCATTCATTACATTGGAAAAAGAAGCCGTGTTTGCAAGTGCGTGAAAAACACATGACACACGCAAAGCACACTGATGCAGGAAATGCAACGCACAAGGACAGATTTACATGTGTTTTTTACGCGCGTAAATCTGTCACGCTCGTGAGATTGTAGCCCTAAAGGAAGGACAAACAGTGGCCATACACTTTAAAATAAAATGTGGGCCTATTATCTGGTGTTTATAGGTCTCCCTACTCTCCCCAGACGGCAGATGTCTGGGGGAAAAAGGAATCGGTCATGCTGGCTTTTAACATGAATGGTTTTTTGTTCCAGTGGGAGATGAGCTAAGCTGTAAGATCTAAAGTATATGAGCACCTATAGGAAAAGCACAGAAATGGATTCCTGGCAGGGAAGAATGCTAACCATAGTTTAAAGCTTTCATTTCACAGTCTAAAGGGGGAAAAAAGGGAGTCGATTGCTAAAACACATTGAAGGAAACTTACAAAAACTGGTGTACCACGTCAAAAGGCCCTTTTACATCGGCGCTCGTTTGCTCCGGTCACACGGAGCTATGGATGGGGACGAGCGCTCGTTGCTCCAATTGCTCATCCCCATCCATTATTATGTCGGCAGCGCGTCTCCCTGTTTACACGGTGATGTTCTGCCGACAAGGATAATATTTCACTTTTCTAAAACTGTACGACCAGCAGATGATCGAGCCTTTGCTTGTTAATCTTCTGATTGTTCACCTGTTTACACAGGGCAATTATCGCCAATGAGCGTTCTATGAACGCTCGTCTGCCCGATAATCGTCCTGTGTAAAACCCCCTTTCGTGCCCCAGTGTGATATCATCATTTTATAGTGTGTGTCATATTCCCAAATACGGTGCAGAATGAATATATGTGTGTGTGTGTATGTGTGTATATATATATATATATATATATATGTGTATGTATGTATGTATGTATATATATATAATATATATATATATGCACATGCACTTCGGAAATGTCTGATACTTGTCCGAGTTTTAAAATATGAGCTTTTACATTTCTTTCAGTGTTGTATTTGGTATACCGTCTGTTTTGTACTGTTTTTTTGTGAGCTTTCAGATCTCTCGATTCTCTGCAGTTGCAGCATTGTGCAATAGAATTTTCGTGTTGGATAACAGATGACTGTGAATATATGCAGCAGATTACGTATGATATTCATATGATGAGCTTGACCTGCTTGATGCGATCTTCGCATGCTGCTGCCTCTTACAATCACATGGCTTAAACTGAAATAGGCTGTGGCAATATAATGGTACCATGAACAAGAGTTTTAAGAGATTCTATCTATGTTACATATTTATATGTATGACCTTCAAACATTTTTACAAAGGAGTATAGTTCTTATTATTCTGAATTCTGAGAATGCACAGAAAGATAGGCTTATAAAGGCAAACTTTACATTTGGCATTCTCTCAATAAGTAGAGGTAAAAGTCTTGTATCCATACGCTTTCCCAGCGCTTTAGGTTCTCACTGCCAGGGAAAGGAAGATGGGTAGCTGGTGGGTTACTAGGCCTTTTATTTTCCTTCTAATATCTACTGCTTTATTAGAGGGGGCCAGGTTACTTTGTGATCACCAAGATCCACTCTTCAGAACTGAACTCGTGTTACTATTAAAATCTTTTAATACTTCAGTCAACCTAAACTGAACGATTTTCAGGGAGACTCCCCTTTTTTGCAGTATTTAGACTTCGGATAAAACATCTGCGTTGGCCTCACGTTCTGACGTTCCGTCTGAGCTTTCCGCCAGAACGGGACCCTGAGCAGACGCAAATTAACACAGACGGAAAACAGAGGTTTCCGTTTCCATCACCATTGATTTCAATACTGACTGATCCGGTGCCCATGGTTTCCGTTGGTCTCTGTTGTGCACCAGACCCGTAGTCTACTACGCTATTGCTTCCGGCAAAACGACTGGTCCGGAGCACAACAAACACAAACGGAAACCATGGGCACCGGATCTGTCACCATATAAATCAATGGTGATGGAAACGGAAACCTCCGACGGAACGTCCGAACGGGACCCCAATGCAGATCAAATTCACACAATATCACCTCATTATCCCTCGTTGTTTTTACATGTGTTACCACTTAGAAAGTGTCTTGAAAAGGACATGCCAACATTTGGGGTGTATTCTGACTGCCAGATCTTTACCCTGAAAATCCGCATTAGTAAATCTTGCCCCATTGTGTTCAGCTTTTCCACACATGAATGTTACGTCTGTATATGGAGGAGTGACTGCTGAGCAGCTCTGACGTGGGAGGAAATAAAAGTGGATTGCCTGTAAAAAAAGATATCGTCTCTAACGCTGCTGATTTGCTTTTGTCCTAAGAATGGATGGCCAGTGGGGTCTGCGGTTGCCCACAAATAGTCAGCAGTTCACGGTTTTCTTAGTCCGAATATTACATTCACTGGTAAAAACATTGTTCCCTTTACTTCAGTATGACCTGGATGGGGGTTATTTGGAACGAAGTGTAGTCAGAAATAAACTTTTGAGTGCAGTTACGCATGTTCCCAGTGACACCCACAACTCAATGTCTCTTTTCATTCCTGTAGATAAATGGGCACCATTCTTTTCTGGAGAGACCATCCCAAAGAAGATCATTTAATATTTCACCTGTATGGTGGAATGAACAATATATCTACATACTGCGGCTGGGAAATCCAGCGCTCTCAAGTTAGTTTTTGTGGGGAGAGCAGATAACTGGGTGCCCATAGGCTGAATTTCTTGTTATCAGGTAGTCACTCATTTTAAGAGACTTTAGTCATTGCTTTCCTCATAGGAGTCTAGTAAATCTCTAGTACAAAACCGCAACACCCTTTAATAACAGCAGTTATCTAAAATATGTATTCACACTTCTGCCTGTGTCTTCGCTGTACACCGAGCATTGGTTTCAAGGAAAGATAGTCCGAATTTCGCCCTGTCTGATGGACCGATCACATCTGTGAATGGTTCAAGATGACAGCGCTGACGCGTCAACACCGCTAGAATTCCATGACAACGTGCTACATCTGACCAACAAAAAAATACAGGGAACTTTAGTTACACATTGTGGTGTTTTTTGTCCTTGTTGATCATTACAGCAATTGCCTTGGTGGAACTGCTTCACCAGTTCCCTACATAAGGGATATGATGTGCTATTGCTTAAATATTAACTTACCGAGATTCTTCCTTGTCACCTATTCATGTGTCCATAGCAGCTGAATACTTGAATTACACGCACACTCCTGTGGCCACTTGTTCTCACTCCACCCATGTTTGTGGCTTCTTAATCAATGCGGCGTTCCGCATTAATTTTGCTCTTTTATCTTTTCCCCCAAGTTGGTCTTTAAGTTTTATTTATTCGCGTTGACATTCAGACTCATAATCTATTTTTTTAATTCAGCTCTGTCGGCTGGTGTCTCATGATTTATTGTAAAAAAAGCTTCTTGAAACAGACTCCGACTCATCAAATTATCAACCAAATGTACTCCACCTCCCGCACGTAGGCAGATGAAGCGAAAATGTTTCTAATAAAATGATAATTTTTTCATGTTCTGCTCTTGGGGCGCAATGTGAGGGCACCTGCCAGTAGATGAGTTCCTCAAACATTCATTATTTTGTTTCCGTTCCATAAAATAATATTTTTTTTTCACGGAAAAAACAGCGAAGTCGACTACGCTATAGTTTTCGTGGGAAAAAAACATGAACTTTACGGAACGGAAACAGACTGAAACGGAACCGTTACCATTGAAATCTATTATCAAGCTATAGCTTCCGTTCATTGGTTCCGCTGATGGAAAGGTCCACTAGAGGTAGGATCTCTTGCAGTGCTTTAACTGTTTTTACAGTGTTATAATTTAGTTTTTGTGACTGCTTACCCGTTTCTCCACACCAAAATCCATATTCGTATCTACCTCTTTCTGAATAGTCAATGCCTATGTAGGCTGTAACTTAGGAGGTTCTCCAACTAGAAAAATAAGGTATGTATTATACATAATCTGTTTTCAAGTTGCTTGAATTATACTTGTGGTATTGGTCCGTAAATTATTGGTATTATAATTTTTTTTTTAAATTTTGTCCTTTTTTTTTTAATCAGCATTACTGCTTGTTTTGAGCTGGAAACGTAATGTATTATGGGTGTTGAGACATACTACTGCTTCTTTCACACGGCTGTATGACGGTTCATGTGAATACCCTCTAAAAGCAGGATCAGAAATACAGCCGTGTAGGGTTTGTCCACGCGTAATGGGATTGCTGAAGGAGATTTCTGCAGAAAATAGCAGGATTTCCACTGCGGAAGAACTGCATTTTTTTATTTTTTTTTTACTGCAGAAAATGGTGCGGGTTTTGCTGCGTTTTTCTCAATGTCGGGAGATGGTAACATCTGAAAAACGCAGCAATTCAGTCCACTTTCCGCAGCATGAATTGACACTAAACCTACACTCCACAGGTCAATTTCTGGTTGGAAATTTTTTGCAGCGTGTGGATGAGATTTGTTAAATCTCGCCCACTTTGCTGTAACTATTCTGCGTTTTTCCGTCCGCAATGCGCTTCGTGTGGAAAAGAACTTACAGCTGACAGTAAAGTGCTTGAATCCACCTCTTACCACATTCACAGTCGTTTTTTGTTGCGTACCATAGCATGTGTGGTGCGGATATTTCCCTGTGACCAAACCATATGTTTTGGGTAAAAAGTGAAGGTCTGTCTAAGCCAGTACAGTAATATTTGCATCTTCTTAATCTGACATGTTAAATAAACTCTTAATTGGACTGTCATCACAGGATTTTGTGCTTCAGTGAAGAGAAAATTTAGCATCGGTTCTAGTTTATATGAGTGATGGTTGAGTGAGAGAGACTTGGTAATGCGGCCTTCCTGGGATCGAAGTCACCACATAGTAACGGATTCATACTTCAGAGTACATGCATTCCCTTTCTTCAGGAGACGGTTCCCAGACCTTTGTTCATTAGTTTGTAGCAATGACGACAACAACAACGTGTTCTCCCATGCACAGCGGTGGCGTATGAACCGTGAAAGGGCTGCACTGCTGTGTGTAGATTTTTTCCTAAATGTTAACTTTCCACAGTGGAACTGAAACTAAAGTCACTCCGTCTACACATGCACAGCGTAACAAATCTGGCAAATGATGATTCTGATCGCCCTGGTGACGGACACCCACTCAATCCTTTCATTGCTTTCGTTTTCTAACCTGTATTAGAAGAATCACGGCTCTAATATGATTGGTTGCTGTGGGTAAGGATCTGTTCACATTTGCGATAGCTCTTTTCAGTCAGAATACTCTAGCATGCTGCGTAAGAGGTTATTCAACCAAACAACTTAATCGGCAGCGTGACGGCCTTTTTTTTTTAATGACTTCACAGGACTGCACTAAAATCAATGTACTTCTATGGTGCTATTCACACGGCCGTTCCTTTAACGGACTGTGTGAACGACCCATGAAAAAATAGGGCATGCCTATAGGTACCCTAGGTATGTCTGGTTCATCATCCGTTACAGCAGGCAGCATGCGCACATAACCACATCAGGTTTTATTTACTTGTGGGCCCATTTGTTCTATGTAAAGTTAAGTGTTTGAGACGAGGGATGGGGTAAAGGAAACACATCTGCTGCGTAATCCATGAAACGCAAGTAAACCCCTGAAAAACGGAAGTGTTATCTAAAGCAAATTTTTGTACATGTGTATCTTTAGAATTCACACCATTTGCTAGATATACCACATTTTCTTTGTTGCACTTGACCGAGAAATAAACCTTTAAGAAAACCAACTGACAGCTCAAGCTTTACTACACCTTTCTAGATCAATAGCTGCAAGCTATAATACTTATTTGCCTGTGTAGGGAACCTTACAAAATATTTGGTCAATGCATCTCAAGGCCTAGAAAAAAATGTCATGGAAAACTGTTTCAGAAGGGTTTCTACATCGTATCAACTTGCAGCTGGTAATAGAAAGCGTGCAAACGTTATACTGTGGGCAGTTAGAGGAGAAATTATTCAATAGAACATGTTGGTGCTAATTGATGCCAAAATAATGTATTACAATGCAATATTAAGGCCTTATTCACACGAGCGTCTTTCACATCCGTGTTACGTGCGTAAAAAAAACGGACGTCACATTGACTTATGCAATTCAATGGGGCCATTCAGACATTGTGTTTTTCACGCAGCGTGTCCCCTACGTGAAACTCACTTCATGTCCTATACTTGTGCGTTTTTTGAGCATCACGCACCCATTGAAGTCAACGGGCGCGTGAAAATCATGGACAGCACACAGACACACATCCGTGTGCTGTGCGTGATTCATGCAACAGTTGTTAAAGAAATGATGAGGAAAAGGAAACCACCTCCTTCAGTTTATTTTGCTGACCTAAAAAAGGCGTGACATACGCGCATAAAAAATGCAGACACGCACCGTACACGGATGTCACACGGAACTGCAATGCAGGAAAAACGCTACGCTTTTTACGCGTGCAAAACTGATACGGTCGTGTAAATAAGGCCTAATTCTTATTAAATAAATTGATGTTGGCTAAACATGGTTAGATCCTGACACACAGGCTATTACAGGTGGCTGTTACAGGTGGAGCACATTGAAACCAGGAGCTTCACTTGTGATAGCGGCACAGACAAAAATAATTTTGCAGTAAAATGGATGTGGTTTTTAAAACTCAGTTGTCAAATAATTCAAGAAGTACTTAAAAACCGCAACAAAACTGGGAAAAAAATATACGCTGAAAATAATACCCTGTGGAAACCCAGCCTAAAATGCTAATATCTATGCAAATAGGGCTACATTTGGAAACACGCGAGTCTAGGTAAAAATCATTACTGCAACAAAACCTTTAAAGAGGCTCTGTCACCACATTATAAGTGTCCTTTCTCCTACATAAGGAGATCGACGCTATAATGTAGGTGACAGTAATGCTTTTTATTTAATAAAACGATCTATTTTCACCACTTTATTAGTGATTTTAGATTTATGCTATTGAGTTGCTTAATGCCCAAGTGGGCGTGTTTTTACTTTAGACCAAGTGGGCGTTGTACAGAGGAGTGTATGACGCTGACCAATCTGCGTCATGCACTCCTCTCCATTCATTTACGCAGCGTATATAAGGATCTAGTAGGATCCCTGTGCTGTCTTATACTGACACATTAACAATACTGAAGTGCTTAGACAGTGAATAGACATTCCACGGGATGTCTATTCACAATCTCTGCACTTCGTTACTCTGTCTGCGGTAGTTACAGCAGAGGAAGCGTAATCTCGCGAGATCTCGCTGTAATTGACAGGTTACAACGAGATCACGCTTCCTCTGCTGTAACTACCATAGAAACAGTAACGAAGTGCAGAGATTGTGAATAGACATCCTGTGGAATGTCTATTCACTGTCTAAATACTTCAGTATTGTTAATGTGTCAGTATAAGACAGCACATAAGGATCTAGCAGGATCCCTATGCGCTGAGTAAATGAATGGAGAAGAGTGCAGGACGCTGATTGGTCAGCGTCATACACTCCTCTGTACAACGCCCACTTGGTCTAAAGTAAAACTACGCCCACTTGGGTATTAAGCAACTCATTAGCATAAATCTAAAATCGCTAATAAAGTGGTGAAAATAGATCGTTTTATTAAATAAAAAGCATTACCGTCACCTACATTATAGCGCCGATCTCCTTATGTAGGAGATATGGCACTTATAATGTGGTGACAGAGCCTCTTTAAGGGGTATTCCCATGTTAGACATTTATGACATCCAGATGATGCACCATAAGTGTCTGATAAATGGGAATACCCATTTAAAATTACCTTGCGACCATCGTAAAAAGTACCATAGGATCAGACTTTTTGCAACGGCTGCATACAACCTTATTTCCGTATAAAAAAACACGTTTCGGTAAATCCATGATTTTACCACCAAAGGTTGCTGTGTAGTCCCAGTCTAAAATATTAAAGGGATTGTCCACTACTGAACAACTGATGACCTATCCACCAGATAGGTCATCAGTACATCATCGGTGCGGGTCTGACACCCGGACCCCGCAGCCGTTAAGCCGCTCCGGCTGCCTCCAGGCATCGGATATTATGGCCCATTATGCGATGTACAGAGCCGGAAGCAGCTGGCTCTGTACAGATCATGGCGGCCGTGCTGCCGAACTGCAGCTCTGCTCCTATTCACTTGAATAGGAGTAGAGCTGCAGTACGGCCACTATTCCGTGACTGGAGCCAACTGCTTCCGGCATGTACATCCGGCGCTCAAAAGCAGCCGGAGCGGCTTAACGGTGCGGGTGTCGGACCCGCACCGATCATATACTGATCACCTATCCGGTGGATAGGTCATCAGTTGCCCAGTAATGGACAACCCCTTTAACAAACTTTGCCTAGCACTGGAACTCCTGGTGTTAGTAATAAATGAACACTTCTATATATTACACGACCACATTCTTTATTACATGTGAGGAAAAGGATGTGTGAGACTTCTAGGTGCGCTACAGAGTAACATTTTATCATATTAATATTTGCGTCATTGATGAACCTTCTACTGTATTCTGAGGGCATGTTCACACGGTGGTCAAAAAAAAACATGTAAAAATGTCAAATACGCTACCGTTTTTGTGAATCACTTTTTAATACACAAGCGTTTTTGGCGTGATTTTTTTAATTCATTTTGTGGACACTTATTTTTATTACATTTTTTAATAAGTATTCCCATTGACTATGGGAATATTTTGTGCGTTTTTGGCACGCTTTAATTGCCAAGAATGTACGTGCCGTTTTTTTTGTTTTTTATGCGGCACTTTATGTAAATAACGCGTTACATGTACGAACGGCACACTTTCCCGTGTCAATGGGAAGCTTAATCAAGCTTTATCTGATTTAAAGCGTTTCCATCTAAATTATTTAGGCCAAGAAGTAGGTTCCCCTCCTACCGATAATGCTACAGCAAGAACTATTGTCCAAAGTTCTAAGCCTACTGGCAATTCACTGGGGAAGATCTATCAATATTTACGATTCGTTGAAAATCTCGCTAAATTTGTTGACATACATGGCGTGAAGAATTTGACGCAAGCTGTTGGGTATGTTCGATAATCTTCTTTACATTACCTCTTGGCTGCCTTACATCTACACCAGTATTCAGAGTTAGAAAATGGTGCACATCTTTAAAAGCATTCAGTGAATTATTTTTTTTCTGTTTTCCAAGAGCCATAACTTTATTTTTTTTATTTTTCGGCTGACATAACTGTACAAGGGTTTGTTTTTTTTGTGGGACGAGTTGTTTTTTTTTTAGTGGCATCATTTTCATTGATAAACTTTTTAGAAACTGGGACAGCAATTCCGCCATATTTTCTTTGTAATTTTTGTTTTTTGCCGCTTACAGTGTGTGTGTGTGTGTGTGTGTGTGTGTGTGTGTCTGTATGTATGTATATATATATCTCATGTTAACTTTATTTTGTGCGTTATTACAATTACAGCAATACGAAATAGTAACAGTTTTATTATTTTACTGCTTTTCCACAATAAAAGATTTTCATTGAAAAAAAATTGTTTATGAACGGGAAAAAAAATGTATGAATTTTTTATTTTTAACGTCCTTCACCGGGCAGTACAAATAATATGTCAATTTTATTATTTGTGTCGTTAAGATTGGGATACTTTTACCCAATGAAATGTGTTTTTTTTAATGGAAAAAGTGTTTCATTTTATTTTTTTTAAACGCTGAACTTTTTTTTGTCCCACTAGGCAGGGCATAGTTGGCAACCCATGGGCCACCTGCGATTGCGCATAGAGCCAGTGGCGGGGCTACATAATCTCTCAGGCCTCTATCCTACCACTTAGATGAAGCACTCAATTAGGGGTTAAACGGACGAGATCTAAGTTGTCTCTTGTCCCAGCTTTTGCAGCTGGTTGTCAACTATGTATTACAGCTGACACCTGCTGCTGATGGGTTTACGCCATCCCCACACCGTACAGTTATGGCACCGTGCAGAATATACTTTCCGCCCATCTTGTAAATGTGCGGTACAGTAAGTGCCTATTATATTTTTGTACGTTTTGTCACTCCGCTTATGCACACCCGTTTTTCTATAAACTTTACAAAACTGTAGAGGCAGGTGTCAAAAATACAAATTTGGCACTCAACATTTTATGGGTGAAATTGTGCTCGAATTTTTGTACGTTTTGCTAATTAAATCTTTCACCAATACGGAAATTTTTCTAAGAGTCCAAAGCATTTTTTGCATATGAACCATATTATTCTGCAAGTTACAGGTGTGGTTAGATACCGGACTATAAAAGAAAAAGTGCCTGGAGTGGTTTCTTAAAGGGTTATTCTAGCCTCCAGCCTTTCTCACCTATTCATTGGATAGCCCCCATCCCCCCCCCCCAGCTGCAAGACGGCGGCTAGGAGGAGTTTGAATTGAGCGGAGGCTGGGCAGACGCGGTGCCTCTCCATTCACAGTCCATGGTTGACCGAAGCAGCCGAGCGCTGGATATATTCTACATTGTATTAAATATCGGTGGCACAAATATGTACTTAAAAACTCATTGCATAAGTCCATGTTTCTATTGTGTAAGAGTGTCACTGCCAGAAGGTTTGCTTTGCTTAGGTGTGAAGGTCTCTATAGGACAACCATTGGGATCTGTGGCACGTAATGACTCCCACAGGAACTGATCAGCATCTTCTATGTAGAACTACTGATTTGCTTTGACAAAAGTCCCGTGGGGAGATGGTGTTTACAAATCATCAACTCATTTCCACACAACATCTTGGTATTTTTATATATGAGTTCCTGGACATTTTTAATACGGTCAAGAAAGCAGTGTTTTTATGATAATATAAGGGTGTCAAAAAATATAATGGAATAAAACTGGAATAATTATCTCTCATGGAAGGTTAAACATTTTTTAACGAAGCTCCATAACTAGTACAACAAGCGAGGAGATCCGAGAAACGAACGAGTAACTTGAAGTTACAATATAGGTCCATTGTCCGTCTTTAAGGGAATACTCAAGCCAAAACTTATGCTCTGTGTTATGCCTAACAAAGGGCCTGAGGGGGCACGACAAATGCATTCTAGCTTTGTGCCATGCACCACCCCCTCATATGCTGTGTTGTGCTTAGTACAAGGCCTAGATTTTGCATGGAGTGTTCATTTAAACACCATTTGGCCACGTGTGGTTTTGAATAAATTAGTTTTACTTTGCTCACACTGACCCGGAGTTACAGCCTACATTATAATCCAGAGCTGCCTTCATAATTCTACTAGTTGTGACTGGAAACTGTCCATAAGCTTATGGTCCAACCTTAACCGCTGAGCTGAGCTTCTATAATCCAGTGGGAGAGTTTTTTTCCTACATTCCTGTACAGTATCTGGTGTAAAGATGACACTTTCCAGAATGTAAATCGCCAGGGTGGGTACTGTACAGATATTGGGCCAGTAAGGATTACTGAGAGAGTTCGAAGTCACAGGTGCCATTACTAATAAATTGTATACAAGCAAGTAGACAGACCTTCTACATAGGGGTGTAATGTGCCGTAAGAAGCTCCACCTAATCACAGAAATAATTTTTGTGCCTATTTCTACATTTTGGCTGTTTCTGCCATTACCAATAAAACCATCCTCTATTTCATGACCACTACGGATTGCGTTTCTTAGCAAATTGATACATTTTTATCTTTAGAACCTCTCTAGATCATACAGAATTGTTAACCCGTCTTATTTACTGAAATAGTGTGAACGCCTTTCCGGCCAAACCACCTCGGCAGGAAATTGTTAACGGGAGCCAAGCTGTCAGCAGCAAGTGTCAGCTGTAACATACAGCTAACACCCTGCTGCAACTACTGGGATCAGAGCTAGATGGTTGATAAGGTTGAAAAAACACCAAGTGCAACCTACAGTATAATCCTACCTTGTTGATCTTCTGAGGCGGATGCCTGTTTGCCCATATTGGGGGAAGAAATTCCTTTCAGACTCCAAATAGCATAGTATTCTAATTTGTAAGACTGAAAAAGACCTTCAGTGTGTCCATCAAGTTCGGACTATTATTCTGTAATGTTGATCCAAAAGAAGGCAAAACCCAAGTTTCCTCATCTTTAGGCCTGATTCAAACGAACGTGTTAAACGTCCGGTGGACGGCCGTTGAAAGAGTGGCCGTTCCACTGACCTATGTAATTAAATGTGGCCGTTCACACAGCCGTTGTTTCAACGGACCGTGAAAATAGGACATGTCCTATCTTATCACGCATCCCTCCATAGACTCATCTATGGAGGATGCGCGACATCGCGTCCTACAGCGCAGAGCACAGATGCACCTCGGACGTGAAAAACTGTCATTTTTCACATCCGAGATGCGTAGCGCTCGTGTGAATCAGGCCTTAGGGAATAATTCCTTTCCGACCTAAACATTGGAATCCGAATAAATCCCTGGATCAACGACCCATCTACAGTAATCATAATTTGTAATATTTTATTATTATTAGGCATCCAGGCCTCTTTTGGTGAATTCGATGAGAGTTCAAAACATGTTCCTGTGGCAGATAGTTCTACAGGCTCACTGCCCTTACAGTAAAGAATTCACTTCTAGGTCAGTGAAATTTAAATATGGCAATCAGAATAAATCCCTGGATCAAGGTCCCATCTCCAAATCGTTACGCCCTTAGTAAGGTTGAAAAAAAAACACTGGTTGCCATGGCAGCAGGTAGCCTAACGAAAGCCTCCATGTCTGTCATAGCTGCGTGGAAAAGTATGTCGTCCGTGTGCAGTCCGGTTTTTACCGATCCATTGCTAATCGATGCAGAAAAAAACCGCTCTATGCTGTAAAAGCAAAAGAAAATTGTTTGAGCAATCGTGTGACCTTTCTGTAGGTGTTTCCAGTGGTTTGTGACCAAATTGTGACAAAATTGACAAAACTAGATTCTACTTCCGTTTTTTGTGGATGACTTACGGACATAAAAAGCGGACACATTGACGCTACACGAACATTTATATGGACCAAAAACTGTTCTTTTTTTTTGCGGACACAAATTAGACACGCTCTTGTAAATCAGGCCTAAATATTTTACAATATATGTACCCCAATTCTGGGACATTAAAAAAAAAAAATCCAACTTGTCCTGCAAAAAACAAGATGGAAAAAAAAGTTATGGCTCTTTGAATGCATGAAAAAACTAAAGGTGAGAAATGTTAAGCCTGCATTCAGAACCTTGTTTTGACCTCTTCACAATTCTACCCACTAAGCAATGTCGTTTTTATCGGTTCTGGTTTTTATATGTTGGGTCATTGTAAGGGTATGTTCACACTCAAACTCAAAAACGCCTGAAAATACGGAGCTGTTTTCAAGGGAAAACAGCTCCTGATTTTCAGACATTTTTTAAGCCACTCGCGTTTTTCAAGGAAGTTTTTGGACCTTTTTTTGATGGGGTCAATGAAAAACTGCTCCAAAAACGTCCCAAGAAGTGACCTGCACTTCTTTTTCATTGACGTTTTTTTTTACGCGGCCGTTTTTTCAAAACCGCCGATCGGAACAGAACGCAGTTTTTCCCATTGAAATCAATGGGCAGATGTTTGGAAGAGTTCTGCTTCCGATTTTTGGGCTGTTTTTCGGCCGTTTACATCCTGAAAAATGGCTGAAAATAAGCCGTGTGAACATACCCTTACCCAGCAAGCAGAGCAATAAAGTCTGTACTGCACAAGTCTGCACGATGTATGATCCAGTTAGAGCAAAGAATAGTTGAAGAGCAAGCGTTTTTATCACAATTTTCGCTGGGGACAGATAACTTAGTTGTCCGCTTTATAGCCACATAGACTTCAAACAGCAGCCGTTCCTTTACCCTTGTCAGTATGATCCAAGTCCAGTCACAATTAGGCTATGTTCACACTGGGTATTTTGCCGAGTTTTTTGACGCGGAAACCGCGTCGCAAAACTCGGCAAAAACGGCCCGAGAACGCCTCCCATTGATTTCAATGGGAGGCGTCGGCGTCTTTTTCCCGCGAGCAGTAAAACTGCCTCGCGGGAAAAAGAAGCGACATGCCCTATCTTCGGGCGCTTCCGCCTCTGACCTCTCATTGACTTCAATGGGAGGCAGGAGAAAGCGTATTTCTCGCTGTTTTATGCCCGCGGCGTTCAATGGGCGCGGGCGAAAAACGGCGAGATAATTGCCGCGAAAATCGGCGTGCAGGGAGAGGAATATCTGCCTCAAAGTTCCAAACGGAATTTTGAGGCAGATATTCCTCCCCCAAAATACTCCGTGTGAACATAGCCTAAAAAGGTTTTCAGATGCGGTTTTTAAACTGAACCTCAATCGCATTGTTAGAATACACCCTAAGGCCCCCTTCACACGGGTCGGATTTGCTGGCAAAGACACTACAGCAAATCCGCCCCAGAAATGCCAGGAAATACTGTCCGAAAGTCCGAACCAAATGGTGTTTGACTTGGTGCAGACTTTTATATGTAATTGGACTGTGGACTCCTGATAATGGGGGGAAAAAAAGTCAATAACCTCCCATTTGGTCTCCCGTATTAACGCGTCACTCCTGCCAGGGCTGGTGTTTGTGCTGTTTGCCTCTTTGGATGACGTTTTCTCCCACGTGTCCACTGCAGCAGTAACATAGAAGGCCGATAACACTGAGACCAGACTGGAAGGAGTGAGACGGGAACGCCAGGATCAGTAGAGTATCAATTTTCATACTAGCGATATTTACTGCTAATTTGCAGATTTGTTATTTGTTGCAGAATTTTACTTCCCCATTGAACTCAATAGGGAATGTCTACAAGAAATAGGTGACCATTCTGCAGCATAAATTGACATACAATTGTTAAAATCCGCACCGCAGGACACTTTCTGCACGAAGATTTTCAGAAGCGTGCGGGTGACATGTTTAAAATATCATCCTCTCTTCTGCTACTGTAATACACTGCAGATTTTCCATCCGCAAATCCGGATGGAAAATTGGCAACAAATCCACCACGTGTGCAGAGGGGGCCTTAGGCTGGATTCACACACTGTTGTTGATGCAGTTTTTCACGCCAATGCCAGGAGTAAATTCGAAAGAGAGCTGTATAAGTCTCTCATCTATACTTTACTTCCCCTTCCTTATTCATCCAGTCCATGGCCTCAAAAAAACTACAACTGCAAACATCTGAATCAAGTGAATCCGCCCTTTAAAATCTAGATCTTTGCATGGTCCGTGACCGGTTGTTAAAAACTAGCAATGTGACACGTACAACGGGTTCTCACCCAACGTTTCTACAGTCCTAAATGGCATTTATATGTAGCTATGCAATGATACATCTACCACCCCTAATCCCTGTATAACTAGGCCGACTTGCTGTGCGGAACTGGAAGTTCACTGCTATAGTAACTGTAGTGGCAACCAGATTGGTTGTAATCCAGCTATTGAATGGAATCTCGAACAGGACAAAGATGTGTTTTTTTTTGTTTTCCATTAAATTCAAAATTTTAATGGGGAGCGTCTGCATTATTTCAAATCTTAAATTTATAATGGTCCATAGTGCATTTTATACCTTGTTAGTTGTCTCTTAGCAATTGCTGGTATACAATCTGACTCCGCCTACCACGATAATTCACTAATGAGTCGGTTAATTGCTAGAAGTTACAGCAGAAAGAAAACGATTGGGTTGGGGTGCAGTGAAACTCGTCCCCTCCCTAGGGTAATGAAGCTGGCGCTAGAACAGGTATATAAGGAGCCTAGGATTGTTGGCACCCAAAGGATCTGCTTAATGATCAGATAGCTGCTCTTTAATGGCTTGATGAATCTTCTGCCTTTAGCGTAAATACTAATGACTGATTTGATGAACTTACTGATGAAATATTAAAGATAACTAATGGTGCAAGTCTACTTAATGGTAACACCTCTGTGTTTGGATGCGATCACTATGGTAGCGCAGGCAATGGGGAGTTTGGGTATTGCCATAGAATAGTATTTCACACTATTCTTCGTCGAGGGACTGATCATTAAGTCTTCAGGTAACCACATAAGACTATTCTGCTGAAATACATCGGGGCCCTGCTTGTTTTCCCTTTTCTAAAGAGATGTCATTTGGGTAAATGTGTTTGGAGTGTTATTATTTTGCGTTGTCACCTGACCTAATTTTATTGCGTTCCAGTCCATTGTGCATACTGTATTTTATGCATAAATTCTAAACGGTTATTAGGAGTACAAAAGATAATAATTTTTTTTTACTTATGATTATATTAATTATTTACTATTTACTTTCACACTTTGTTCTGCACTGACTTTTAATGCTCCCTCTAAAATATCATTTTTTTTTTTTTTGACAATTTCCATTCTAGAACTGCCCTGGTTATCCAAAATAAGCTAAATAAGTTTTTGTTTTTTTTCTATTCCAGAAATAAACTGTTGAATAGTATGTTTCTTCATACAGTACTACATAACACAACAATACCTTCTTAAAAATGGCCTGTCACAGTGGCAGACCGCTTCAAATGAAGGCATATGGCGCCCTAATTGATACAAGCCAGCGTGTACTAATAGCTTTTCTAAGATGCTCAGGATGTGGCCAATCTACACAGAACACTGGCTCGGGTCCACAGTAGCATCATATACATGCCTGCGTGCTGACCGTCATTGCACATACAGGTAAACAGAGATGCGATGGGCAGCCCTACAGGGCCAGTAAGGAATTATAAGTATATTAAGAAATTTATTATTTTAGCATTTTGGGCTGAGATAAAAAAAAAATACATTAAAGTTTTTTTTTCTCTTATGTCCCCAAAACTTTTTGGGGATATACGCTATTGATTCCGTCAAAATGACGGGACTCTTGCCCAATGGAGAAACCATTGGCACTGGATCCCTCACCATTGGAATCAATGGTGATGGAAACGGAAACATGTGGTTTCCGTTTGTGTCAGTCAGGGCTCCATTCTAACGGAAAGCTCCGACAGAACATCAGAATAGAGCCCTGACTGGTATGTGAACGAAGCCTTAGTGGGCAGATTTACGAAGGTCTTTTCGTCTAGAATATGTCGTAAATTGCGCAAAAATGGGGTGAGGCTTACAGAAAATGGGGTCCAACTTTACGCTAGATGGCATTATTAAATCTGCCCCAGTGTTTGTCTGAAAACCTTCAACATTTTGCTATTGACTTTTTAGAATTTTGTGTACATTTTTTTTTTTATAGTTTGAGTTCATACGGGTACATTTATATGGGGTGTTCAGTCCATTTGTTAGATTGTAATAAATTGGATTCTTATCAAATCTCAGTTCATTGAAGTTTAATACTTGTGTAAAAAATAATAATAATGTTCTCTAGGTAGTGATACCTTTATTGGCTAACCATAAATCTTCGAGGCTTTCAGAGCACAGAGGCCCCATCATCAGGCAAGTTCACAAATGAAGAAGGGCCTCTTAGATCACATAGATTCTATTGGCTAAGGCCCCCCCCTGCACACTGCCGTGGACAGTCACCCGCATTTGTGAGGGCGTACTCTCATTATAAAGTCTGAAAAAGAAAAAAAAAATAGGACGTCCTATTTTTTGCAGGCTCATTTCTACGGCCTGGACACCTTCCCGTAAATATACGCGAAGGTGTCCGTGGGCCATAGAAATTAATAGATCAGTATTTTTATCCGCAATTACGGTCCGAAATTGCGGATCACAATTAAGGTCGTGGGCATGGGGCCTAACACAGTACCACACGATTTGTGCTGCACACAGTGCAGTTCAATTTGCTGCATTCTCTATTTGCTATTTTCATGGGGTTTACCCCATTTAAGTCACTGCAACGTTTCTCTTTTGCTGTGACTGTGTTGAAGTCACATTTTCTTCTTGAGCCTTAGGCTACAGAGTGACTTTAGCGTGTCCTTCAGGGCAAGGTGAGACTGTGCCTGCGCATTCTGTATTTGATGTGAAAGGACTATTCCATACAAACATTGAACTATATTGTCATAATGAAAGCTGTGGAGTTCCGATCTTTCATGTGCCTACATATAATATGGCGCGCTTACAAGATAAGAAGAGTATGGTAACGAAATAACTGCATAAACAGACAGAGCATTCCGCGCCAATGGGAGTGGTGGTTTTTTTTTGTGATGAAGTTGTGAATCAACATTTATGGATAATGTATTTCATCTATGACCTCTATATAAAGGCCAGGTTATTACTCTTTTTCCTCTTCTTTTAGGCAAATATCTGATCCTCTATATTACAGGTTTAGTGCGTCTTCGTGGTACTGTTGCTGCAGTCAATTAAGTAAAAAGAATCCAGGTGGTGTTTAGTTGTCCCTAGTTGATATAGTGTCAAGCAATATGCTCAAGGGGGTATTTTATTCCATGTCCCCAGTCAATATAATAAGAAAATACATAAACATATTATAAGCTGCTTTATTAAGTATGAGCTTTTCAAAGGCTGGCTAAAGATGGCATGATCTGTCTCTGATCCGGCCAGACTTCAGATTATTATTAAAGGGGTTATCCAGGGACCACAAATTGCTTGGGATTTATTTTTATGTAAAAAGAAGTCTCTTTCTAATGTACGTTTATTCTTAATTCTGTACTGAATCGTGCAGTTCAAACCCGGTGAAGTGGTGCCGGAAGTCCTGTAGTTTTCCTAATATTGATGACGGCGTGTTATGAAACGCATGACCGCAAGGGGCTGGCACATTGCCTATTGCTGGAGTACCCGAGCAGAACATCAGCTAGCACTCTGCCCGCCGGACTCCAGCACTGCTCCCGATGTCACTGTCCATATATGGACCGTGACGTAAGAGGTTTTCTATCACTGGAGTCCCCAAGCAGAGCTTCAAAGTTTTAACAACGGGTCATTTTCTGGCAATAGACTCCCTTTAATTTTACACAAACCACATAGGTTACGTACAGATTGCATTATTCGAGCTATGCATGCTGCAGTTAGGTCTCATCTGGGGGTTAAAAAGTGACCGCAAGTATGTGTGCCATGTTGTTGTGCCTACAGGGGTCACTTCACTTTCCTGTCATTACATAATTCCTAGCTGGGCAGAGTTTTTGCCCAGGCATGGAGATATTTGAAATGCCAAATTCAATCATGGTCTGATTGGGCCCAATCAAGGGTGTTTTCTTTTTCTTAGTTATTTTCTTCATTGCTCTTCAATTTTGAGTAGAAAATCTTTAGTACTTTAGCAGTATACGAATACATCAACATTACAGTCGGCGAATGATTAGGTTTCTATTTTCAGCCAAGGAACATATTTCTATTTTCTTGAATTCCACCTTTTTACTTTCCTGCTATGCCTAGCCCAGCATTTCAGCTTACAATGGAGTAAGCTATGAGAAATATGTTTCAACTTTTTCTATATTTCATAATTTCGTTAGTACTGATTTTTGAAGCTGCTTACGGAATCTAGTGCTTGTAAAAGAAAACTCCACTTTTGGACAACACTTCACTTTTAAAAACTACCCCAAAATGTACTAACTTTCATAAGACCCTTTCTTTTATTCATCTTCTGATGACTTATGGTATATGAGTTATATGTTCTGAAATCTAACAATGTCGATTATGACCTATATTTACCTGCATGATCAGTTTAAAGAGGACCTGTCCGCTTTCCTGAGATTTCTGTTTAAGTGAAATAACCATTCTGAAGCATCTTTTCTTAGAACTCTGCGTTGTGCACTTCTGTTATTCCTCCTGAAAATGTATGAATAAATTGACAGGGTTATACCATCCCTTTTGTCCGTGTTGTCCCTCCACATACTCTGACCAATGGGTGCTGACACACCCTTTTGACAAAGTAAATGTTAACACCCGGGTGTCAATTTTTTCATAAATTTACAGGAGGAATAACCCGAGGAAGGCGCATCATAGTATTGATCTGCGACTGAAATCCGTTCCATTGATCTGAATGGGGTTGTTTCTGCAGTGTATGCAGGCGGCCTTAGGCCTTGTTTAGAGCGTGTCCGTTTTGCATCCGCATAAAAAAAGAGCGTGTTTCATGCGGCATTCGTGTGATTTATGTGTGGCTTCAGTTTTTCACATCCGTGTTTCTGCACTTCCTTTTTTTTTTTTTCTATCATTTCTTTAGCAAATGATGTGTGAAAAACAGACCGCACACGGATGCTGTCCGTGTTTTTCATGCATCCATAGACTTCAATGGGCGAAGTGGTCCGCAAAAACAGACTAAAATAGGACTTGCGGTGAGTTTCACTCAACGGACACAAGATGCGTGAAAAAACACGCATGTGTGAATAGCCTCATTGATTAGCATGGGTCAGTTATTTCAACAGACAGCGAATGGACGTAAAATACGGCCGTCTAAAAGGTCTTCGTCTGAGAAGTGGTATTTGTTTTTTTTTTATTTGCTTTCACTTTTCTAGGACAGATTAAGAGAAGAAATTTACTACACTGACGCGTTTTTCTTTGAAAAGATGCTGGGTTTTTTCGCCATTTTGTGAGAATCCATTTGCAGACATACAGGGGACTATTTTCCCAAGTTGATTTTTCACCACTATACCCGTTTCATTCACAATGTATAAGTACAGTGTATGGCCTAATCAGGGTTACTTATTTTCTACGTGCAAAAAGAACCCTCTTTATTATTAGTCGATTTCACCGAGGTTTCCTGCACCTGACGGAGGAGCTGCACTGGAGTCTTCCAACGTGAAGATCATTTCTGGTGACTGCGACCTCCCCTGTTTTTCCCTCTGACCTGAAACTTTTGGCCTGCTGGCTTTCTGTTTTTAAACCAGCCTGACAATAGTTGTGTTGCCAGTTTTTCTGATACTTCAAGCAAAAGCCTAAATATTGTACCAACACAGTTTGCAGATCACTTCAGAATACAGACCTGGGAATCTTTATTACTTGCAGAGAGTCTTTGTATAGAACTTGTATGGCTTTGTCAGTACGGCTGAGGCCCTGTTCACACTGCAAATGCATTTGCAGTGTAGGTCGGAAGTCAATTTGGGAAGTACTTTCAATTTATGCCTCCGACATATGCCACTGTATAGCCATACGGTAGCATACGCCCATAGGATCCCCTTATGCTGTGCTGTATATGTTTTTGTTTGTTTGTTTTTTTTGGGCAAATTGCCTCTGTGGTGAATCGCATAGTCGACTCTGCTGTTAGGGTCATCAATTTAGGCAGGTCCAGGCTTCCATCTCACTGCTACATTTGCCAATGCGTACCTCCCAGATTTATGCCAAAAAGGCGCTCCTTTGGCATACCAGACGTCGGGTCAATGTATACGTTCAGACTATGCAAATGCAGTGTGAAATCAGCTTAACTGTTGCTTCTGTAAATCGAAATCCTTTGATTTGCAGAATTCATGTTTCTGTTTTATTGAGGAACATGAATGTCAAGATAAGGAAAAATACGCTTAAGGGCTCATTCAGACGAGCGTAAAACTCGTCCGTGTGCTGTGCGTGAAAATCACGCGCTGCACACTGACCCATTGATTTCAATGGGGACATTCACACATGCAGGAGTTTTCACGCAGCGTGTGTCCGTTGTGTAAAACTCACTGCCTGTCCTATATTGGTGTCTTTTTCACGCACCTACGCACCCATTGCACATCCGAGTGCTGTGCGTGATTTACTTATCAATTCAATTGAAAATAATAATAATAAAAAAATAGTGCGCGAATAACGCATGCCCCTCGCAAAGTACACTGGTGCATAACGGACCAGATTCACGCGCGTGAATCTGATACACGTGTGAATATAGCCTAAGGCTACATTCACACGAGTGTCTGATTTGCATGTGCAAAAAAACAGAGTATTTCCTGCATTTCATGTCCGTGTGCGTTGCGAATTGCATCAACGTGCTTTGCATGTGGCACCTGTTTTTCTGCTCCGTGCAAGCACTTTCACGTCCGTTCTACCTTTTTCTGCTCCTGCTGTCTCCCGGCTACTTCCTGACTATGTGGTCTGGAGTTACTAAAACAGCGTAGCTCGCTGAACTACGCTGTTTTCATAGCTCCCATAGTAGTGAATGGCAGTTACGTAAGCAGCGTAGCTCAGCGAGATACGCGGTTTCCTTCTTCATGGTCACACAAGTCAGCCAGAGCACAGAGAGGTGGAACGAGGTTTAGGGGGGCCCGTTCTAGAGATAGGTAGGGGCACCAGAGGTAGGACCTGCATCTAGCTGACATTTGTCATATCCTGTGGATATGTCATAAATGTCCCTGATGGGAAAACCCCTTGTAAAAGGGTGTGTAGTAATAGCGGGGTACGCCCCTTTAACCACTAAGGCTGGGTTCACATGTTTCGTTTTTGTTGCGTCTTTCAACTGTTGGGAAGAAAAAAACGCATCTAAAAAACGCTTGTGTTTTTTAATTACCCATGCAGTTTACAAAGTGTTTCAGCTGTAATCTGGTTTTAAATTTACTAGTCACAGGCTTACTGCTGAAACACTTTGTAAAACGCATGGGTAATTGAAAAACACAAGCGTTTTTTAGATGCGTTTTTCTCCTTAACCGTGCAAAAACTCAACATGAACCAGTTTTTTGTGTTTTTTTTTTTTTGTTTGTTTGTTTTGGTTGATAAAGTTTAATGTCTCTCAGGGTATGTTCACACTCACTGGTTTCAGACATAATTCGGGCCGTTTACGCCTCGAATTACGCCTGAAAAAACTGCACCATTACGCGTCCAAACATCTGCCCACTGCTTGCAATGGGATTTACGGTGTTCTGTTCCCACGAGGCGTAATTTTACGCGTCGTTGTCAAAATACGGCGCGTAAAGAGACGCCCGTGAAAAAGAAGTGTGGGTCATTTCTTGGGACGTTTTTGGAGCTGTTTTTCATTGACTCCATTGAATAAACGCTTAAAAAACGGCCAAAAATTCGAGCTGCTACAAAAACGTCTGAAAATCAGGAGCTGTTTTCATTTGAAAACGGCTCCGTATTTTAAGACGTTTTTTGCGAAGCTGTGTGAACTTACCCTCAATGTGCGTTCATCAACCAAAAAACACCAACAAAAGCACACCGCATGAACCCAGCCCAAAAGCAGCGGCTGGGTTCACACAGAGTTTTTTGCAGGAGGAAAATTCCTCCTGGAAAAACTGCTCCAGTAGGTTTTTGCACAGTGGTTTGACAAAACACTCGTCAAGGTTTTTTTTTCCTCTTTCTGACTGATTGAAATGGGGTTTTGCAAGGCGGAAACCGCCGCAAGATGGGTCATGACGCTTCTTTTTACCACGACTGTTTTTTTTTTACTCGCGGTAAAAAAACTCGTCCAACTCCCATTGAAATCAATGGGAGGCATTTTCGGGCAGTTTTTGAGGAGTTTTTTATCGCGGTTTCCGCGTCAAAAAACTCTGTGTGAACAGGGCCTAAAGAAGCGACTTTATTTATTCATTACATTTTGGAAGGTGCTTTTGGTTTTGAATGTTGGTCACTAAGGGGCCTTAGGCTAGGCTGACGCCTTTTCACGTCAGCCTAGTCTAAGTCCTGCACGGGTCTCCCGTGCAGGCTGGAGCCGGGGCTCAGCTGTCTGATGACAGCTGAGCTCCTGCTCCAACACCCGCGATCGAAGTTTACTTCGATCGCGGCCGTTTAACCCGTTAAATGTCGCCGTCAATAGCGACCGCGGCATTTAACTTTGTTTACAGAGGGAGTGAGCTCCCTCTGTCACCCATCGGCAGCCCGCAAATGCAATCGCGGGTCTCCGATGGGGTGTCATGAAAGCCGGGGGCTTGATAAAAGCCCCCAGGTCTGCCCTGGACATATGCCTCCGGCACGTCCTAACAGATTGCCTGTCAGATTTACACTGACAGGTAATAATGCTCTGGTATACGAAGTACCAAAGCATTATAGCAGCGATCGGAAGATCACACAGTAAAGTCCCCTAGTGGGACTAATAAAATCAGTTATCAAAGTGAAATAAATAATAAATGTGAAATAAAGATTATTAATAAAAAGTACAGTAAAAAAATAAATCCATTTTTTTCCATAAAAAAGTGGTTTTATTTAGTAAAAGTGTAAAAAATAAATAAAAGTACACATATATGGTATCGCCGCGACCGTAATGACTCCATTAATAAAGTTAGTATGTAATTTAAACCTCAAGGTGAACACCGTAAAAAAAAAAACCGCAAAAAACAATGCCGAAATTGCAATTTTTTTCCATTGCCCCCCAAAAAAGTCATAATAAAAATGAATCAATAAGTCCCATGCACCCCAAAACAGTACCAATCAAAAGTACGTCTCGTCCCGCAGAAAACAAGCCCAAAAAATCACTACATTGATGGAAAAATTAAAAAGTTACGGCTCTTGGAAAGCGACGATGCAAAAACAAATAATTTTAGTTCAAAAGTGTTTTTATTGTGCAAAAGTCGTAAAACATAAAAAACCTTTACATATGTGGTATCGCCGTAATCGTACCGACCCATAGAATAAAGGTAACATGTTATTTACGTCGCACAGTGAACGGCGTCAATTTAAAACCGCATAGAACAATGGTGGAATTTCAGTTTGTTTTTTTTATAATCCCCCCCCCCCCCCCAAAAAAAGTAAATAAAAGTTAATAAAAAAATTATATGTACCCAAAAGTGGTGCTATTAAAAAGTACAACTAATCCCGCAAAAAACAAGTCCTCATACACCTATGTAGACGAAAAATAAAAAAGTTATAGCTCTTTGAATGCGACTATAGAAAAACGAATATAATAGCTTGGTCATTAGGGCCTAAAATGGGCTGGTCACTAAGGGTTAAAAAAATAGCCTATGATCTCTTCTGCAAAAAAAAAATAAAAACCGTTTTTATGTTAAAATTGTCTATGTAGTTTAGGCCTAAATTTGCTCTCTGCATTTGACACCAAGCAAAAAAAAAAAGCTGCACCCCTTTATTTAGACCCCACCTATGTCTGACACACCAGTCGAAACCAAGATGTGGAAAAAACGTTTGCAAGATTTTGTATCAGGATCTCGTGGAAGCCGTTACTTATTATTTGTCATTCGTTTCTAGTTTTCGTGTTGCTTTAAATACTGTGGCGGTGTAGGGAGGTCCATTTTTTTTTTAATTTTTTTTTTTTTACTGCGTACTGTATCTACAATTAAACTTTCGGCTACTGAAATCTAGCAGAAATAAAAACATCATGTGCAAACTATTAGACTCGCACAAAACAACTGCTAATCTCTGTAAGCATGACCAGCAGCCAAAAATAACCCTGCTGATTTCACGGTCTTCCTGGTCAATGCCCCGATTTTTCAGATTAGTGGATTATGGACGTATAACTTTGACTTCATTGTAAACAAGGCAAACTTCAGCCTCAAGTGAACACAGTTCCACATATTGGTTTACGTATGTCCTATATATCACAAAGGCATCTCATTTCTAGGATAAGTACAGTAGGGTTGTTTCTCGCCTTCTGGGAATTAAGCCTTTGATATATTTTTGTAGTCTGTCGTACATATGAGCGGAATTATAGAATTTATGACATAACCCTGCATAGTAATATATATATTTTTTTTTTTTCTTGTGTGACAAGACATCAACATACAATTTCAAATATTATTCTGTTTTCACCTAGATGAGTATTGCAGGCATTGATAAGATCGGAGCCATTTACTGTGTATTGATGGCCTGCAATAGAACTACAATGTGGTAAAGTGTGAATAAAGCCTTTTGGGGTGTTTTCTTGTGTGGCCCTCTATTCATACTTCTTTTTTTTCCTTTTTGAACTATTAGGCTATGTTCACACAGAGTTTTTTCAGACAGAAAATTCTGCAGATTTTGATCTGCCTGCATGCCGTTTGCCGCGTTTTCTGCCCACGGCCATTGAGCGCTTTCTCTTCCTCCAATTGATGTCAATGGGAGGTTAGAGACGTAAACGCCCGAAGATAGGGCATGTTGCTTCTTTTTCCCCGCGAGACTGTTTTACCGCTCGCGGAAAAAAAAACGCCTCCGCCTCCTATTGCAATCAATGGGAGGCGGTTTCAGAAATTTTTGGGCCCATGTTCCGAAACGGTTTCCGTGTCAAAAACTCTGTGTGAACAGGGATTAAATGTGCCCACTGTCTAAAAGATATGTTGACCAATATCTCCAATTTCAGCACAAACGCAAGTTTTTATTGGTGAATTTTTATAATTTTAACAGGATGTGCTAAGAATCTCAAGTTTATTGGGACAGTCCAACTTCCCTCCAACGGGAGATTTATTTTAGCTCATCCGATTCTTTGTTTTCCCCAGGATAAGGGACACCTGGAGCCTAGTAAGTGCTTCTTTTCCTCCACCCATTGAAATAACATGGCTGTTCACTAAATGGGCATATTGATGGCCGAGAATTGGACAATAACCACGTCCGGACATCTGTGAAAGATAAAATGACCGTTTGGGTTTTTGGTCTATTTTTCGACTGAGATATGAGCATTAACAGTGGTTTCTGGCAGTCGCTCGTTAACAGGCACGTTTCACCAAGGATGATAATGGAGGAATTGGTCATCTTTATTGTCATCCCAGAGATCTGGCCTCTGGCGGTTTTTGATTGTGTGCGGTTTACTTTACCATAGTGATGATTTGTGCGAATTGACGCTCCAGGTGGAATTTTTTTTTTTTTTTTTTTTTACCAAACCGATCTAACTCTGTTGGAACTAGGTTTGGCCAACATAATTGAGGTATATGTTGTTTTTTTTTGTGTGTACAGGAAAAAGTGGTTGGAAATATATACATTTTTAGGCTTTTTTTATTTTAACCCAAATGTTTCTAGACGTAAACTTGTCTAACGTATGCCAAAAGGATGAACTATTTAGTTCTGTTGACGCCATAGAAACCTATGGGAATGTTCGCGTATACAAACCTGTATGTCAGACGTAGTGGCCAAATGTTGGTAAAAAGAAAAGAACAACTTTCTTGCAGTTGTTTAAAATCTGTAGCAGCCTGGGCAAATTACAGGTACCTAATGTGTATACAATAAAGTTTATTAGCTAGTGTCTGAATCTAATAAAAAAATATTACTCCGACTATACAGCGCCTTGCAAAAGTACTCACCCCCCCCCCCCCCCCCCCCCTTGGTGTTTTTCCTGTTTTGTTGCACGGCAGGCGAAATAAGTTTTTTTTTTTTTCTGCCTCCTATTGAAGTCAATGGGAGGTCAGAGGCGTAAACGCCCGAACATAGGGCATGTCCCTACTTTGTCCCGCGAGACTGCGTTTTTTTGGCGTGTTTTCCGACGTAGCTTCCTTGTCAAAAAACTCAGTGTGAACTCCCCCCTAAAGGTGGCAAATATTTTTTTACTGTGACACAAACCATAATTAAGACCGAAAACACAGAACTTTAATGTTCATTAGGCCTCATGCACACGGCCGTAATTTTTATCCCTGATTACGAATCCGTAATTGCGGATAAAAATACTGGCCCATTCATTTCTATGGGCCACGGACACCTTCCCGTATATTTACGGGTATGTGTCTGGTCCCCAGAAATGACCCGCAAAAAATGTCCATGCTCCTATACTTTTTAATATTAGCACGGCCTGCAAATGCGGGTGGCAATCCGCGGCACGGCCGTTCCGTAATCACGGACTGTACACACACCTACCGCCGTGTGCAGGGGGCCTAAGTCAATACTTTGTGGATCCACGTTTTGCTGCAATTACAGATGCAAGTGTCTTGGAATACGTCTCACCACATCTTACCACATCTAGACACTAGATTTTTGCCATTCTTCCAGGCAAAACCGCTCCAACTACTTCTAGTTAGGGTTGTGTTGGTGTTCAGCAGTCTTCAGGTCATAGCACGGATTCTCACTTGGAATGATCTAGTCAAAGCCCAGTCCTCAATCCAAGACATTTAAATGTTTCCCCTAAAACCCCTCCAGTGTAGCTTTAGCAGTGTGTTTAGGGTCATTGTCCTGCTGGAAGGTAAAACCTCCGTCCCAGTCTCATATCTCCGGCAGACGGAAACAGGTTTTCCTCAAGAGTTGCCCTGTATTTACTGCCATCCATCTTTCCTTTAATCCTGACCAGCCCCGGACCATAAAAAGCCCCACAGCATGATGCTGCCACCACCATGATTCACTGTAGGAATGGTGTTCTTGGGGGGATGGGAAGAGTTGGGATTGCGCCACACATAGCGTTTACCATGATGGACAAGAAGTCACATTTTTGTCTCATCTGACCAGAGAACCTTCTTCCATGTGTTTGAGGAATCTGCCACATGGATAACTCAAGAAGTTTTTATTTAAGCAATGGCTTTTTTTCTGGCCACTCTTCCATAAAACTCTACTTTGTGGAGTGTCCAATTATATTGGTCTTCTGGACAGATGCTTCCATCTTCAGGCCCTGTTCACACGGCAGTTTTTTGCAGGCAGAAAAATCGGCCTCAAAATTCTTTCTGAAATTTTGAGGCAGATTTTGATCTTGTTTGCGGCCATTAAGCGCCGCGGGCAAATAAACGCCACAAAAAACGCTTTCTCTTCCTCCCATTGGTGTCAATGGGAGGTCAGAGATGGAAACGTATGGAGAAAGGGCATGACACTGATTTTTTCCTGGGAGCGTTTTTTTTACCGCCTCCTATTGAAATCAATGGGAGGCGGTTTTTTGCGCGGTTTCCGTGTCGAACGCGCCAATAAACTCTGTGTGAACAGGGCCTCACTATGGATCTTTGGCGCTCCTTCAGTGTCTTTGTCGAATTTCGGATTAATGCCCTCCTTGCCCGATCTGTGACTTTTGAGGGGCAGCATACACCTGTCAGGTTTGTAGTTGTGCCACATTCTTTCCATTTTGTTATAATGGATTTATTGGTGCTCCGTGGAATGTTTAAACTTTGGTATATGTTTTTCCACAGCTTTGTGACAGTATCTGACCTGTTTGGAGAACTCCTCCTTTGTCTTTTTGTTGCTTGCTTAAGGCCTCATGCACACGACCGTAGTGTTTTTCTGGTCCGCAAATTCCAGGACCGTGTTCCGTGAAATGTCATCCGCAGTTCATCCGTATGTAATCCGCAAAATGCGGATGAAAGAAAAAAAGCCTAGGTAAAACAGGATGACGACAGAACTCATTCCCGGTCGTCGCCTAGCAACACTTCCGCAAATCCGCAAAACTGCGGATGACACACGGAGGTGTATCCGCAATTTCCACGGGCCCATTGACTTCTATTGGCATGTCCGCATCGAATTTGCGGCCCGTAATAAGACATGTCCTGAGTTTCTGCGGCACGGATTTGCGGACATGCGGAGACCCGTGAAAACACGGATAGTGTGTATGGGCCCATAGAAATGAATGGGTCCGCAATTCTCCCGTGGATTTGCGGGGGAATTGCGGATGCAAAAACACGGTCGTGTGCATGAGGCCTAAGTGTTGCAGGTTCAGGGGCCTTTCAGAAAAGGTGTATTTATACTGACATGTGACAGGTCATGTGACACTGATTGTACACAGGGGGGCCTTATCCCGTTAGTGACCGGCCCATCGTGTTTCTACGTCGGTCACTAACGGGCCTTAGTCCGATGCCATAGACTTTTTACGTCGCGGCATCGGAATAAGTTTACAGAGCAGGGAGCTGTCAAATCTCCCTGCTCTCAGCTGCCAGAGGTAGCTGAGGGCTGGGAGCATCCCTGCTCTGCCGGGTGAGATCGATATTAGTATTGATCTCATACGTTTAACCCTTCAGATGTGGTGCACAATAGCGTGCATCGCATCTGAGTGGTTTTGGAGAGAGGGAGGGAACTCCCTCTCTCCCCCACTGACACCCGGCGATACGATCGCCGAGTGTCTGTGTCTCTAATGGCAGCCGGGGGTCTAATAAAGGCCCCCAGGTCTGCCTGTCATGAATGCCTGCTAGATCATGCCGCAGGCATGACCTAGCAGATGCCTGTCCGTGTTAAACGGACAGGCAGTAATACACTGCAATACAAAAGTATTGCAGTGTATTATAAATGCGATCGCAGAATCGCATATTATAGTCCCCTAATGGAACTAGTAAAAAAGTGAAAAAAAAGTTTAATAAAGTTAATTTAAAAAAAAATGAAAAACCCAGCTTTTTCCCTTACAAACTGCTTTACTATTAAACAAAATAAAGTTAAAAAGTTACACATATTTGGTATCGCCGCGTCCGTAACGACCCCGACTATAAATCTATGGCATTATTTAACCCGCACGGTGAACGTCGTAAAAAATGTAATAAAAAACTATGGAAAAATTGCTGTTTTCTGTGAACACTGACTTTAAAGAAATGTGATAAAAAGTGATCAAAAAGTCGCACCTACTCCAAAATGGTACCAATAAAAACTACGGTCTTCCCGGAAAAAAAAAGCCCTCATACAACCGCATCTGCGAAAAAATAAAAACCGTTACGGCTCTTCAAATATGGAGACACAAAAACAAATAATTTTGAAATAAAAGCGTTTTTACTGTGTAAAAGTAGTAAAACATACAAAAACTATACAAATTTGGTATCGTTGCAATCGTAACAACCCGCTGAATAAAGTTATGGTGTTATTTATATCACACGGTAAACGGCGTAGATTTAAGACGCGAAGAAGAGTGGCGAAATTTCAGGTTTTTTTCTATTTCCCCCCCAAATAAAAGTTAATAAAAGTTAATCAATAAATAATATGTCCCCCAAAATGGTGCTATTAAAAAAATACAACTTGTCCCGCAAAAAACAAGACCTTATACAGCTATGTTGACGCAAAAATAAAAAGGTTATAGCTCTTGGAATGCGACGATGGAAAAACTTAAAAAATAGCTTGGTCATTAAGGGGTTATTCAACCAATTATGTGACCACTGAAGTTAACTAGTTTGACCAGACCTTTTTTAGGGGTTTCATAACAAAGGAGGTGAATACATATGCACTCACACAACTTTTCAGGTTGTTTTTTTTTAACAAGGTATTTTTTTCCATTCCACTGTAAATGTCAGTTCACACGTTGCATAAATACTGCGGTTTTTCCTCAACGGAAGTCGTTGCGGAAAATCCGCAGCAAAAACAGCAGCAAAGTAGATGAGATAAAACAAATCTCATCCACACTAGGGATGTCACGATACAAGAATTTGGACTTCGATACCGATACTTTGTGTAGTATTGCGATTTCGATACCAATTCGATACTTTGCCAACAGCAATAAAAAAAAAAAAAAGTTCTTCCATTTTCTGATGTGAGGCGCGAGGTGTGATGATGAATTTAACCTCCACGTGCCTCACATTAATAGTAATTAACCCCATCCTGTTTCTCAGTCATAATGGGTTAATGTGTGAGTTACATGATGGGGTTAATTACTATTAATGTGAGGAACATGGAGGTTAAATTCATCACACCTCGTGCCTTACTTTAATACGTTTTTTTATTGTTTTTTTTTATAGCGTACACATCATAACTGACGCAAAAAAATAGTTGTGCAGGTTATTACGGCCGCGCCAATACCGAATATGTATGTTTTATGTCTTGAGACTTATTTTAATGTTTATTGTAAAAAAAAGTGTATGTGTATTTTTTTAAATTTAATATTACTTTTGTTTTTACTTTATCTTCAAACGTTAATGTACTGGCATATATCTATATTACAGTACATTAGCCTGTGTACAGATAGTACACAGGCAGTTGTTGGGACATACCTAAGTATACCCTAATATAGGAAATATGGTAAGACAGCCCTGGGGTCCTTCAATGGACCCTGGGCTGTCTGCCCATATATGATATGGCCCTCGATCACGACACAGGAATTCCCTGTGACGCGATCCGGGGGCATCCCCCCTTCTCATTTTCTCCTGAATGCTGCGGTCAGCTTTGATCGCAGCATTCAGGGGAATAGCGGTGGAGGTAAGAAGTTTCTCTGATCTCCGCCGTTATAGAGCGGGGCTGCGGCTTTGTAATACAGCCATTGCCCCGCTCCTGACATTAGGTGCGCGCGGTCAGCATGAGGTGATGCGGCCGGCGCTGCACTAATGAGCGGCGGCACAGGCACTGAAGACAGAACATGGGGGTGTTTTGCAGAGCGCCCTCCATGTTCTGTCTTCAGTGCCGCCGCTCATTAGTACAATGCTGGCCACATCGCATCATCCTGACGGCGCGCACTTGTCAATACTCAGGAGCGGGGCAATGGCTGTATCATACAGCCGCAGCCCCGCTCTCATACATCCATGTATTACAATACTGAGCTGTGCGGCCGCACAGCGAAGTATCGAAATACATGAAATAACGGTATCGAACCGTTTGGGGATGCATAGTATCGAAACAGTATCGAAGTTTCGATGCATCGTGTATCCCTAATCCACACGCTGCGTAAATACTGAGCGGAAAAAACACTCAAAAATTGACCTGCGATGCAGAATTTTATTCCGCAGCATGTCAATTGTATTTGCGTAAACGCTCCTTATTTATTGCGGGTTTTCCCCATTTAATTCAGTGGGAGGTAAATCCTGCAACAAACAGCAGTTGTAGCGTTTTTTTGCGGCGGGTTCGCAGCGATCCCGCAGTAAAAAACACAATTCAGAAAAAAACAACTTACCCAGAAGTCTTCGTTCTCCCCTCCAGCGCGGCCTCCTGGGATGACTTTTTATCCCATGTGACCGCCGTAGCCAATCACAGGCTGTAGCAGCGGTCACAAGGGATGAAACGTCCCAGGGGGCCGGCCTGTATGACATCAGAGGGCCGGTCTCCTGGGATGAGGCTTCATCCTATGTGACCGCTGCTGCGGCCGATCACAGGCTACAGTGGTCATTGGTCATCCCAGGAGGCCGGCCTGATAGCAGGTCGGTAAGTGCTGCAGTTTTCCGCAGCAGACGTTCCAGTTTGGTGCGCTTTTTGACCCGGAATTCCCTGCGGCGCACAAGGCAACTACGCTGCGTGCTATTACAGCGTATCCATCCTGTGTGAACACAGCCGCCTAACAGTTTGTAGTATTTGTTAGGTTCGTTATATAAAATCAATATTAAAATTATTTTTAATTTCAAGTTGTAATGCAACAAAACAGGCAAAAGAAGACCAAGGAGGGGATTTCTTTTGCAAGGCACTTTACAGGGAATGCATCGTGTGTGTGTGTGTGTGTGTGTGTGTGTGTGTGTGTGTGTGTGTGTGTGTGTGTATACACATATTATATATATATATATATATATATATATATATATATATATATATATATATATACACACACACATACACACACACACACACACACACACACACACACACACACACACGGTGGGCCATTTATATGGATACACCTAAATAAAATGGCAATGGTTGGTGATATTAACTTCCTGTTTGTGGCACATTAGTATATGGGAGGGGGGAAACTTTTCAAGCTGGGTGTTGACCATGGTGGCCATTTTGAAGTCGGCCATTTTGCATCCAAATTTCAATGGGAAGAGGGTCATGTGACACATCAAACTTATCGAGAATTTCACAAGAAAAACAATGGTGTGCTTGGATTTAACGTTACTTTATTTTTTCATGAGTTATTTACACGTTTCTGACCAGTTATAAAATGTGTTCAAAGTGCTGCCCATTGTGTTGGATTGTCAATGCAACCCCCTTCTCCCACTCTTCACACACTGATAGCAACACCGCAGAAGAAATGCTAGCACAGGCTTCCAGTATCCGTAGTTTCAGTTGCTGCACATCTCGTATCTTCACAGCATAGACAATTGCCTTCAGATGACCCCAAAGATAAAAGTCTAAGGGGGTCAGATCGGGAGGCATTTCTTCTGCGGTGTTGCTATCAGTGTGTGAAGAGTGGGAGAAGAGGGTTGCATTGACAATCGAACACAATGGGTAGCACTTTGAACTAGGGATGCACGGTGCATCGAAACTTCGATACTGTGCATCCCTAAACGGTTCGATACCGCTATTTCCTGTATTTCGATACTTCGCTGCGCAGCCGCACAGCTCAGTATAGTAATACATGAATGTATGGGAGCGCGGCTGCGGCTGTGTAATACATGTGTAATTCAGCCACAGCCCCGCTCCTGAGTCATAAGTTCGCGGGGTCAGGATGATGCGATGCGGCCAGCGCTGCACTAATGAGCGGCGGCACTGGAGACAGAACATGGCGGGCACTCTACAAAACACCCCCATGTTCTGTCTCCAGTGCCTGAACCTCCGCTCATTAGTGCAGCGCGGCCGCATCACCTCATGCTGACTGCGCGCGCACTTCCTGTCAGGAGCGGGGCAATGGCTGTATTACACAGCCGCAGCCCCGCTCTATAACGGCGGAGATCAGAGAAACCTCTCATCTCCGCCGTTATGCCCCTGAATGCTCCGATCACCGCTGACTGCAGCATTCAGGGGAAAATGAGCAGGGGGGATGCCCCTGGATCGCGTCACAGGGAATTCCTGTGACGCGATCGAGGGCCATACCATATATGGGCAGACAGCCCAGGGTCTATTGACGGACCCCAGGACTGTCTTACCATATTTCCTGTTGTTAGGGCATACTGAGGTATGTCCTAACAACTGCCTGTGTGCGATCTGTCCACAGGCTAATGTACTGGCACATAGCTGATATATGTCAGTACATTAAAGTTTAAAAATAAAGTAAAAACAAAGTATTGTTAAAATTAAAAAAAAAATACACATTCACCTTTTTTACAATAAACATTAAAATAAGTCTCAATACATAAAATATACACATTCAGTAATGGCGCGCACAACAATTTTTTTGCATCATTTATGATGTGTACGCTGTAAAAAAATGAAATAAACACTGCTTTCATTCACTTATTAATGTGAGGCGCGAGGTGCGATGAATGTAACCTCCATGTTCCTCACATTAATAGTAATTAACCCCATCATGTACCTCGCACATTAACCCATTATGACTGAGAAACATGATGGGATTAATTACTATTAATGTGAGGCGCGTTCAAAATTCATCAAACGTCGCGCCTCACATCAGAAAACGGAAGAATTTTTTTTTATTACTGTTGGCAAAAGTATCGAAATTGGTATCGAAATCGCAATACTAAACGAAGTATCGGTATCGAAGTCCAAATTCTGGTATCGTGACATCCCTACTTTGAACACATTTTATAAGTGGTCAGAAACTTGTAAATAACTCATGAAAGAATAAAGTAACGTTAAAACCAAGCACACCATTGTTTTTGTTGTGAAATTCTCGATAAGTTTGATGTGTCACATGACCCTCTTCCCATTGAAAAAACTAAAGTTGGATACAAAATGGCCAACTTCAAAATGGCCGCCATGGTCAACACCCAGCTTGAAAAGTTTCCCCCCTCCCATATACTAATGTGCCACAAACAGGAAGTTAATATCACCAACCATTCCCATTTTATTTTGGTGTATCCATATAAATGGCCCAACCTGTGTGTGTGTATGTATGTATGTATGTGTGTGTGTATATATATATATATATATATATATATATATATAAGCTTCATAAAGGTCCTATTGTAGGACAGAAACGTTGTTTTGTGTTTGACTGAATAAACCACCATTTTTTCATATTGGAGTGCTGCAAGTTTTTTTCTCTATTTATATAATACTCTGCTGGGCACCCGCACAACAGCTTTTTGTGAGTGCTGCTGCTTTCTGCCTTTACATATATATACATATATATATATATATATATATATATATATATATATATATATATATATATATATATATATATATACATATATACACACACACACTACTGTTCAAAAGTTTGGGGTCACCCAGACAATTTTGTGTTTTCCATGAAAAATCACACTTATATTTATCAAATGAGTTGCAAAATGACTAGAAAATATAGTCAAGACATTGACAAGGTTAGAAATAATGATTTTTATTTGAAATAATAATTTTCTCCTTCAAACTTTGCTTTCGTCAAAGAATGCTCCATTTGCAGCAATTACAGCATTGCAGACCTTTGGCATTCTAGCTGTTAATTTGCTGAGGTAATCGGGGGAAATTTCACCCCATGCTTCCAGAAGCCCCTCCCACAAGTTGGATTGGCTTGATGGGCACTTCTTGCATACCATACGGTCAAGCTGCTCCCACAACAGCTCTGTGGGGTTGAGATCTGGTGACTGCGCTGGCCACTCCATTACAGATAGAATACCAGCTGCCGGCTTCTTCCCTAAATAGTTCTTGTATAATTTGGAGGTGTGCTTTGGGTCATTGTCCTGTTGTAGGATGAAATTGGCTCCAATCAAGCGCTGTACACAGGGTATGGCATGGCGTTGCAAAATGGAGTGATAGCCTTCCTTATTCAAAATCCCTTTTACCTTGTAAAAATCTCCCACTTCACCAGCATCAAAGCAACCCCAGACCATCACATTACCTCCACCATGCTTGACAGATGGCGTCAGGCACTCTTCCAGCATCTTTTCAGTTGTTCTGCGACTCACAAATGTTCTTCTGTGTGATCCAAACACTTCAAACTTCGATTCGTCTGTCCATAACACTTTTTTCCAATCTTCCTCTGTCCAATGTCTGTGTGCTTTTAACCATATTAATCTTTTAGTTTTATTAGCCAGTCTCAGATATGGCTTTTTCTTTGCCACTCTGCCCTGAAGGCCAGCATCCCGGAGTCGCCTCTTCACTGTAGACGCTGACACTGGCGTTTTGCGGGTACTATTTAATGAAGCTGCCAGTTGAGGACCTGTGAGGCGTCTATTTCTCAAACTAGAGACTCTAATGTACTTGTCTTGTTGCTCAGTTGTGCAGCGGGGCCTCCCATTTCTCTTTCTACTCTGGTTAGAGCCTGTGTGTGCTGTCCTCTGAAGGGAGTAGTACACACCGTTGTAGGAAATCTTCAGTTTCTTGGTAATTTCTCGCATGGAATAGCCTTCATTTCTAAGAACAAGAATAGACTGTCGAGTTTCACATGAAAGCTCTCCTTTTCTAGCCATTTTGAGAGTTCAATCGAACCCACAAATGTAATGCTCCAGATTCTTAACTAGCTCAAAGGAAGGTCACTTTTATAGCTCCTCTAAACAGCAAAACTATTTACAGCGGTGCTAACATAATTGCACAAGGATTTTCAAGTGTTTTCTAATCATCCATTAGCCTTCTAACACAGTTAGCAAACACAATGTACCATTAGAACACTGGAGTGATGGTTGCTGGAAATGGGCCTCTATACACCTATGTAGATATTGCATTAAAAACCAGACGTTTGCAGCTAGAATAGTCATTTAGCACATTAACAATGTATAGAGTGTATTTCTGATTAATTTAATGTTATCTTCATTGAAAAAAGCTGTGCTTTTCTTGCAAAAATAAGGAAATTTCTAAGTGACCCTAAACTTTTGAACGGTTGTGTGTGTGTGTATGTGTATGTGTATATATATATATATATATATATATATTCAAAGTCAGGCAGCGTGTGGGTGCAAGCTCTAAGGAACAGACCAAGTTCCAAGTACATACAAAATGAAAAAATGAGCAACTCCAAGGTTCAAGTGAAAAAAATGGGTACTTTAATGCCCGTGTGACGTTTCAGCTCCGTCCACTGGAGCCTTTCTTGCTTGAGAAAGGCTCCAGTGGACGGAGCTGAAACGTTGCACGGGCAATAAAGTACCCCATTCTTTTCACTTGAACTTTGGATTTGCTTCTCATTTTTTCGTGTGTGTGTATATGTATGTATATAATACACACGCACACAGCGTTCCCTTTAAAAGTCTATGTAAAGTGCCTTGCAAAAGAAAGTAGTGTGTGTATGTGTATATATTACAGTCCAAATACAAATGAACACAGCACTCCACGAATCCAGAAATCAGGCCATGTGCTCGTCACCAGGGGATGAATCAATTCCCCTTTTTTTTAGCATAGAGAAAGACATAGAACGCAGTAACGGCACCAGGACTCCAAGATAGATGAAGACAGGGTGGATTTATTCACCTCAAAACAGTGACGTTTTGGTTCAACATAGCTTGAGAAAGGTTCCTGTTGAACTGAAACGTAGCTGTTTTGAGGTGAATAAATCCACCCTGCTCACAGTGAGTTCTGCGCTGTAATGAACCACCGCCCCAGAGCATTCCAGAATGCAGTTTTCTAATATTTTTTTGGCCCTGTGCAAAAATGTTGCAGACTTCTCTATATTATGTACTGAAAATATTGTCCTATGTGCTGAAGTGTATATTCTACAACATAAAGTTACATCCCAGAATTCTTTCTAGAGGTTACTTATTGCTGTACAACAGCACTTACACAGTGAGCCCTGCAATACCTGGATTCGGGTGTATGTTAGGAAATCGCACGCTGTTCTAATTTCAGCCTCTGGGACCTATTTCATTATAGCTTAGGGCCCCTTGAAGATGTTCTGTAAATGTATAGTAATCTTACTGTTGTATTGCCATGTTAAAATATGACGACTTTCCCTTTTTGTTTCTAGGAATTTTTTGAACACGCACAAAAACTTTGGGATGATGACGGTGTGAAGGCATGCTTTGAGAGGTCAAATGAATACCAACTCATTGACTGCGCACAATAGTAAGTGCTTTTTCCTCTGTTTTGGTAATATTGGCAAAATAAATACTTCAAGGGTCTATATGAGATTTTCTGGATTTTGCAATAGTGGCATTCTTTTCAATGAGCCTAATATAGTAGCTGCAATACCAGACATGGCCAATAAACAACAGTGGTGCTATTAAAGAAAAATCTTTAACCCCTTAAGGACACGGCCAATTTTGGCCTTGAGGTCAGAACCATTTTTTTATATTTCCCTCTGCATCCCGACGTTCATAACTTTTTTTTATTTTTTTGTACGACGTATTTGTGTGAGACTTTGTTTTTTTGCGGGACGAGTTGTACTTTATGTAGGTACCGTTTTTTTGGTACAAATACATTGTTTAATTTATATACATTTTTATTTTGGCGAAAATGAAGAAAAAAGCAGTTCCGCTGCAGCTTTAATCATCATAAATAATGTTATACATTTGTTGTACAGGTTGTTACGGTCGTGGCAATACCAAATATGTCTGTATTTCATGTTTTGGGACTTCTATTTTAAAAAGTTTATTAATTGTAAAAAATTAGTATTTCTGTGTATTTTTTACTTTTTTTTATTTAACAGGGACTTTCTGTGACTAGATCAAAGGGCAGTCCTCCCTTCTCTTATTTGCTTTGAATGCCGTGTTCAAGGGGTTAACGGCGGAGAGAAGAGGTTTCTCTTCTCTCCGCGGTTAGAGCGGTGCTATGGCTGTGTATTACAGCCGTTGCCTCGCTCCTGATCGCGCTCGGACACTGACTGTCACACAGGACAAGATTGCTCGTCCTAATACGCTAAGTAACCGCCGCTCAGGACGAGTATTCTTGTCCTGTTTCGGCAACTAGTTAATCTAATAAACCTGTTTAACTGTGTAAAAAAGAGTTTGTGAGATTTTTATTTTAATAGATGTAATTCGTAAGTAATTTATTTATACAGATAACACAAAATCCTAATGAAAAATTCTCTCTCATAAATGAAAAATATTTTTTGTAACAAAATATTTGTATGAGCAGAATAGAAGTGTATGTATATTTGTGTGTGTATTTTTTTCTAAATATATCTATGAATTAACCCCTTTAATGTAAATCAGTATGTTTTCTCACAAACACGTTTCACCTAGCCACATAAAGAGAACGTGGGACCGAAAGTCCCCCCCGAAGTGCTCCATGAGAATTGAGCGCTGGTGTGTATTCTCGACCAGCGCTGCTTTCATTTCTATGGCGCTGCCTGAGACAGCGGTCCCAGAAGTCCCATAGAGATTAATAAAACACGGGCCGAGGATGCGCTCCATTCTCGTGGAGCACTTGAAGGGGTTATGTGGGGACCGAAAAGTATTAGCAGTGTACTAATTAATATAATATACCTTCTGCTAATATACAACTACTGCTTGTACATAGAGTACAGCGGGGCCGGTCGAGTCGTAATGAAGGAAGACAGTGCAACTAGACTTCCGGTCCCCCGCCAGCGCTATAAAAACTATCAAAGTCTCATAATCATTGCGTTGGGGGACCGGATTGTATATTAGCGAGTGTACTCACATGCTGCACTGAGTACACTGCTAATACTTTTCGGTCCCCACATAACCTCTTTTGGTCTCCTGTTCTCCTCATCGCTGGGGGTCCCAGCAGTCGGTCCCCCAGCGATCACATGTATCCCCTATCTTATAAATGGGGGATACATGTGTTTTGTGGGAAAACCCTTTTATGGTATACTTAATTAGTACATTGTTTTTAGAATATTTCAAATACTATTAAAATGATTAAATGAATGGTTCTTCATATGCTGATGCCAAGCTTGCTCGTCTGGTATGAAGGCCATTGAAATGGTTAAGGAGGTTTGAATTCCCATTGAAAAGACCCATTTAAAAGCTTGACATGCGTTGAACTTCTCTAGGGCAGGTTATGGGAACTTCATTCTTGTGGGAACATAAGCTTTAGACTATTCAGTTATCAAACTTCATCATGTAAAAGTTTGATTTCTATCTTCAGTTGGGTGAATTTAGTAAAATATTGTTCTTGGCTTTTGAACAGAAGACCCGAGTGTAGAAAATACATAAGAAAACACAGGTGTGGGGTTCTTGCTGATCTGTCCTTTTATATAGCGTTAGTTATCCCACAGTGCAGCTTTTTCCTGTCATGTTCTACATACTCTGTAAAACAATGCAACAGCGTGGATACTCGAGCAGATGAAATTTGCCTACAATTACGGAATGACAGAGATGACGACATATTTTGTGATCCAATGCGGTTGCCACTTTATAGATAATGTGTTCTAAACAGTGGGTAAGAGAAATGTGTGGCACTTACTAAAATATACCGTTCAGAATTCCAGCGCCTTTTTTGCATTTTGAAACGCCACCCCCTGGTTATCAAGGACATCGCCCTGCTGCAATCGTTCCAAAAATGGCCGCTGATCATTGTAATGCACTGCGCCTGCGCTAGTTCCACGGTGCGCAAGCACAGATGAAAACTTAGTACAGTCACTGAACTTCAGTATGTTGTTAAGTGGCATTCAACCCCCTTACCAATTTTTTTAGACTACAGAGCGGCAGATTTTCTGTTGATGTTGCTCCAGAATTCTGGCTTAAGTTGCAACTTTTTTTTTTTTGGCATGTGTTATTTTTGACATTCATTAATGAAATACGCCACAAAAAATAGATGTTTGCAACTTGTCCACCAGGGGCGTGGCTTAAGATGCACCAAATGGCGCCACAATTTTGGTATGGAAAAAAATTTAGGAAAATAAGCAAACCAGGAGTCGTCATAAAGTTAGGGAGACGTGTCCAGAGGTGCACCAAATTTAACATCCAGCATGAGCCACTGATAAATTTGGCGCATTCAGTATAATTCCAAGCTGTCTGAATTTCACAGTTTAAGTAAATCTGCCCCATTGTGTATAAAGTGGCCAACCCCCTCAGTATAGCTGTATTTGTTGTAGTGACCTGCGTATTATGCCTTTTTTTTCTGGCTGGAGTAAAAATGACACACATAAACCGGCCTCAATATCCACAATGAAATCTGCATGGGTTACAAGCAAATTTTGTTGGGGATTTCAGTTAAGATGCTGGTGTGGATTTCAGTCTTTGCTTTGCAATGAACAAAATCCAGCAGTAAAATGGCAGAAAAGTCACTTTGTGCCCCCATATAGACATTGGGCCCTGTTTATGTCCCCATATAGAAGTTAGGCCCCCAGTTTGTAATACCATAAATTTAGTGTCCTCTGTATATAGTACCACACATCCCCCCCCTCTCCCGGGGAGTGCCGCGCTGTAGGTAGCGGGGTTTCCTCTAGGAGTGGAATCCCCAGCCAGAGCATTGCCAACGCTATTGCTGGGGATTCTTCCACTTCAGGAGAAGCCCCTGACGTCACTGTCCATATATGGACAGTGTTGTCAGGGGCAACCCCAGAGCCATCGTCCCGGGCAGAGCACTACTAGTACTCTGCCTGGAACTCCTGCACTGCTCCTGACATCACTGTCCATATACAGATAGTGATGTCTGGAGCAGAGCTGAAGTCTCGGGCAGAGCGCTAGTAAAGGCTCTGCTCCTGGATTCCGGACCTGGGGAAGCCCCTGACACTACTGTCCATATGCGGATAGTGATGTCAGGTGCAACCCCAGAGCCAATGTTCCGGGCAGAGCGCCACTAACACTCTGCCTGGGACACTGCTCTCCTCCTGACCTCACTGTCCATATATGTGCTGCCGTACATCGGCAGCACCCCCCCCCCCCCAGGGTAGGATTGATACACTCCCAACTAGGGATGTCACAATACCAGAATACGGACTTCGATACCGATACTTCGTGTAGTATACTCCATACCAAAACGATACTTTTGCCAACAATAATAATAATAAAAAAAGTTTTCTGATGTGAGGCGCGTGGTGTGATGAATTTTGAACCTCCACGTGCCTCACATTAATAGTAATTAACCCCATCATGTTGCTCAGTCATAATGGACAACATTGAGTTAATGTGTGAGGTACAGGATGGGGTTAATTACGATTAATGTGAGGCACATGGAGGTTCAAAATTCATAATACCTCGTGCCTCACATTAATGTTTGTTTATTTTTATTTAACATTACTTTACTTATTTTTTTTTACTTTTTTATTTTTAAACTTTAATGTACTGGCATATACGTATATGCCAGTATATTAGCCTGTGTACTGATAGTACACAGGCAGTTGTTAGGACATACCTAAGTATGCCCTAACAGGAAATATAGTCAGACAGCCCTGGGGTCCTTCAATGGACCCTGCGCTTTCTGCCCATATATGATATGGCCCTCGATCGCGTCAAAGGAATTCCCTGTGACGCGATCCAAAGTGCATCCCCCTTCTCATTTTCCCCTTGAATGCTGCGGTCAGCTTTGATCGCAGCATTTAGGGGAATAACGGTGGAGAGGAGAGGTTTCTCTGATCTCCGCCAGCGGGGCTGCGGTTGTATAATACAGCCATTGCCCCGCTCCTGACAATAAGTGCGTGTGCGGTCAGCATGAGGTGATGCGGCTGGCACTGCACTAATGAGCGGCGGCGCAGGCACTGAAGACAGAACATGGGGGTGTTTTGCAGTGCGCCCGCCATGTTCTGTCCTCAGTGCCGCCGCTCATTAGTGCAGCGCTGGTCGCATCACATCATGCTGACCACGCGCGCACTTCTCAGGAGCGGGGCAATGACTGTATTACACAGCCGCAGCCCCGCTCTCATACATTCGTGTATTACAAATTGAGCTGTGCAGCCGCATAGCTTAGTATCGAAATACATGAAATGACGGTATCGAACCGTTTGAGGGTGCACGTCATCGAAACAGTATCGAAGTTTCGATGCATCGTGCATCCCTACTCCCAACATCCAAATAAAGCCTCAGTTTACAACCTGCAATAACCCTGCAACCTCTACTTTACCGGATGAACAGCTTCTACCCTCACCTACTCTCCTTCCCTTGTAGATTGTAAGCCTTTGCTGTCGGGCTCCTCCTTACGTACCAGTCTGCCATTCATGAAGCTCCTGTTTATTGTACTTGTTTTTATTGTCTTCTGTCATTTGTTTAAACCCTTTTTTATATGTGCAGCACCCTAGAATTAATGGCGCTTTAAGATTAATACATGTAAATGGAGCAAAATGGGCACCACTCCTATGTTTATTTCTGTCAATGCACATGGAAATGAAAATAAGTTATTGCTCTTAAACATGCAAATTGTGATCAAATATAATGAATAGCAAGCGAACTAACGTATTAATGAGATTTTCATACAAAAGCATTGTATGACCTGCCATGTGACCGCAGCAATGGGACCCAGATGCATCCCGTGAACTGTCTACTTTTAATACCAATGTAAATGCGCAGTTGTTCTCCACTGAACAAACGTGCAAAATTAGAGCCGGCCTATCTCTACTTGCTGCACAAAACCTCATCATATTGTATACATCTCGCCTATCTTTCTAATTCCTGTTTTTTTAAAATCTTTGTCTTGTATGTGTTCATCCGGAAGTCGTATGATTTTTTTGTGTTATTTTTTTTTTTTTTTCGTTTTTTTTGCTTCTAGAAACCTATAAAGATATATTATGAAATAGGCGCAAAATGTTTAAAATAAATACAAAACGGTTTTAAAAGGTGGAAGTCTGTAAGCTTCCCCTTGTGGTGACTGCAGATGGCCAGAATTTTATTATTTTAAAGGGATTTTCCCATCTTCAGAAGCAATGGCATAAGGCTAGGATGGGCGGAAGTCAAACTTCGGGGTCCCCCGCCAATCTTATGAACAAATCGGCAAAAGAACCTTCGGGAATTCCTCTGCACAAGGCATGTCCCGTCTACCTGCTGTGTGGAAAATTACAATATCATTCCTTTCAAGTTGCACAGAATATGGAGCCCACACTTTTTATCATGAAAAAACTGTGATGGAAGCGCTGCGGTCCCTTCAGTCAGAGGATCATGGGAGTCCCACAGGGCCATCATCTTATGGTGGAAGAACCTCTAAGTCTATGGCTATGTGAAAGAAAGCAAGGAACTTGAAGCTTTTTATCAAAAGAAAAGAGTTATGAACCCTTAGGCTAGGGCAGGGGTCAGCAACCCGTGGCACTCCATTGGTTGTGAAAGTACAACTCCCAGCATGCCCTGACAGCCGCAGGCTTAAGTGCCACTGGTTGCTGACCCTTAAGTGGGAGATTATTGGTGTCTTTTGGTCACGGTAAAGTCTTGGGTTACTGTGACGGACATCAGTGTGTTTTTATGAGCGAAAAGTTTGAATTTCGCCAATTTAAAATCGTCTTTCAGGTGACTCATCTTTTGTGTATGGGTAGGTTTAAGCCTGAGTGAAGAACCATGTTGTCTCCTTCTGGCTGCTCAGGTCAAAAGGTTTATACATCAAGAATGGAGGTGACTTCTGGTAAGCCAAGGAGGCATACAGTGCATACAATTTTGGGAACAGGGAGAGGTTTATTAAGTTGAGATGCAACAGCTGAGCAAAGAACGCGACCCCTTTTTGATAAGAAGTTGGCTTCTCAAAACACCTGGCGGTCAGCTGTTCGCAGGTGGACGCTGCATTTTTCATGTAACATTATAGGCTGGCCATTAAAGTGAAAAGCCAACCATGTAATGCATGGATGGACCACGGCCCGGCTCTCCGTTGCGGTTCATATGGGGGAGTCTAATACAGCATATGACCCTAATAGAGAATATGAACATGGGTTGTCTATTTGAAACAATATATACCCCCCCCCTGTGTTAACCCCTTAAAGACACAGCCTGTTTTCGTCTAATGGACCAGGCCATTTTTTACAAATCTGACATGTCCGTTTGTGATCATAACTTTGAAAAGCTTTTATTTTTTCATGCAATTCTGAGATTTTCTCGTGCAATTTATCAAAGGGTTTATTGCGCATTTAGACCCCACAGGTTTTTTGTGGAATTAGGCAGTGAAAATTAATATCAAATTTTTTTCCACTAAAATGTTAACATTTTTCATTTCTACAAGGGTTAAAGGAGAAAAAGCACCCCAACATTTGGAAAGCAATCTCTCCCGAGTACGGCAATACTCCATATGTGGTCATAAACTGTTGTTTGGATACATGGCACGGCTCTGAAAGGCAGGAGCGCTACTTGGCATGCAGATTTTGCTGGAATGGTTTTTGGTGCCATGTCGCATTTGCAAAACCCTTGCCGGACCAAATCTGTGGAAACTCTCCCACCCCCCCCCCCCCCCCAAATGTGAGCCCATTTGGGAAACTGAACCCTAAGGCAACTTATCAAGTGGTGTAAGTGAGCATTTTGACCCCACAGGCTTTTTGCTGAATTTAGTGGAATTATGCTGTGAAATTGAAAATTACATTTTTTTCTGACAAAACTTGGACATTTTTCAATTTTTACAGAGAATAAAGGAGAAAAGGCACCCCAACATTTGAAAAGCATTTTTCTTAGAATTATGGCAATACCCCATATGGGGTCATAAACTGCGGTTTGGACACACGGCAGGACTCCGAAAGGCAGGAGCGCTATTTGGCATGCAGATTTTGCTGGCTTGGTGTTAGGCGCCATGTTACATTTGCAAAACCCTGAGGTACCAGAGTACAGTGGAAGCCCCCAAGAAGTGACCCCATTTTGGAAACTTCACCCCTCAAGGCATTTAACATTTGCCTGGACATATGACAGGGCTCAGAAGTGAGGAGCAACATGCGCATTTGAGGTCTATTTTGGTGATTTTCACAGCATTGGCTCACAATTGCAGGGCTCTGGGTTCAAGCAGTAAAACAAACCCCCAAGCAGAGACCCCTATTTTGGAAACTACACCCCTTAAGGCATTTTAAGGGGTGTAGTAAGCATTTTGACCCCACAGGTGTTTTGTCATTAGAAATTAATGCGCACCGGATGGTGCAAAGTGAAAATTGGCATTTTCCACTGATATGCCATTTTAGTACACAATATGTTCTGCCCAGTTTGTGCCACTGAAGACAAATACCTCATAAAATGTTAAACGGGTTTTTACGGGTATGGCAATGCCATATATGGGGACGTAAACTGCTGTTTGGGCACGCTGTAACATTCAGAAGCGAGGAAGCGCTATTTGGCACTTGGAGTGAACATTTTGCTTGGTAGTAGTTCTGTTTGGTGTATTGCTGATATTTCAGTTTATAATGTGGGGGCATATGTAAGCTGGGCAGAGTACATCAGGGCATAATAAGAGGGTGTAATAATGCGGTAAATAAATAATTCATAGATATGTGGCCAGTCTCGCACTGGTAAATGGTGTCCTATCTTATCCGCTTTTGGAACGATCTGTACATTTTGTGTTGTCATATTCTGGGAGCCAGAACTTTTTTATGTTTTCTTCAACTGAGCTGTGTGAGGGCTTATTTGTTGCGGGACAATCTGTAGTTTTCATTGGTACCATTTTGGGGTACACACAATTTTTTTAACTCTCTTTATTCCTTTTTTTGTTAAGCAAGGTGACAAAAAAACTGTCAGAATTGCTGGTTTTTGATTATTTTTTTTACGGTGTTCACCGTGGCCTATAAATGAAAATTTTACTTTATTCTGCGGGTTGATAGGATTACGGCGATACCAAATGCATATGTTTTTTTATGTTTTGCAGCGTATGCACAATAAAATCATTATTTTTTAAAAAAAAATTCGGCCATTGAGCGCTGCGGGCAAAAATTCAGCGAAAAACTCTCTCTGCCTCCCATTGATGTCAATGGGAGGTCAGAGACGTAAACGCCCGAAGATAAGGCACGTTGCTGCTTTTTCCTGCGAGACGGTTTTTCCGATCGCGGGGAAAAACGCCTCCGCCTCCCATTGAAATCAATGGGAGGCATTTTCAGCAGCTTTTTGGTACGGTTTCCGCGTCAAAAAACGTGCCAAAAAACTCAGCGTGAACAGGGCCTAATGCATTGCACTACCCACGTAGTCCAATTCATTAGAGCTGTCAGTCATTCACGGACAGTAAACCACTTCGGTCCCGTCTCTGGACGGGGCCTAATAGGCTATCGTATGTGGCAGATCAGGAGGCCATTGTCAGGCCTCCGGTTGCCATAGTAACTATCAGCATCCTCACGATCACATCGTGTCCATGCCAATCGCTACAAACCACTAAGATGCCGTGATCACTTTTGATCGTGGCATCTATGGGGTTAATGGCAGGGATTGGAGTTAGCTCCATTTCCTGCCGTTACAGCACGGTGTCAGCTGTAACATACAGCCGACACCGCCGGCTGATGTCGCAGGCTCAGCTCCCGATCCTGCCTCCGCACGCGCTTAGCAGGCCTCTGTACTTGGCAGACAGGTGGCCATTGTTAGGCCTCCGGTCTGCCAGTACAGCCATCTGAATCCCGCAATTGGCATTGTGGGGTTCCGATCTGCTAGGAAACACCATAGATGCAGCGCTCGCTTTTGAGCGCTGCATCTAAGTGGTTAATCGACCGGATCAGAGACTAGCTCCGGTCCTGGCCTTGCCCCAGGGAGTCAGCTGTAATATACACCTGACACCCTCATTACATTGTGTTGCGTTAAGTCCTTAACAACGACAACAACGTTCTATTAAGTTGGATGTCGTTAAGGGGTTAACTATTTTTACTAAAATGTTATAAAGAATAAGACCATAAAGCCAAATATCAACCAAAGATGCATGCTATCGTCCGTATATCATACATGCCAAGCAACCTCTCTAAACCTCATTTTTAGAGTCCTGATTTTGTATGTAGTGGTAAATGGCACAAATTGGCAGGCAAGATTTTCACATGTAGCAGTAGACCACATACTTGGCACTCCATTGTGTATATATACACACAGTATTTTAACATCGTTTTATTTTTACTGCATTCCATGTGACGTGCAAAGTAAAAACCTCCTGAAATGGCACAAGTCTTGTGTCTAGTGCAGTATTGAAGTGCCTTCCAAGCTTGCATCTGTTTCATCGTACTTTCATATGTATGGTTTACTATATGTAGTAATAGTATTTGTTCGAGGTTACAATAATGGCTGCCACACCTCTGCAAATATTGGAAAATATCATCTTTATCAGAAACGATGAGGTTTTTCTGTTTGCTTTTCTATGACTTTCTAAATGTTCCTGGCTTTCTAAAGCATGGTGTGTGTTATTGATGGCAATATGGTTTGCTTTTAACAGCTCTTGTGGGTTATACTAATGTAATGTTAATTGTCATTTATTTTCATTCAGAAACCTCTTCCTGTCTAAAGACAAAAAGTCTAGTGTACAAGTTTCAAAGATTAGTGTCAGGGCAGAGCATATGATGGTATGGTTATTTCCTAATCTTAGAATCTCTTTGGAAACCTTGTTTGCCTTATTTAATGAATGAAGTCACTCATTATATATATATCTATTGCATGCACAAATCTTTACAGATATGTCTAGTTGTTGCACAATTCTTGTGAATCCATAGAAAAGTGCACATTGTGTTGACACGACATCTCCGGCAGTCAGACTCCCAAGGCCCTTTTACACGGGCAAACGAGCGTTCATATGAAAACTCGTTTCCAATCATTGCTCTGTGTAAACAGGGTAACGATGAGCCGAAGAACGAGCAAATGCTATAATTTATGCAGCAGTAAATTTTCTTGTCGGCAGCACTGTGTAAACTGGAATATGTGCTTCCGACATGATGGAAATGCATTGGGCCCCGAGTGATCGTAGTAACGATCGTTCGTCCCCATACATAACTGTTTATATTTCCTGGTGAAAGGAGCAAACGAGCGCCAATCAACGAGCTGAGCTGTGTTCTTGATCGGCGCTTGTTTTTACGGCTCATATTGCCCGGTGCAAAAGGACCATTATTGCGTTGCTGGTAAATCACTCCCGCAGATGTCAACATAGCCAGATGGAGGAGAACATAATACATTGCTACATCATACCACGGAACGCAGAGGAGGACCTTTATTAAGACTGACGTTTCGTACGCATTTATGAGTCCACTTCCAGTTCAACACCCCCCCCCCTCCCCTCACCCCTGCAAATGAACATAACATTAAAACCTTTAGTTACCACCCCACTATCCCCCACTCCCCGGCTCCCCTAAGGGTATGTGCACACGATGAGAGGCATTTACGTCTGAAAAGACAGACTGTTTTCAGGAGAAAACAGCTGCCTCGTTTCAGTCGTAAATGCTCCTCCTCGTATTTTGCGAGGCTTCTCTGACAGCCGTAAATTTTGAGCTGTGCTTCATTGAGTTCAATGAAGAACGGCTCAAATTACGTCTGAAAAAAGTGCCCTGCACTTCTTTTGACGAGGCTGTATTTTTACGCGTCGTCGTTTGACAGCTGTCAAACGACGACGCGTAAATGATAGGTTGTCTGCACAGTACGTCGGCAAACCCATTCAAATGAATGGGCAGATGTTTGCCAACGTATTGTAGCCCTATTTTCAGACGTAAAACGAGGCATAATACGCCTCGTTTACGTCTGAAAATAGGTAGTGTGAACCCAGCCTAAGACTCTCACATCAGGCCAATCTGTGTCACAGCCTTATATTCAGTGGGCCATCTAAATTCATGGACGACTATCAATTGGACTTTCAAGCTGTGTCTACAGTTGGGTGATCTAGTTGTGAATTATGGCCACATATACCCTTGGATGGTTATTATATACAACCTGCTTGTCGAATCCTTACCAGATGACTTTCCCCTTCTGGTTTCTTGGACATTCTGGTCTCTGTTCCCACATTATGGAATAGTTGTGTTCCCAAAAGAGATTCATTATACATTTCAGATATCAGACCTCTCCTTTTTTTTGGCTTTCAGTCTCCTAACCCACATATGTACCTAATAATATAATAATAATTTTTATTTATATAGCGCCAACCTATTCCGCAGAACTTTACAGTTCAGGGGGTACATTGTACGGACAAAATCCAACATTACATAGTGACCAAACTAAATTACAATTCAAACCAGAGGAGTGGGGACCCTGCTCGTAAGAGCTTACAATCTATTTACCTTTTTGTTAACTTTTCTTCTGTAGTGTTTTGTATTAATATATATTTGGATTAGCTAAATATTGCTTCTCTTGTTTTCTTTTATAGAAATTCTATACATACTACAGTTAGCTATTCTTTATACCATTGCGGCATATGGGGATGGAAGCAGTGGCGTAGCTATAGGGGTCGCAGCGGTCGCACTTGCGACCGGGCCCCTAAGCCTGGGGGGGCCCACGGGCCCCCGTTGCCATACTGTATGCTTCCAAAAAAAATCTTCTGTGCCGTAAAGCCGGCACTTCCTGGTTACGGTCACATGGTACACTTAGTGTACCATGTGACCGTGTTGTCACGTGACACGTCTTCCGGACAGTGGAGTGGAAGAGTCGGTGCCGAGGACTCCAGGTGAGCTGCAGTCTGTGTTGTGTTGTAATGTATTGTGATGTAATGTGTTGTGATGCCTTGTAATGTATTGTGCTGTTTGCGGTGGAGAGGAGGGGGGGGGGGCCGTTAAATCACAGCCCCCCCTCCTCTCTCCACCGCAAACTTCACAATACAACACAATACAGTATAGTACACATGACTATGAGAGCGGGGCTGCGGCTGTGTAATACAGCCATTGCCCCGCTCCTGAGTCCTGACATGTGCGCGCCGTCAGCATGATGTGATGCGGCCAGCGCTGCACTAATGATCTGCGGCACTGAAGACAGAACATGGCGGGTGCACTGCAAAACACCCCCATGTTCTGTCCTCAATGCCTGAACCGCCGCTCATTAGTGCAGCGCCGGCCGCATCACCTCAGGCTGACCGCGCGTGCACTTGTTGTCAGGAGCGGGGCAATGACTGTATTACACAGTCGCAGCCCCGCTCTATAACGGCGGAGATCAGAGAAACCTCTCATCTCCGCCGTTATTCTCCTGAATGCTGCGATCAAAGCCGACTGCAGCATTCAGGGGAAAGTGAGAAGGGGGGATGCCCCTGGATCGTGTCACAGGGAATTCCTGTGACGCGATCGAGGGCCATACCATATATGGGCAGACAGCCCTGGGGTCTATTGAAGGACCCCAGGGCTGTCTTACCATATTTCCTGTTAGGGCATACTGAGGTATGTCCTAACAACTGCCTGTGTGCTATCTGTCCACAGGTTAATGTACTGACATATATCTGATATATGCCAATACATTGAAGTTTAAAAATAAAGTAAAAACAAAGTAATGTTAAATAAAAAAAACACACATTCACCTTTTTTACTATAAACATTAAAATAGTTCTCAATACATAAAATATACACATATTGGGTATTGGCGCGGCCGTAATAACCTGCACAACGATTTTTTTTTGCATTATTTGTGATGTGTGCGCTGTAAAAAAATAAAATAAACTGCTTTCTATCACTTATTGTGAGGCACAAGGTGTGAAGAATTTAACCTCCATGTGCCTCACATTAATAGTAATTAACCCCATCATGTACCTCACACATTAACCCATTATGACTGAGAAACATGACGGGATTAATTACTATTAACGTGAGGCACATTCAAAATTCAGCATCACACCTCGTGCCTCACATTAGAAAACGAAAGAACTTTTTTTTTTTATTACTGTAAACGAAGTATCGGTATCAAAGTCCAAATTTTGGTATCGTGACATCCCTACACTGTGGGTCGCGTCCCCCTGGGGATTCGTGTGAAGACCTCCGGGGGGTCGCGAGTCACTCACCGAGGTCCCGATTCCATTCAATCCTGGAGCAAGGAGCTGACATCTCCTTGATCCAGCATTCACTGTGCCCTGAGCAGCTCGACGCAGGCAGGCGGGATGTAGCGACATCTTCGCGCCTGTCTGCTCCGAGTCACTCATAGCACAGACCGGAGGAGGCGAAGGATCCTGCACCCGGCGTGGGAACGGGCATAGGTAAGTAATTATGCTATTTCTTTTATTATGCACATATGGGGGCATTATACTGTATGGGGGGGGGGGTGCTGATATTGTGTGGGGGGCATTATACTGCATGGGGGCAGATATGGCATGGGGGCTGATAAGATGGGGGCATTATACTGAATGGGGGCTGATATGGGGGAATTATACTGAATGGGGGCTGATATGGGGGAATTATACTGTATGGGGGCTGATATGGGGAGCATTATACCGTATGGGGCTGTTATGGGGGGGCATTATACTGTGTGGGGGCAGCTATGGGAGCATTATACTCTGTGGGGGCATTATACTATGGGGGCTGTTGGGCAAAGCGTCTGGGCATAGGCACGCACAGGGGTCTGATGATAATGATGATGGTGGTGTTGGGGAGTGGTAGGGGGGCCCAAGCTGAATTCTTGCACCCGGGCCCATGAGCCTTTAGCTACGCCCCTGGATGGAAGTAGGCTGAGCAACGCATAATACTAAAAATATATTGGACTATCTTATATACAGTATGTCTTATTCATGCTTGTTATCCATTTTATAAAAAATTGACTTCTCAAAAAAATGTGCGTTGTAGTAATTTTCTCTTTTTTTTATATAGCTGGGATTCTACGTTTTCTAGTTTATTCGAACCAGGAAGGGTTAGGCTGGATTCACACGAGCATGTTCGGTCTGTTGTGGACGGAACGTATTTCGGCCGCAAGTCCCAGACCGAACACACTGCAGGGAGCCGGGCTCCTAGCATCATAGTTAGGTACGACACTAGGAGTCACTGCCTCGCTGCGGGACAACTGTCCCGTACTGTAATCATGTTTTCAGTACGGGTCAGTAGTTCCACGGAGAGGCAGGGACTCCTAGCGTCGTACAGAACTATGATGCTAGGAGCCCGGCTCCCTGCAGTGTGTTCGGTCCAGGACTTGTGGCCGAAAAACGTTCCGTCCATTATGGACGTAATGTGCTCGTGTGAATCCAGCCTTACCATTGTCTGTGCCCAAATATATATTCATTATTATTCCTGCTTATTACTGTTTGAACCGACTTTCAGACCTTTTTTCCTCTACTTCTTTTTTTCTTTACATGATAAAAGATACCCAAATATCATCCTATGTGATGAGACATTATGGAATAACTTGATATTTGGCTTCTTTAACCCCTTAACGCTCCATGACCTACTATTAGGTCATGCTAACTGTAGCGTTCGCGCTCAGTGACCTAATAGTAGGTCATGGAGTAAACACGGCGCCGTTCGCGCGGGGCGCGTTCATGAGCTGTGATAGCTGCTGTTTCCGACAGCAGACTATCACTGCTCAATGTGCCGGGACCGATCGCGGAGCTCCCCCGCAGATTAACCCCTCAGAAGCCGCGTTCAATAGCGATCGCGGCTTCTTAGGGGTTAATCCGCCATCGCCAGCCTGCTACACGATAGCGGCCGGCGATGGTGACTATGGCAACCGGACACCAAACAATGGCGTCCGGCTATGCCATAGACGGAAGCCTAGTGGGTCCTGCCAACGTCAGGACCCACTATGCTTGCTGTCAGTGAGTAGCTAACAGTTCTAATACACTGCACTACGCATGTAGTGCAGTGTATTAGAATAGCGATCAGGGCCTCCTGCCCTCATGTCCCCTAGTGGGACAAAGTAATAAAGTAAAAAAAAAGTTAAAAAAAGATGTGTAAAAATAAGAAAATAAAAGTTTTAAAAGTAATAAAAGTAAAAGTCCCACTTTTTACCTTATCAGTCCTTTATTATTAATAAAAATATATAAACAAACAAATAAACTATACATAATTGGTATCGCCGCGTCCGTAACGGCCTGAACTACAAAATTATTTTGTTATTTATCCCGCACGGTGAACGCCGTAAAAAAAAATATTAATAAACCGAACCAGAATCACAATTGTTTGGTCACTTCACCTCCCAAAAAATGGAATAAAAAGAGATCAAAAAGTTGCATGTATCTAAAAACGGTATTGATGGAAACTACAGTCCGTTACGCAAAAAATAAGTCCTGGCACGGCTTTATTGATTGAAAAATAAAAAAGTTCTGGCGCTTAGAATAAGGTAACACAAAAATTAATGATTTTTTACAAAACGCCATAAGACATAAAAAAAAAACTAAACATCTGGTATCGCCGTAATCGTATCGCCCCGCAGAATAAAGTGAATGTGTCATTTATAGCACACGGTGAACGCTGTAAAAAAATTAGAATAAAAAAACAATAGTAGAATTGCTGTTTTTTAGTCACCACGCCACCTAAAAATAGAATAAAAACTGATCAAAAAGCCGCATGCACCCCAAGAAAACTACAATGGATTCCTCAAGGGGTCTAGTTTCCAAATTGGGGTCACTTTTGGGGGGTTTCCAATGTTTTGGCACCACAAAACCTCTTCAAACCGGACATGGTGCCTAATAAAAAAGAGGCCTCAAAATCCACTAGGTGCTCCTTTGCTTCGGAGGCCGGTGCTTCAGTCCATTACCGCACTAGGGCCACATGTGGGATATTTCTCAAAACGGCAGAATCTGGGCAATACGTATTAAGTTGCGTTTCTCTGATAAATCCTTTTGTGTTATAAAAAAAATGGTAGAAAGCGGATTTTCTGACAAAAAAAAAATATGTAAATTTCACCTCTACTTTGCTCTAAATTTCTGTGAAACACAAAGGGTTCATAAACTTTCTAAATGCTGTTGTGAATACTTTGAGGGGTCTAGTTTCTAAAATGGGTATTTGATAGGGGTTTCTAACATATGGGCCCCTCAAAGCAACTTCAGAACTGAACTGGAACCTAAAAAATAAATAAATGAGGCAATACTTCGCTTCTTACATTATACTGATAATGAGCCGTGCCCACCCCGAGATGACCCCAGTTTTGACCGTTTGTATAAACGGAGACCCCTATTAGACCGTTTCAGTGCCCGGTTTTCCCAAGCATACACCCCCGAGAAGTGTATTTCTATTGATGAGTCCCTGGTACATTTTAAAGGGAGGGTTCAATTCCGCGAGTACCTGCCGGGTAAGAGGGCAAGGTATGGCATGAAGATGTATAAGCTGTGAGAGTGCATCAGGGTATACCTACAGGTTTAGGATATATGAAGGAAAGGCCACCCCCAAACCAGACTGCATCCTGGACTACAATAGGTACATGGGAGGGATGGACTTGTCAAATCAAGTCCTGAAGCCCTACAATGCCATGCGGTGTGGTATAAGAAGCTGGCCGGGCACATCATACAGATGGCATTGTACAACGCGTACGTGCTACGTCGATGTGCAGGCCAGAGGGGAACTTTCCTGGAATTTCAAGATCTAATCTTTAGGGACCAGGAAGGGGGGGCACCCAGTACTTCTGGAGGCGAGGCCACACGCATCGTACCAGGGCAACACTTTCCAGGAGAAGTTCCCCAAACCGGTGGAAAGGGAAAGAGTCAAAAGAGGTGCAGAGTCTGCTATAAGAGGGGGATAAGGAAGAACACAATATACCAATGTGACTCCGCACAACTTACCCCCCTCATCTTTCCATTCTGAGCCCTGCCTTATGCCCAGGCAGCTGATAACAGCCACATGTAGGGTATTGCCGTACCTAGGAGAACCCACATTACAATTTAAGGGGTGTATATCTCCGGTGGCGCATGCTGGGCACAATATATTGGACACTGAAATGGCATATATATATATAAAATTGCAAATCTCACTCTGCACCATCTGCTGCGCATTATCTTTTACACAGTACCTGTGGGGTCAAAATGCTCCCTACACCTCTAGATGAATGTCTTAAGGGGTGTAGTTTTTAAAATGGGGTCACTTCTCGGGGGTTTCAGCTGTACTGGTACCTGAGGGGCTTCTGCATACATGACTTAGCACCAGAAAAGCTCCAGTAGGCCAAATGGTGGTCCTTTCCTTCTGAGCCCTCCCATGGGCCCAAACGGCAGTTTATCACCACAAATGGGGTATTGTCGCACTAAGGACAAATTGGGCAACAAAATGGGGTATGTTGTTCCCTGTGAAAATAAGAAATTTTGATCAAAAATGACATCTTATTGGAAAAAATATCATTTTTTTCATTTCACAGCCCAATTCAAATAGGTGCTGTGAAAAAACTGTGCGGTCAAAATGATAACAAAAACCATAAATGAATTCCTTGAGGGGTGTAATTTCCAAAATGGGGTCACTTCTGGTGGGTTTCCATTGTTTTGATACCTCAACACCTCTTCAAACCAGGCATGCTGCCTAAAATATATTCTAATAAAAAAGAGGCCTCAAAATGCACTAGGTGCTTCTTTGCTTCTAGGGCTTGTGTTTTAGTCCACGAGCGCACTAGAGCCACATGTGGGACATTTCTAAAAACTGCAGAATCTGGACAATACATATTTAGTAGTGTTTCTCTGGTAAAACCTTCTCTGTTACAGAAAAAAATTGAATAAAATTGAAATTCAGCAGAAAAAATGAAATTTGCAAATTTCATTTCCACTTTGCTTTAATTCCTGTGAAATGCCTGAAGGGTTAAAAAAACTTTCTAAATGCTGTTTTGAATACTTTGAGGGGTCTAGTTTTTAAAATGGGGTGTTTTATGGGCGTTTCTAATACATAGGCCCCTCAAATCCACTTCAGAACTGAACTGGTACCTTCAAAAAAAGGCTTTTGAAATTTTCTTAAGAATATGAGAAATTGCTGTTTATGTTCTAAGCCTTGTAACGTCCAAGAAAAATAAAATAATGTTCAAAAAAACGATGACAATCTAAAGTAGACATATGGGAAATGTGATCTAGTAACTATTTTGGGTGGTATAACCGTCTGTTTTCCAAGCAGATGCATTTAAATTCTGAAAAATGCTATTTTTTGTAAATTTTCTCTACATTTTGCAATTTTTCACAAATAAAGACTGAATATATCGACCAAATTTTACCACGAACATGAAGCCCAATGTGTCACGAGAAAACAATCTCAGAACCGCTTGGGTAGGTTTAAGCATTCCGACGTTATTACCACATAAAGTGAAATATGTCAGATTTGAAAAATGGGCTCTGAGCCTTAAGGCCAAAACTAGGCTGCGTCCTTAAAGGAACAGTGTTAAGGTTGGCATACACTGTCACACATGTGGGAATGGTCTTTGCCTATTTTTATGGTGTATAATTCCCGGAAAATCCGTACGCATTGGTTCATTTACCAATCTGGTTGTGTTTCATCTATTTTTTGGGGGGAATTGAGGCTTTAGTCTTTATACACATTAACCTTTTTGTTGTATTTTTATATGGATCAACATAAATAAGTTATATATTTGTGTTTGACAAATGCGTTACGGTTTCATCTTCCGTACATGCCGTGTACATGAGGTTTAATAATGAGCACTACATACTGTTATGCAAGTCCTATTCATATTCATTTGTAGAGCCTTTGTAATGGCTATTGTGGTGGACTCTTGACCAAGAGACTTTTATGATCGTTCTCATCAGCAGTTACTCTAAAAATAGATAAGTGTTTTTTTTTTCACTGTAGACTTCTTGCCGACGTAACACATTAAGCCTTGAATTTATAGAATTGTTACTGTTAAAGAATAATATTTTTTCTATTGGTACTGCTGTCTGTGTTTACTCAATAAGGGTGCCCATTCACACTAGCATATTTTTTTATTAATAATAAAATGTATAGAATCAGAATCCTCAACATTGATTTCAAATGTGATGACTGATTCTTTTCTTATCACTTGCCATTAATGGGTTTCTGGTTTCCTGTGAATAATTTGACTATCGTATAATGAAAGTTATGCAACTTTCTAATGTACTTTGTGATTTAATTAATCACCAGTTTCAAGATCTCTGCTTGCTGTCCATGGATTGGATCATTCTTATCAGAGGCTGGAACCTTAAAGGGATCCTGTCATCTAGGTTATGCTGCCCTTACCGAGAGGTCTGTCACTTATGTACTAATGTGAAGTAGGTTTGGAAAACTTATATTTTAATCCATGCAGCACGTGGCAAACAGAGAAGAGTCCAATGTGTTCCTGAGCTGCCACTCCCTCCACCTACTTCCTGCTGATTGTCCGAGTTCTCCCTATTAGGCCCTGTTCACACAGAGTATTTTGACAAGCTTTTTGGAGCGGAAACCGCTCTGCAAAACTCATCAAAAACCGTCCAAAATTATTTTTTTCCCGTAGTACTCAAAAACGCAGCGAAAATCGCGGCAAACGACATGCAGGAAGGACAAAATCTGCCTCAAAATCCCAAACGGAATTTTGAGGCAGAATTTTCCTCCTGCAAAAATCTGTGTGAACGAGGCCTTAGGGTATGTTCACACAGGGCAGATATGCTGCCTAAAAGTACACCGCGTAACCACCCTAAAGCCCTAAGGGAATTTCGGCTGAAAAGCAGTTTTTTGGCAAGACTGTCCAATGCGGAAAATATCAGGTAAATAAAAAAAGGCCATACTTACCCGTAGTCATGGTGATGCGTCCCTCTGACGTCCTGCAGCCCGGCCTCCTGGGATGATGTTTCATCCCATGTGACTTCTGCAGCCTGTGATTGGCTGTAGCATTTTAACGGTCTGAAACGTCATCCCTGGAGGCCGGGCTGGACGCAGGGACATAGAGATCTCGGTAAGTATAGACTTTTTTTGTTTTCTGAATTATAATTTTTGCAGCGGAATCGCAGCTTTTCCATCTAAAAAAAATTGCAACATCTGCTATTTGTTGCAGGTTTCATTTCCCCATTGAATACAATGGGGAAAACTAACAATAGAAAACCAGCGATTAAAAAAACGCTCCGCAGGTATATGTAAAAACAGTTTTCCAGCTGTTTTTTTATGCAGCGTGTGCATGAGATTTGTTCAAAACTCATCCACTCTGCTGCTACTGTATTATACTGTGAATTTTCTGCAATTCAATCCAATGCGGAAAATCTGCAGTGTTTACGCTACGTGTGAACATACCCTAACTGTGCACAGGAAGAAATCTGTCAATCGACGGAGGTTGGCGGAGGGAGCGGTGGCTCATGAATATATCAGACCCTTCCCTAGCATGGCTCGCGACACTCTGTATGGATTAAAGGGAAAGTTCTCCAAACTTCAAAGTAGCACATGAGTGACAGACCGCTCAGCGAGGGCAGCATAACCGAGATGAAAGGTTCCCTTCATTAAAGGCTGGGTTCACATGGTACATTTTTGTTGGGTTTTTATCATGTATTTTTTTTATTTTATAAACTCCCATGTCTCTCAATGGGAGTTCATCAACCATAATAAAAAATAAAAAGCATGCTAAAAACTCAAAAAACGCACCATGTGAACCCAGCCGAATGATCTTGTTCTGCTCACAGCTGAGAGGTGGATACAATTGTATCCAGTTTAGGAAATACTGTGTATTTTACCTACACTTTTACTACTGGTGATGCGTTTAGACCACAGAAGATTTGATGTCTATATGTTTAATGCATTGGTCTAGGGTAGGCCGTAGTGATGGTGTTTACATTGCTTTTCTGGATAACCATTGTAGTGGAGCTAATGCCTTTTAGCAGAGCAGTGAGGGTTTATGTTGATACACTCTGGTAAAGGAAAGGGATGTCATGTAGCTATGATGAGTGATTAGCACTAAATATAGCACTGTATAACTAACAGAGAAAGCACTGTTTCATATAAAGATACACACAAACACAGCGTTGAATACAAGGAAGCTGGCTTAACCTTTTCCCTGCCAATGAGATAATCGGTCATTCCACCGGAACTCCTTGAGAATACAGCGGATGAAAGAAATGGCTGTGTTCTCAGCAAGCAGGCTTCCTTCTGCTCCACAGAGCTGGATCTGGTTAGGAAGTCGCATGACAAACAGGACTGCTGGACGTCTCAGCATTTCACATATAGGCTTGTCCTCAAGTGGTTTGCTTTTCAAATGGCTATTCCCAGCCAGAGGCTGCACTGCTGAGAGATTCTGATGACTACGTTTCCGGTCCTGACTACTGCGAGCTGCAGTGTTGTGATGTAGATCTTGTTTGGATTCAAACCCCCATCCACCTATATATCTTTTAGTTTATACTGCTTGAATAGTGGCAAATAAGTGTGGAGGTATAACGTCAATGGTGATGATTTTGGTGCAGTGTTATGAACACAATCTCTCAGTGCAGTCTTAGGCCCTGTTCACACAGAGTTTTTTTTGCAGGTGGAAAAATCTGCCTCAAAATCCCTTCAGGAATTTTGAGGCAGTTTTTGACCTGCCTGCGCGGTCTTTGACACCTCCTTTTGACACATTTTTCGTGACTTTTTTCAGTCGCAGCCATTGAGTGCCGCGGGCAAAAAAAACTCAGTGAAAGCCGCTTCTTCTGCCTCCCATTGATGTCAATGGGAGGTCAGAGACGGAAACGACTGAAGAAAGGGCATGTCGCTTCTTTTTCCCCATGAGCGCTTTTTTCCGCTTGCAGGAAAAAAGCCTCCGCCTCCTATTAAAATCAATGGGAGGCGTTTCGGCCATTCTTTGGTGTAGTTTCCGACGCGGCACGTTCCACAGAGGCTGTACAGCACCGCACCGAGTCCCATATGACTCCATACCACATGTGTGGTGCCAAATGTACAAAGCTGCAATAAAACGTTGAGGTGCGGCTAAAACCGGATAACAGAAAGGCATCCGAAAATCGCATTTTGCCACGATTTGGTTTGTTTTTCGATGGGGTTGCAGTAAAAACCGCAACCACATCGAAAAACACCAAATTGCAGAACAAATACATGCGGTTTTCGGATGTGGTTTTTATCACACTTCAACCGCAATGTCTGAATGGACCCAAAGTGAGAAAAGCTCAGTGCACAAGACACCAGATGGAGCATTCCACAATTTTTCGGTGCAGATTCGTACAGAATCTGACATATATAACCTCTGTATGTGTAAAAAAAGGTGCCATATGGATGTGTACAATAAGGCACATGGGACAGAAATGCTCTGACGTTTTCGTGCATATATCCTGCAAAAGTTTTACAGTAGCAACAAAGCGGATGAGATTTGAACAAATCTCATCCACTTTCTGTGGAAAAAATCAGCAGAAAACATGTGCGGGAATCTGCAGTGCTGGTTCTCAACCTGCAGCAAGTCCATTTATCTTGCGTAAACACTGTGGATTTTTCAAACGGAAATTCGACAGCATTTCTGTCAGGGCCGATTCTAGCTTTTTTGCTGCCTGAGGCGAAAATTGAAATGGCGCCCAGCCTGTTCTACATCACTAGCAGCCTCACAAAAAAAAAATTTGAAAAATCGTACCACCCATCATCTTGCTGCAGATCATACAGTGACTACATTACTGATTAGAGGCAGAATAAACATTTACATTAAGTGACTCGCCTTTGACGTCTCAGATTCTAGTTGTTCTTCTTCTCTTTTCTTCTCCATCCGTTCCAGACTTCTATGAAGACTTTTCTCCCGGCCATAGCCCATTTCTGCCGTTTTCCGCTCAGATGTCTTCAGCTACTCACTTTTCAAACATTTCTGCACCTATAAACGAAGATACAATTCTTATGGCGCCACACACTACGCCCCTAAATATAATCGTGCCATACACTGCACCTCTAATTATAATAGTACTATACACTGTCACACACACACAGTGCCCCTGGTAGATAGTGCCCTACATAGAGCCCCCTGTAGATACTGCCCCCATAGAGCCCCTGTAGATAGCCCCCTGTAGATAGTGTTCCACATATAGCCCCAGCCCCCTGTAGATAGTGCTCCACATATTGCCCCAGCACCCTGTAGATAGTTCTCCACATATAGCCCCCGCCCCCTGTAGATAGTGCTACACATATAGCCCCTCACACTTTTAGCAAAAAAAAAAAAAACTTTACATACTCCCCGAAACCCATTCCCCTGCTGTCTTCTTGCAATGCAGGTCTCCTGGGGAGGAACGACACGGCGTTGAGTGGCAATTGAAAGGCGCTGATTGGCAGGCTTCCTTGCCGTGTCTTCCAACAATGCAAGTGGCACGATGACATTGCGCCGCTTACGTCAGTGAAAGGCGCTGAATAGCGAGACACGGAACATGTCCCACCATTCAGCACTTGTGCATGTAATTTTATCTGAGTACTAGAGACGCAGGTACGTATAAAGTGCAGGAGGGCGTGGCGGCTGCTGGTTTCAGTGGCACCACCGCCCCCCTAAGGCCAGGTCCACACACATCCACAGAAAAATCTGTATTGTGTGACGTGCATTTTGCTGCGGATTTCAACCCTCTACATTTAAAGTGTGAAAAATGGCTTCCGGTTCTGGCGCCAGCATGTAGAGACGCACGGAAGGAGAGCTCCCACCTCACCCCGGCAAAATTAGCCGCATTCCACGGCACAGACCTGCTATAGGAGCGTGGCGAGACAGCCCTAAAGGCATTCACTCACCACAAACGGGATACGTGACATCGGTGCCTCGGCTTGTGCAGCGACAATGTGCTGCAGTGGGACGGGCTGCATGGCATAGCGCATCTCTGAAGCTGCTCCTTCACGATGGAGGAAGGAGGTAGACAACATCTACCTGTAGGAGGTGAGGCCGAACTAACCCCCCCCCCCCCCCATGCCAGGTATCTTCCACTGTGCGAGGACTCGGACAGCAGGGGTCTAGCAGCATACTCCACATTGAAACCACGCGAGTCCACCAATTCCGGCCGCAGTTCCGCCATTAAGCCCAGCTATACACGTGCTCCTTGTAAGAAGATTCACTGCATTATTAGTCCTGCCAACCTGCTTTCCCCTGTATCAAAACAGTACATTCTTCGGGTACTTTGGCTGCTCCTATGGACCCATATTTGCTACACAGTGGGCAAAAAGCTAACCCTATGAATAACACAGCCTAAATGACAGACATGGTGCCAGAAACGCCATGTTCACAAATTCCTGACCGTCTGGAGGGATACGGAGCTGGACCGTGATGAGAGAGAGGCCTAAACTTCCCTGATGGATTATAGAAAGCTGGCCGTAGAAGTGGCAAAACGCATGGCTCCTTATATTCAAATAACACTGGAGACCATGATTCAGGCCTCCTTCAGCAGACTCCAAAATTAAGTAAACCAACAAGGTACACGTTTAGATGAAATGGAACAAAGAATTGCTCTGTTGGAAGACAGAAAGGCAACCATACACTCCACTCTCCGTAAATCATTGGCAGAAAAGGTCTCATTACTACAGGCGTACCGCAAGAAATCGCAACCACTGTAACTTAAGGGCTTTAAACTTCTACTTTTCGAAGATTGTTCAGCTGAAGTCGCGAAACTGCGGCGAGTGTTAAGTAAAATATGCTCCTCCCTTTTATCAACGAAAACGGTTTTTCCAATTGCAATACCCGGCTACTTTGAGTGTTTTTTGTTTCCGGATGGACGAACAAAATCATTCACCTCCCTAGAGGAGGCTGAAGAGATCCTGACAACGATCCATACAAGGGATAGGAAACTAAATGGAGCTCCGGAAGACAGACGACGAAGGGAGGATGATTGAGAAAGGGGCGACACCTGGAGACGCTAAGAAGGATCCGCATCTGAACCAGCAACTAGAGAACGGCGATCAGCACGCTCTTCTCGGGTGACTAGATGCCGGGATTGACTTTGAAGAATGACCATACGCGATGGACTGGTAATGGTGGTGAGTCCCGAGCAGAATTTGCGTGGACAGCATTGATCTCTATCTCCACCGATAGACACACAAACTGATTTTTCATATTATACTGGTAATTATAGAAGTAAGACTGTTGATACCCTGCCACTTATCTTATGCTGCTGGGGAGGGACAGATCTGCTAGGCAGATGTGATTTACATTGTCAAGCTCCTGCTGACTTATGCCCGGGGGAGGCGGGAGGTGTTCTTCTTTACATGCTGGAAAAAAGTGAAATCCAGACACAAGAGTGGGTGTAATATATTTGACCTTTTCATTACATTCATCAAGCCCACCAGGGACAATGTTACTACAGGTTTTTGCAGTTCTTGTATTATGTTTTCAATTTTGTATTGTATTGCCATTTGTGATGATGTTATGCTAGTGCTGAGATGTGGTTGTGGATCTTGCAGACACGCCAACACTCCTACTATTGTACTGATTCTCCTACTACTTGAATGTGGAGGAACTCTCGACACTGAGACCATTCTGACAATGCTCTCTTTATGAAAGTTATTTCTTGGAATGTAAAGGGACTTAAATCACCCAATAAAAGAATTAGGGTCCTGAGACACCTGAAACGACTCAAACCGCATGTGGTCTTTCTGCAGGAAACTCACTTGTCTGTCCCAGATTTTGATTGCATGAAAAAACTATGGGTAGAGTGTGTCTGCGGATCCCCGGCGTCTGACGGCAAAGCAGAGGTCATGATTTTGTTTCATAGGAACTTTGCTCATAAAATCCTTTCCCAAGAAGTAGACATGGAGGGCAGGTGGATAAAACTTCATATTGAAGTCAAGTGGGAAAATCTAAGCTTGTATAATGTTTATGGCCCCAATAGTGATGTAGCGTCCACGGCCACGGACCGTCTGTATTACTCACCCCCCGACGAACGCAGCCATGGATCTGCTGGTTCGCCTCTCCTCCCCAGGAGATGCCAGCGCTCACTTCCGCTCCGTTCTGTTGTGTCCTGTAGGGGGTGCTCGTGCCCGGTCTTTAAGGGCCAGCGCGCGCACATGAAAATATAAATTAACCCATGATCACCCTGGACTATAAAAAGGGCTCAGCCCTTTCACTCATTTCCTGAGCGTTGTGTTTACCCGTGTTAGTCTTGCAAATGGTCCCTTAGTGTTATCCTGTACCCCTACCTGCTACCTGTATCCCGTGCTACCGTTATTCCTGTGCCTTAGAAAGTTTGAGTCGTGTTATGCCATCGGTCACGCCTGCTGTGTTACACCACACCTGGTGTTTGCTGCCAAGGTCCCATCTGAGCCTAGCCGTTGCTACTGTCTGAACTGCTACAGGTACCCTTGTGCTTGGACTATATAGACATTGACTTGGTACACTGTTTGGCCAGCTGCTATCCCGCTACGGCGGTATGGCCCAGTGGGTCCACATACCCACATATCGTGACCGGCGATAATAAGATTTTCTACCAGACCTTAGGTCTGAAACTCCAGCAAGACCAACAGAATAAAAAAATAGTGGGAGGGGATCTTAATTCAGTGTTACATGTGAGAGAAGATAGGCAGCGAACCGCCTGAGACCGGGTCCCCCTAAGATCATCAGATACGGTCTTGCCCTTATTTCTACAAATAGCAAATCTCAGGGATGTCTGGAGGGAGGCCGATCCGGATAGCAGAGAATACACAAATTTCTCACATGTACATCATTCCTGGTCATGCATTTGATTATATCTTCTGCAGTGCCAACATCTCAGGGAGGGTGGTACATTCGGAGATATGAGACATACTCATTTCCGATCATTCCCCGATCTCAATATTCCTCCTGGACACTCACTCGAGAGGTAGCGATTTTATATGGAGATTTCCCTCTTTTTTGACTATGGATGATGCTTTCATAGACTATGTGAGGGGTTGGTGGATGGAGTTCGCCCAGACCAATGAGGCACATAAGGAAAATCCCTTGGTGTATTGGGCCACGGCTAAAGCAGTCATGAGCGGTCGGCTGCTACCATATGTGAGTACATATAAGAAGGTGGCCCGGCGTTACGAGGATGCTAGTTCATGCCTCAGATCTACCTACACTACCTACCTGACTTCACATTTAGATTCAGACAGGAAGGCCTGGAATGCGGCCAGACAGGACTTTGAAATCCTGGTTGGAAAGGAGAGAAAAGATCTCTAGAGCACACTTTAAAACTGAATTCTTTTGGTACGGAAACAAGCCGGGCAAGCTCCTGGCCAGATTAGCCAGGGGCAGGATCACGACTTCTCATGTTACAGCCGTAAGAGACACCGAGGGCAGAATGCAGAGGGGAACATGGGAGATTAACTATTTATTATGCAGCTTTTACAAAGAATTATATAAGGAACAAGACTCCGACCCACGGGGAGGGGAAGCTTTCTTCACTCTGTTAATCTTCCGTCTCTTACATTGGACCAATTAGACCAACTCAATGCGGATATCTCGCTGGAGGAAGTTAGTAGGGTCATAAAAATTTTTACATAATGGCAAGTCACCGGGGCTAGATGGGTTCACGGGGGACTTTTACATGGCTATGATAGATCAAATTGCCCCTCCATTACTGGATTATTATAATGTGGTGCTAAATACTGGCACATTGCAGGCAGGGTCTAACATAGCTTACATAAAAGTCCTGCCCAAAACAGGGAAAGACCTCTTCAATCCAGGCTCATATAGACCCATCTCACTTATTGATCAAGATCTAAAGATTCTTACGAAATTATGGCGGATAGGTTGGCGACCTTGATGCCCGCTCTTATAGGTTTGTCACAGGTCGGATTCATTAAGGGGAGATCTGCAGTAGCTAACCTCCGTAAAGTGTTGACCGTTCTGGTTAGGCTACGTCACTGTCCTCAGCTGGGCGAGTCTCCGGCTTTGCTGACTCCAGACGCTGAAAAAGCGTTTGATAATGTAAAGTGGCGCTGCTTGGTGATGGACAGGATGAATATAACTGGAACTATTAGGACACTCCTAAGGGTCCTTTACGATTTACCGAAGGCTAAGATACACACTCCTGGCTTTATATCGGAAGCTTTCACATTGGAGAAGGGAACTCTGCAGGGCTGTCCACTGTCCCCCCTACTCTTTGATCTGGCCTTAGAACCCCTGGCAAGATTCTTGAAATCGGGCGGCGCCTTTCAGGGAATACAGGTGGGGGAAAAAGACTTACCTTTTTTGAGGACGATATCCTAATTTTTATGTCAAACCCCAAAGGTCAATTACGTTATCTATTAGATCAAATTAACGCTTTTGGAGTGTTTTCAGGGTATAAAATGAATATCTCGAAGAGTGAGTCGCCGGAATCAGATCACCCCCATTCTAATGAATATTGGTCCAGACACGGGATTCCCATACAAACAGCCGCTCACTATATCACATACCTGGGCATTAAAATTGGGAGGATGCCGGACACCCTATATACTCTGAATTACAACCCCCTTATATCCAAGATTTCACTAGAACTGCAAAAATGGCATCACCTCCCACTTACATTTTTGGGACGCTGTAATTCAGTGAAAATGATGAGCTTCCCGAAACTCCTCTATCCATAACAAACTCTCCCTATTTTGTTGAAACACGCAGACACACGGCGGCTGAATGCAGCATTCTCGCGCTTTATCTGGGATGGAAAACGCCCCAGAATTGCATTATATAAACTGATGTATTGCAAGGTGGAGGGAGGGGATAAATTTCCCAAATATTAAATGGTATAACCTAGCGTTTCTATTCCGTCACTTGCTGGACTGGATACATGGCACTAGTCACTTCTCAAATTGGGAACTAGAAAAACAATTGGCGGCTCCATGGAATCCACTGGCATTACAACACACCAGATATTCCAAGCTTCCGTACCATGCGAAACACTCAGTCTTACTCAGGGATACCATTATATCATGGAAGATTTTGAGAAAACTATTTGAAGTACCATTTCTATTATCCAAACAGATGCCGTTTTGGAGACATCTGGAGTTTACGCAGGGAAACCACAGTGTTCTCTTTAGAGAATGGAGAGGAAGAAATATTATGCTAGCACAATATTTCATGCACTCAGAACATCCACAATGTTAGAACTTAAGGAAAAATACGAATTCACTGATCGACATAATTTTCCCATAATGCAAATTATGACATTTTGTAAGGATAGATTGCTATCTTTGCATAAGGAGGCGCCTATACATACCTTTGACGAAATGATAGGTTGCAGAACGGAAAAAGACACGATTTCTTCGTTATACGACAGCATTATAAAACCGACGGACTGTTAGAAAACCTGGGGAAATGCGACGGGTGATCTAGACATAGCTGATGTCATACTAAAGGGGTGGGGGGATAGTGCGCAAGGAAATCATAAATGGAGGGAATTTTATTTCAAACTGATGCACAATGCTATATATGGCTTCAATATTCCAGCTTCCATTTCCAACCCCGATAGGATCACTGCATGCCCTAAATGCCACATGGCCAAAGCTGATCTGTCCCACTGTATCTGGACCTGTCCGGCCACCCGAGCGTTTTGGGTGGAAGGGAGTCGGTTTGCCTCAACCTTTTAGTCACCCTCCTTACCACTGTCACGACAAAGTATGTTACTTCATCAGATGAGACCACCCGATGAGGACGTCAATACAATTCCAAGACGGGTACACTTGATAATTCACATCATCCTAATAGTGGCAAAGAGATGCTTATTACAAAATTGGTTGACCACAGATGTCCCAACGGTAGCAAAGATAATTACACAGCTGAAAAAACTCCTGAATATAGATCGCCTTGACACGGAAAGACACAAGGTACAGGCGACAGATCATTTTTTCAAAAAGTGGAAGCAATTTATCATTACTCAATTGAATAGACAGGAGATCAAAGACTTGATAGACAGCATGGTACGCAAAAGCGTACCTAAGTGGATCCTTGAGATCGCTAGACATTTCGGGGAGGATATAATTTCGAGAGAGGATCAGATATGGCTAGGTTTAACTAAGGGGGTTTCTGAGGTTCAAAAGGGGAAATCGGATACACATATATGGCGCATAATGCTAAGCGGCGACCTGTTCATGTTTACTCTGATATTCATGATATTAGAAATTTAGGATTAAATGGTCTGCTGTCATTGTACGACCATGAATGCCTCGTATACTATAGGTTACTGTCCATGTTATGAAACTATATGCATTGTCACTCTTCCGTGTTTTACACAATTTACATCGATACATTTTGGCAATTGTTCATTTATTTTGTTTCGGTTTTTTTTTAAAAAAGGGGTGAAAATCTGGATCAGAAATTGACATGTGAATTTTTAAATCCGCAACAGAGGTCAATTTCTGCGTGGAAAAGATCTACAGCATGTGGATGAGATTTGTTAAAATCCAAATGGCTGGTACTGTAATCACTGGGCTTTTCATGCACAAATCCGCTCAGAAAATCCACAGCATTTTCACCATGTGTGGACGCAGCCTTAGGCTCTAGGCCTGTGGACACATGCCATAGTAGGGAGAAAAATGTGGCATGTACGAAAACTCAGTGCACCAAATTGATCCATTCGTGGTTATTCATTTTTTTGAATTTATACTTCCACTATGACAGAACATCAGTCTAAGGCCTCATGCACATGACCGTAAAAACTCCCGTTATTACGGGTCGTAATTACGACCCGTAATAACGGGCTCATAGACTTCTATTGGCGACGGGTGCCTTCCCGTTTTCTCACGGGAAGGTGCCCGTGCCGTTGAAAAAGATAGAACATGTCCTATTTCAGGCCGTAATAACGGCACGGACAGTCCATAGAAGTCTATGGCGCTCCCGTAATGACGGGTGACTACATGTGTGCACCCGTCATTACGGCAGCGTTGCTAAGCGACGTCAGTAAATAGTCACTGTCCAGGGAGCTGAAAGAGTTAACTGATCGCCAGTAACTGTTTCAGCACCCTGGACAGTGACTACCGATCAGTATAAACCTGTAAAAAATAAAAATAAAAGACGTTCATACTTACCGGCAACTTCCTGCTTCCTCCAGTCCGGTCTCCCGCCCGTTGCCTTGGTGATGCGTCCCTCTCGACATCCGGCCCGACGTCCTGGATGACGTTTCAGGCCATGTGACCGCTGCAGCCAATCACAGGCTGCAGCGGTCACATGGACTGCCGCGTCATCCAGGGATGTCGGGCTGGATGTGAAGAGAGGGACGCGTCACCAAGACAACGGCCGGGTAAGTATGAATTTCTTTAACTTTTATTACAGAAAGGGCTGTCCCTTCTCTCTATCCTGCACTGATAGAGAGAAGGGGCTGCCGATTAGTGCAGTGCTATTTTGCCGCCAAAAACGTGCCCGTAAATACGGGTGGAATACGGGTGACACCGGACCCATATTTACGGGCACGGGTTCGTAAATACTGGTGCAAAACGGGTCGAATACGTGTGACACTGGACCTGTATTTACGCCAGTATTTACGGGTGGGAAAAAATACGGTCGTGTGCATGAGGCCTTATACTGTAATAAAGTTATACTAGAGGGTTCATGTAAGTTGCCCATACATTTACTATAGCTGGTCCTCCTGATTCTACCATTTTCAATGGGGAGAGGGGAATAAGCCACTTCCAGACATCAAGATCAGGCAGGTTTGGCTGACTTTCAATTAAGGTGTATGGTCGCCCTTACACCCAAGCAGTCACAGCAGGTATCGCATGTTTACCTGAGGCTCTGTTCACACCCTGTTTTGGCCCTACGTTTAGTGTGTATGCCAGTAAAGATCTTGACGTACACGGTAAACGTATCCCAGTATGTACGCTAAATGTAGGCCAAAAAAATGTGATGTGAACATAGCCACACTTTCCTCCGGTCTTATAGTCCCCCCTTCCCTGCCTGCAGGCCCTGTAAATCTTTGTAGTCACTTAAAAAAAGCTGCTCTTCAAAAGCCCAGTAAGGGTATATTCACACGTAGCGTTTGATGTGCGGTCCTATTTTGCTCAAATATGGTTTGCAATGCTTTTAATTGGGGTAATTTAGTGCAGTTGCTTTGCTGTTGTCTTGCAATTTTGAATGCAGTTGTATGAATATTTTTTACTTATCTGATGCACTTTTTATTATCCAGTGTGCTAGTGGTCTGTCCTACAGTTTTCCAAAGTGGTTCCGCCTCAGAAGTTCCGATATGCGGTTTAGCCAGTGGTGCTGCATAGCCCATGAAAATAAATAGGAGTTTAACCGCAATTACCAGTGAAAGTTAAACAAAACTCCGTCTTCTACCTTTAAAACTGGGTACACACAGTGGGGTCAAACTGTTTTTGTTTGTTTTTTTGCTCAGTTTTTCCTCAGCGGAAAAACGCATTTTGACCGCACCATGTGAATTCAAGCCTAATAGCCTAATTCAAGTACTGCTACGTTTGAGTCCTGTTGTTAGAGGGTCCGCTTTCAAGGTTCACATGTAGCGTAAATACCGCAGATTTTTCACATTGTATTTTGTTGCAGAAAATCCGCAGCATAATACAGTAGCAGCAGAGAAGGGGAAAGAACGCTCAGAAATTGACCTGCGGTTCATTTTTTTTAATCCGCAGCATGTCTGTTATATTTGGGGAATCGCTGCTTTTTTGTTGTAGGATTTTCCCCATTGAATTCAATGAGTTAAAAGCCGCACAAATCTAAACTCCGATTAAAAAAATAAAATAATCTTACCCAGAATTCTGTGCTGCTTTGCCCAGGTCGGCCTCCTTGGATGACGTTTCATCCCATGTGACCGTTGCAGCCAAACACAGGACGAAACGTCATCCCAGGAGGGCGGGCTGCAGGACGGCAGTGGGATGTGTGGCCATGCCTATGGGTAAGTGTGAAACTATTTATTTTAATTTTTTTCTTAATGTGCAGTTTTCCGCAGCGGACATTCCGGACGAAAAACTGCATCACAATTTGTTGAGGTTTTTTGACTGGAGTGTCCTGCGGCGCCCAGGGCGGATGCGCTGTGTACTTATACCCTGTGTGAACATACCCTAAAGAGAAGCTGTCAGGTTAGATCATCTTACCAATGCAAAACTAGGGGGCTCAATTGCACCCTTCTAACAGCCATTCAGAAGAGCAGAGATGGATCATATGACAGACTTTTCTCTCACCCAGAAGAGTGTTTGTTCTATTTTAATTTGATGGAGGTTTTTTTTCCTCCCCTCCCAACAGTGCCACTCTAGACCATTGGCTGTGTCTGGTATTCCAGTTCGGTCCCATTCTACTTATACAATGCTGCAAAGTATCTTTGGTTAATATAGATATTAATAATATCATACAAGTTATAGTGTTTATGATGGGCTTTTAAATTACCCAGAGTCTCTACTTCAGTAGAAGCCCTTGGGATAGTATAATCTGTGCATGACCTGATACTATCCGCCATGTGCAGAGTATGGTCTAAACACTTTCTCCAATGCCCCTTTCAGACGAGTGTAATATTGGTGCTTTTTGTGCCTGTATTACGGATGAAGCACCTAGACCTTTCACGGTTCATCATGACCACAGTAGGAGCCCCATAGGCTACTATGGTGCTTTAACGCCAGTCTTAGGAGGTCCGGGTGTTGCGTTCATAATATTGGAGTAAAAGAAAAACACCCGTATTGCGCTCATTTGAAAGTGGCCTAATTCCTACAAGCCTTGTTGTCCTGTCAATATAGGAGCTGAAATATTTGGTTTCTCACAATGTCCATTTTTTTATGAGTGAAGGGTGGTATTAGAATTGTTCACCTTCATTAGCCTCAGTCTCTTGTGTTATAGTATCTTTTCCCTTGTGTTTACCGCTTGTTCTGTCTTTTGCATCCACTGGCAACATAACAAATAAGCATTAATCAACTACAGATGCTATAAACAGGGGCACGGTTGGCATTTTTGCAATTGTGGCACATGGATAGTCATCTTGTCTGCAACACTTCATGAAGTAAAGTATCATCATGAATCTTGAGGTGTTAGTCACCTCTAAGTGTTTTCTATGTATGGCCTATTCTACATACTGCTTTAGTGAAGCATACAGTGCAATTTCCCCAAATATGCTTTTAGGAGAGTTGGGCTGTGTTCACATATACTGTGGCTTTTGTCACTTGTTTCTCCTTTTCTTAATGACAGATTGCATTCTAAACCGCCTTAAAGGGGTTTTCTCACAAAACACATGTATCCCCTATCCACAGGATAGGGGATACATGTGTGATGGCTGGGGGTTCGACTACTGGGACCCCCAGCGATGAGGAGAACAGGGGACTAAAAAGCTCTCAACGTGCTCCAAGAAAATGGAGTGCTGGCACGTATGTTCGGCCAGCGCTAATTCGTTTGGATGGGACTTCCAGGACCGCTGTATCCGGGTGCTCCGTTGAAATGAATGGAGTGCTGGTCGAGCATGCGCACCAGCACTCCATTCTCATGGGGCTCTTCGGGGGACTTTGGCCCCCCGTTGTCCTCATCGCTGTGGCTTCCAGCGATCACACATGTATCCCCTATGCTGTGGATAAGGGGATACATGTGTTTGTGGGAAAAAACCCTTTAGTTAGCCTTTGTAACATGGCAACAAACCGGAACAACAAGCTCAAAAACTCACTAGTGTGTTGAAAGAGTACAAACTCACGAAGATGGTACCCTTGCTTAAACGAAATAGGAACCATCCCGTTGACAATGTCCTTTTACCTAAATTAATTACTTTACCTTTTTTACAATTGAATTATGTTGTATATACCATATTTTCCACACTTATGTTCGAGAAAATCATTACGGCATTGATTAACGTTTCTATTCTCAATGAAGATATTTTCAGAACAGGATGTCCTGTTTGGGAAGGTATGCTTGGAGCCTTTATTCTTACTGTGTATACTCCTTTTTTTTTTTTCTCAGCTTTTTGTGGATGAGGCCTAAGGCCTCATGCACACGACCGTAGCCGTGTGCACTGCCGTGATTTTCGGGTCGGCCGGCTGCGGACTGTCAGCCGCAGGCCGCCCGCAAATCGTGGGACATGGCCGCGGCCATTGTTTTCAATGAGCCCGGACCGCAGAACCGGGCCGTAATAAGACATGCCCGTTCTTTCTGCGGTCCGGGCCGTGCACGGACCGCAAAAACTACGGTCGTGTGCACGGCCCCATAAAAAAAAAAGGAGGGGGCCGCAATTCTCCCGTGGATTTTCGGGGGAATTGCGGCCGCAAAAACACGGTCGTGTGCATGAGGCCTAAAAGTCGTTTTTTTTCATTTATTTTTTTTTTCATAACAAAATATCAGTTTGTCTAAATGGCTAATTCAGATAAATTTTAGGCTGTGTTCACATTTTTGCAGCGTTGTTTTGTAAAATATTATTCTTAAATTGAAAAGAAAACAAAAACAAACTGAGCCAAAATAAAAAAAGAAGTGTGTGTTGTGAACTACTTGGGGTTTTCTTTTTAAAATGCAGAACTTGGAAGAAAAAGTGGCTACGTAGTGTCTTTCAGAGTAAAAATGCCATGTAATACTCCCCACTGTCTCTATGTATCCTATGTTTATACTTAGATTTTCATTCCTTCGCTACCACAAATCTAAATTAAATGCCTCTTTGGACAGGCCTGTGTTGTGCTGGTAGCACAACAATTATAATGTCATCAATAGGTGGAAATGTATTTTTTGTTTTTGCAAAATTTGCCCTCATGCATGGCTTTTATCCAGATGATATCACTGTATGCAAAATAAATATCTCCCTCAATGAACACTTAAAATTTTTAGTATTTATAGATTAATCATTGAAAATTGGGGCTTAAAGAGCCTCTGTACAACGCCCACTTGGCCATATGGTAAAACACGCCCAGTTGTCCATTGAGAAAGTCATTAGCATAAATCTAATATAGGTCATAACTCCGTCAAAAATGATCGTTTTTCTAAATAAAAAACACTGCTGTAATCTACATTATAGCGCCAATCACATTATGTACAATATAGGCCACTTATAATGTGGTGACAGCCTCTTTAACTAGCCTACTAAAACTTTTCTTAAATCAGGCTCTAGATAAGAAAGATTAAAGATAGCAGTGAGGTAGTAGGCAGAGGACTGTGGTCCTACCAGTGATAAATAGCTTTATGCCCCTGACTGTGCTAAATATTGAATAGACTCTTTGCCTAGAAAAATATATCACATCATATTAGTTTTGTGTGACAAAAAATGTGGGAAAAAGGAAATCCCGGTGCTTCATCAGATGTGTACGTTGCCTTGCAAAAGTGTCCCCCCACCCACTTAGTGTTTTTTCTGTTTTGTTGCATTACTATCTTGAAATAAAATGGATTTTTTTGGAGGGTTTCTACCATTTGATTTACACAACATTCCTACTTTGTGTCGCAGCAAAAAATAATTGAGACAAACACCATAGAACTTTAACCCCTTCCCTCTTTAGCCACTTTTGACCTTCCTGACAGAGCCTCATTTTTCAAATCTGACGTGTCACTTTATATGGTAATAACTCCGGAATGCTTTCACCTATCCAAGCGATTCTGAGATTGTTTTCTCGTGACACATTGGACTTTATGTTACTGGCAAAATTTGCTCGATATGTTCAGTATTTAATTGTGAAAAACACCAAAAATTTGCGAAAAATTGCAAAAATTTGCATTTTCTCAATTTAAATGTATCTGCTTGTAAGACAGGCAGTTATACCACACAAAATTGTTGCTAATTAACATCACCCATATGTCTACTTTAGATTGGCATCGTTTTTTGAACATCCTTTTATTTTTCTATGACATCACAAGGCTTAGAACTTTAGCAGCAATTTCTCACATTTTCAAGAAAATTTCAAAATGCCATTTTTACAGGGGCCAGTTCAGTTGTGAAGTGGTTTTGAGGGCCTTATATATTAGAAACCCCCAAAAAGTCACCCCATTTTAAAAACTTCACCCCTCAAAGTATTCAAAACAGCATTTAGAAAATGTCTTAACCCTTTACACATTTCACAGGAATTAAAGCAAAGTAGAGGTGAAATTTACAAATTTCATATTTTTCTGCAGAAATACATTTTTAATACAATTTTTTTTATAACACAGAAGGTTTTACCAGAGAAATGCTCAATATTTGTTGCCCAGTTTCTGCAGTTTTAGGAAATATCCCACATGTGGCCGTAGCGTGCTACTGGAATGAAGCACCGGCCTCAGAAGCAAAGGAGCACCTAGTGGATTTTGGGGCCTTATTTTTGTTAGAATATATTTTAGGCACCATGTCAGGTTTGAAGGGCTCTTGCAGTGACAAAACAGTAAAAATCCCCCAAAAGTGACCCCATCTGGGAAACTAGACACCTCAAGGAAATTATCTAGGGGTATAGTGAGCATTTTGACCGCACAGGTTTTTTACAGAAATTATTGGAAGTAGGCCGTGAAAATTAAAATCAACATTTCTTCAAAGAAAATGTAGGTTTAGCGATTTTTTTTCTCATTTCCACAAGGACTAAAGGAGAAAAAGCACCGCAAAATTTGTAAAGCAATTTCTCCCGAGTAAAACAATACCTCACATGTGGTAATAAACGGTTGTTTGGAGACACGGCGTGGCTGAGAAGGGAAAGAGCGCTATTTGGCTTTTGGAGTTCACATTTAGCAGGAATGGTTTGCGGAGGCCATGTCACATTTACAAAGCCCCTGAGGGGACAAAACAGTGGAAACCCCCCACAAGTGACCCCATTTTGGAGACTACACCCATTGAGGAAATTATCTAGGGGTATAGTGAGCGATTTGACCCCACAGTTTTTTTGCAGAAATTATTGGAAGTAGGCCCTGAAAATAATAATCTAAATTTTTTCCCAAAAAATCTAGGTTTAGCAAATTTTTTCTCATTTCCAGAAGGACTGAAGGAGAAAAAGCACCACAAAATTTGTAAAGCAATTTCTCCCGAGTAAAACAATACCTCACATGTGGTAATAAACAGCTGTTTGGACACACGGCAGGGCTTAGAAGGGAAAGAGCACTTTTTGAGATCACATTTAGCAGGAATGATTTGCGGAGGCCAGGTCACATTTGCAAAGCCCCTGAGGGGACAAAACAATGAAAACGCCCAAAAAGGGACTCCATTTAGGAAACTACACCTCTTGAGGAATTCATCTAGGGGTGTAGTGAGCATTTTGACCCCACAGATGTTTCATAGAATTTTTTAGAATTAGGCAGTGAAAATATGTGCGGAGTATATGAATGGAGAGAAGTGTATTATGCTGATTGGTCAGCGTCATACACTTTTCTTCACAACGCCCACTTGGTCAAAAGTAAAAACACGCCCAGTTGTCTATTAAGAAACTCATTAGCATAAAGCTAAAATAGGTCATAACTTGGTGAAAATAGATTGTTTATCTAAATAAAAAACACTGCTGTGATCTACATTACAGCGCCGATTACATTATGTACAAGATAGAGCACTTATAATGTGGTGACAGAGCCTCTTTGTTACTCCAGTGCAGCCTTAGCAGTATGTTTAGGGTCATCGTCCTGCTGATAGGGGAACCTCTGTCCCAGTCTGAAATCTGGCTGATTGAAACAGGGTTTTCCTCAAGAAATGCCCTGTGGAGTATATGACTTTTATAGTAGTCATATGGACATATACTTCCATCTCCGCTGTGGATCTTTGGAGCTCCTTCAGTGTTATCATTGGTGACTTTCTTGAATCACTGATCAATGCCCTCCTTGCCCGGTCTGTGAGTTTTGGTGGGCGGCCTTCTTTTGTCAGGTTTGTAGTTGTGCCATGTTTTTCCCATTTTGTAATAATGGATTTTATAATGCTCAGTGGGATGTAGTGTGGGATTTTTTATTTATTTTTAATAACCCAGCCTTGATCTATACTTCTTCACAACTTTGTCTCTGACCTGTTTTGGACAGCTTCTTAGTCTTCATGTTGTAGACACGGGGACCTTTTAGAACAGGTGTATTTATATTGATATCGTGACAGATCATGTGACACTTTGATTCCACACAGTGGGACCTTCTTACACTATGTGACTTCTGAGGTTAATTGCTTTGAACAGACCTTATTTAGGAGTTTCATAGCAAAAATATGCGCACTTAAATTTTCAGTTTTTTGTTACTTTTATAAACAAGGTGGTTTTTTTCATTCCACTTTAAGAATTTGGACTACTTTGTCATGTCTATTAAGTAAAATCCATTTTATTTGTAGGTTGTACTGCAAGATAACAGGAGAAAAAAACCTCAATGGGGCGAACGCTTTCACAAAGCATTATTTTAAAGAAACAGCGAAGGTGTAGTAACAATTAAACACCAACGTGGTTTTCTACAGCATATACGGTACTGATATATGGCCGTAATTGAAGATGAATACAGTATGTCGTTGCTGGAAGGACTATTGCTAATAGTGTAACAACGATCAGGTTGGTGATGTCACAGATGAGAGTAGACCCACTGAGTAACCGTGAAAGTAAATCAAAGAAAGCGTGCAAAAGCTATGTTGTATTGAGCACCAATAACCTTTTAGCTTTGTAAATATTCAACGTGCCTCCCTTTATGGGACCAGATGGTCATAGTTACCTCTCTTGGTTATGAATAGATATGTTCGATCCCTTGAAACTTCAGCTGTACTCTGTTATCTCGATGGCGTTCCCAGATATGACGAGATATCGGGGTATCCTCCGTGCATTCGCGATACCTAATACGCCTGCAAAATGCCCCCACGGTTTTGCCAACGAACCGCATACGACCGCTACAGATGAACAGGTGGATAACTCCCTGTGTTTTACAGTCCACAAGGTTTTTATTTTTGAACTGCGTTCCAGTGGTGATACCAGTGAAGCGCTTACTCGTCAAGATGAATTTGCATGTTCCTACGATATCATTTGATAACCAAGTGTGATGTTACACTGGATTCAGATGGCTGTGCACAAGACTGTCCCGTCATCAAGGGTCTCGCCATTGTCAGGATAAGCCTTGAGAATGCCTCAATGCATTTGGAGCCACCCTCCTTACCACTTTATTTGAAGAATCATCGGTCCCTATAGCTTCTTCTTTTTTTTTTTTTTTTTCTCTTTTTTTTTTTTAGGATAGAGCATATTTATTCCAATTTACAGATCGTGCATGCTTATGCACATTCTTTAAAATCCATTTGGGGATATCCCCATGCATAAACCTAGACCTTAGGTCCAGAGCTGCATTCTGGAAATTGGAAATTTTAGTACAATTACTGTGATTTCCTAGATATTGACCCTCGGGTATTCCTTTCCACAAAGGTTTAGGGTTCAAGCTGTCCCATCTTAATAGATTGGTAGTTGCGGTTTGTTTTCTGTTTATGGTGGTACACAGTCTTCCAGTAGCAGATTTGATCATTCAGATGTCCTAGAATGTAATCCTTGTTTCATGGATCTCAGAAGTAAAAAATTGGCCGTGGTTATTGACTCTGTGTCTGAACAAAATTTTGATATGGCGGAGGTTCATCAATGAAGTGTTGATCCTCTGGACCGATACACAGGAGAGGTTCAATGAATTTGCTCTAAATGTGTTCCACCATTCACAGAAAATAAACGGCAACTCACGGCAGCTGATTCGATCCCAACGTCAATAATGACGGGTAACTTACAGGATTGGTCAATTTGACCTGGTGCACCTAGTGGGTGTGAATTTGTCCATTTATAGCAGTTTTCCTGGCTTGTCGGTCTAGCTATACATCAGTGCCGTACAAGCCGGAGAAAATCATGTTGGTCTTTCGGCACACTACATTGTAATTGTTACTTAGGCCTTTCGTAATTCACCTCTGATGACACAACAGGCTTTCTCTCCGTGCAGAAACATGTCAGGTGTCGTTTTTTTATCACGCAAAACTAATATTGTGACTTCTTTTTATATATATATTTTTTTTTAGGAAGAGTCTCTATTCAATATTTAACATAGTCAGGGAGATATTTCCACTTTTCAGTGGTAGGGCTATTATCCGTTCTCTGTCTACTACCTTTTGTGCTATGATCTTTCCTATCTAGAGCCAGATTTCGAGAACATTTAGTGGCTAGTTGAGTTTAAATGATTAATAAATTCAATATTTTAATCGTTGATTCAGGTAGATATTTACTCTAATACACTGAACTACCCAAGTATTCTCGTCGTCTTCAATACCTTGTTCACTATATGTGATACTATGATTTTTACAATGATTTGTAGAGCTGTATTATGGCACCGATAGAAATCTTTAGGGCCCTACTGTACCTCGGTATGCTTCAGTCATTGCTAGGCTATGTTGGCAATGAAATGCTGTGCCGATCTGTTGTACACGAAATACAAATGGCGCCAACCTTATTAACTTATAATGGGGGTTTGTCGAGGGTCTCGTAATTATGACTGCAAGAATTGCTTCACTATTCTTGCCGTTAAATGTGGCGGAATCAATGACCGAGGTGCTGAACGAGTGTTGAGCAGAGCCTTAAAAAAATTGTGGCATGCTTTATTAAATGCCGTATTAGAACTATTTTCCACCTAGAAGTAATGCAGGAATACAGCCCCGTATGGAGTACCATACGGCAGCGCACACGAAGTGCCTACGGCTCTGTAGTACGGAGCAAGAGGACTCCGTGTGCCTACATACAACCACCAGCACATGGCTCTGCCGTGTACATGATGCCTACGTAGAACAAAGCTCAATTTTCAGCGGACTTGAGATCACTTTCAATTATTTTTATTAGAGCTAAGAGCGCAATTTGCTATTGCAGTTCATTTAGTGTCGCCATATTCCACAGCCTTCTACTTAATGTTTTGGAGCAATGTCCAGTTGATTCTAGCTGAAACAAAGAAGTTTAAATGTCAGAAGATAAATGCGTTTTAACTTTTTCTTTACATTGGTCCTGGAACCTTGTAAACGGCTTATTAGTCCCTATTCTGTTATTTTTTTTGCATTATTATATTTTAGTTTTTTCTACTGCATGGACTTTGTACTCTGGTTTCGAATGATCCTAAATAGTAAATGTATTTGCTTTATGCTCCATGTAGGTCAGCCATGGTGTGCAAGTCTAAGATTGGAATACAGGCAAAAGTGTCAGTGTTTGCACTAGTCTTAATTTGTATGGTAATGTTAGGTCATGATTTAAAGCTCTTTAGGGGGACATGTATTAAGACTGTGCCAGTCTTAATAAGAATCCAGCTAGGGTAAGAAGCGAAAAATTAATTAAGGGGCACCGCCTAACAAATTTGTTGCATCTTTGGCTTTTCATTTGCCACTAATTGACATCTACACCAGTCAGGACCCGGTATGGATTTCTGCTATAAGTTATGCAAGTTTCTAAAGTAAATTATAGTAAATGCATAGGGCCGCAGCTGACCACACCCCATTTTGTTAAGCTCCACCCTCTTTTCTTTCTTTTTCTTTTTTTTCTTAGAACTGGCGAAAGCAGGAGATACTACTAAAACAGTTTGGAGACTTTTGTGCCGTTTGTGACATTTCCACGCTAGAAAACTGGCGTAGAAATGTTGTAACATTCTCCTCATATTTTCCGTTCCATATAATCTTTATTTCGTCTTATTTACATCATGGTCTCTATGTAGAGAAATTGCATATCCAGTTGCTATGAATCATTGTTAGGGATTCATCCAACTAATCGGTAACTTTAAAGGTTTTAAACTGTTAATTTTTCTTTTTCTCTCCCGTATATAATAACGTTTCTGATCTCTTGTTATGACCTCTGTGATGACTGAGATTTACTTTTGCCTGTGTACTTTTTTGATATACAGATTTTCTATATGTATTTTATTCTTGTATATGCTTCAGTCATAAGTGATTGTACTCGTTCTGCAACTGATGTCAATAAAATTAGTTTAAAACAAAAGTTCTATATCTTTCTGTAATCACGGCTAAAATATCAGAGCAATAGACGTGTTCAAATTTGGTACTGCGGTACCTGACCATGATTTTATGTGCTGCGTCTGGTGTATGTGCAGTATATAAACCTGCCCCATCTCTTCTGCTGAAGTCCCTGAGAACAGTACTCCAGGTATGACACAGGGAATATATCCTTTTTTTTTTTTTAGTCAAGCCACACCTATTATTCTGTTATTTGAGCGTTGTTTACAGAAAGCTAAGCTAAAGAACCCCTATTACTGAATTCAAAACTAATTCTGAGAAGCCCCCGTTACTATATAACTTGGCTATGTTTAGAGTACATTGAAGAAAAAGGGAAAAAAAAGGCATGAGAATTTTTTTGGCCAAATTAAAAAAAATCGAGTTATTCATGAGCTTTTTATAAATAAAGTTAGTTGAAATAAACTGCGCTTTATAGATGAGGTGTGTGAACACGGATGTTGTGACAAAAGCTGTCCAAATAGCCACTGTGGCTGGAATCTTTCCTTTGCGACTAAATAAATGCAGAATGAATATTCCAAAACTGGACATGTCCCATACTGATTTCAAATAACTTTGTTTATAAAATACCTGACCGGATACTGGTGGATACATTTGCCTTTTACTTCCATGATTAAAAAAAATAATAATGTGAACAGAGCCTTAGAAAAAGATAATAAAATCTATAAATACAAGATAAGTTGATTTTGTTTTTAAGTGTCCTTTGCCATGATGTGCAGTAACGTGTAATAAGCCACAATATACATGTGCGGTAGTCGGAGGCGTTGAAAGCTGGGCGCAGACAGTCGTATGTCACTCTCCCACTCAGAGAGGCCTTTTTCTGTGCAGGCCTATCTAAACTGGATGCGGAGCCAAGGCAAACGGCAGCTATTTTTAGCAGCACTGCAGAGCAGTAACTGGCTCTGGGTCACGTGTGTCAGACTGAATCAAAAGCGAGTATCCCAGCAATATGCAGTAAACAAAAGGTCAGTAAGAGAAAGCGAGCCGTGGGTGCCGAGGAGCCGCCCCTAAATCAGCCCAGCAAAACCACACACGACTGATTCTGTTCTCACAAACCAGAGAGACGAAGGAAACGGCGTCCTCTTAGGAGGTGGAAGGCAGCATCGCCGGCAATGGAGAATGAAAGATGTGCAGTCCGTGGGGCAAAGTGGTGGGGAATGAAGGGGCTGTGCAGGCGTTTTCCACTGCTGTACTGCACATTATATAGGCTACTACCCTGACTCTTCTATCAGCTGTGATCCGTATAGGGCAAAACGAAGCCTGACGTTGTATAGGCCCATTCCTGAGCAGCTATATCTCTTTATGTTGTAAATTTGGCCTTTCTACACCGTCCGGTGCAGCGAGCGCCGATCAACGAGACATCGTTGATCGGCGCTCCTTTGCTCCTGTCACACTGAGCTATGGATGGGGATTCGTTACTCCGATCACTCGTCCCCATACGTTATTATCATGTCGGCGTGCATCTCCCTGTTTACACAAGGAGATGTGCGGCTGACAACGATAATATTTCAGTTTTTTAAAACTATACGACCAGCAGATGATTGAGCGTTTGCTCGTTCATCTGCTGACCGCTGCCCTGTTTACACAGGGCGATTATTGGTTCTACGAACGCTCGTCTGCCCGATAATCGCCCAGTGTAAAACCCCCTTTACGCTTGTTCTGGCAGAAGAATGATTGCAAAGCCCCATTCGAGTGTTCCAGGGGGAAAGATCAGACCTATCAGGCAAGGTGCAAACAAGCAACTCTGTTGCATCAGTGTTCTTCTGTGGAAAGGGATGTGCGTTGATTTCACTAGTGGTATGTGAATCCCCCTGTGGCCTGTTTATCTGGTATACATATAAAACACTAGAGGCTGTCAATGCCGATATGGAAGAAAAAAAATAAATGTCTACTTGTGTTTTAATGTCTAGAATGATCTGCATACATTCTACAGAACCACGGGGAAAGAAGTCATTTTTGTTTTCTTTGTTTAGAAAGCGTTTCTAAAGTTAGAACAGAATGATAAATATAGGTATTAAATTGTAACAAAGAGACCGTACCAAAATAAAGCCAGACGCCGCTTTATTTTTCTAGGAGCGGTTTAAGATGCAACGTTGAAATCAATACCCAAGGTCCCTCTAGTTGTACATTGTGTTACTGCAACAAATAAAATACAAACCTATAGTGGCGGCAATATAAATAGGCATGTACAGATACACATTTTTCCTGATGCATGCTTATACATACATAGTTCCCTGTTTAATATTAGAAGCTACAAAAGCAAAGGCTATTTTTACATAACATCAGTTATAGTGCATGTTTATGGCATTTTCGGCATAGTGTGAACTCGGCATAACACTAATTTGGTCCTTTGTGTGGTTCCAGTATGCACAATGGTCTGCAGTCAGGCCCCAAAGCCAGAGCTAAAGTTTCCTTCTTCAGGTTGACTGCAGTTTGACCCAATATCCCACATGTCTTCCTCTTCCAGGTCAAACTCACCAGGGTGCAGAAGGCCGAAATTCAAGTTAGGAGGAGTGGACTGCTTGAAATCAGATCTATCAGCGAAAATCTAATGTCTATTTTGTTTAGCTTGGTTATTGATTTTTTTTATTTGAGTACTTCCGGATTCTTTATTTAAAAATAGACAAAAACAACTTGAAATCAAATGTAGCCTGAAAGGCCCTGCACCTTATGCTGTAATGTTTATATCTGGACACGTATGTTTTCCCTTTACCTTTTTAGAAGATTCTACATTCTTTTCAAATTATAGACTTTAAATCTGCGAATGTTTCTGTGTTGTTTTTCTATTTTTACAGTCGGTTTTGGTAATGATGAGTGTTAGGCCTCATGCACACTTCAGTTTTTTCCTTCAGGGTGCTATCCGTTTTTGTCACTGATAGTTTTTTTAACGGTCCGTTGCTCCGTTCCGTTCCAAAGTAGAGCATGTCCTACTTTGGTCCGAGAATCCGTGACCGTGAGGCCCATGCAAGTCAATGGGGCCGTCAAAAAAACTGAAGGCACACGGAAGGCATCCGTGTGCCGTCCGTGTGTGATGGAGCCGTTGCCTAGCAACCGGCGGGCGGGCAGAAAAACATTACACTAATCGGCAGCCACTTGTCTATCAATAGATGATAGAGAAAAGAGGCTGCTGATTAAAAATAAAATAAAAAGCATTTCATACGTACCCGGTCGTTGTCTTGGTGACGAGTCCCTCTTCTTCCTCCAGTCCGACCTTCTTTTGTGACGCGGCAGTCTGTGATTGGCTGCCGCGGCAGCCTGTGATTGGCTGCAGCGGCGACATGGATTGAACGTCATCGCTGGAGGCCGGACAGGAGGAATGTAAGTATGAACTTTTTTTATTACATTAAAATTGTATTTTCCGCGCGCCGAGCATGGTACTGTCACCCTGGACAGTACCATGCTCGGCACACGGAAACACGGAGTGCACACGGACACCACACGGCCGCTAAAACGGGTTCACGGACGCGTCAAAAGCGGCCGTGAAAACGGTGACATAAGTGTGCACGAGGCCTTAGGCATCATGCACACAACCGTTTCCATTTTGCGGACTGTAAAACATGGATCCTAGTGGCTTCCGTGAGCTGTCCGATCTTTTTGCGCACTCATACACAAGAATGGGTGAGACGGACCACAAACAAAGACCAGAATGGACATGTTCTGTAATTTTGCAGAATGAACACACTGGTCCGCAAAGAAAACAAATGTGTACATGGCCCCATAGAAATGAATGGTTCAGTATGCTATCCGCAAAAAAAAACAAAAACGGATAGGACACTGAAGAAAACAACGGTAAGGGCCACAGTTTTTTTGACGTGTAAACCGTGTCGGAAAACGCGTCAAAAAAACGGCCGAAAATGCCTCCCATTGATTTCAATGGGAGGCAGAGGCATTTTTTTTCCTGCGAGCGGAAAAACAGTCTCGTGGGAAAAAGAAGCGACATGCCCTATCTTCGTGCGTTTACGTCTCTGACCTCCCATTGACATCAATGGGAAGCAGAGAAAGCTTATTTCACTGCGTTTTTTGCCTGCGGTGCTCAATGGCGTGCGATGGGAAAAATCTGCGTGCAGGCAGAGCAAAATCTGCCATTTTCCGCCTGCAAAAAACTCAGTGTGAACGCAACCTTGTGTGCACGAGCCCTTAGAGAACAAAGATGTTTCCCTAACCAGTAATTCCGAAGATAGACTTACAAGCAGTTGGAGCAAGTGTTCTAGGCCTCCCTTCCTTCTAGCAAGGCTCTGCGTTTGTTTACCTGGCACAAGCCATGTCCTTCCTTTATGCTTTGGATTATAATGTGGGTTATTAGAGGTCCTGTTACAGTCTCCATTCTTCAAGCAAGAACTTTTCTGTGTTTCCTCAAGAGATGCAAATCACATTGGCAGCTTCTCTGTGCAGATCATTACAGTGTGCGGAGAGGGTGTGAACAACCGGACAGGAAGCAGGAACCGTTAGTGACTATTATATGGAACTTCCAAACAAGAGCCTCTATATCTCAACCATTCCTTAATCTGATAGACCTTCTAATATACAAGCCACGGCGATTACACATGTGAGCGGAGATCCTAGGGACTGCAGCACAGTATGTGGACGTACCTTGTACATAGAATTCAATAGACTGTGCTGTATGAAAGTTGGTTTCTTAGTAGCCCTTCCATACAGTGCAGACCTGAAACTTTTCTGAGCAGTGCTGAAATAAATAGCAGTTTCTAAGTCCTGGTCCTTTTAAAAGTTTTTTCCCTTAAGACGTTTATGGCATAAAGATTGGATATAGATTTATGATCAGAGGGTGTCCAAATGCGGCGACACTCACCAGTGCCAATATTGTCCCCCATTCCATGTGAAGTGGTAGCCGTCAAAGTTATTAGCAGATCCCGAAACAGACAAGTGAGCACTGCCATCTGTCAGCTGTGAATGGGGGACAAGGCACCCCTGTTCTCAGGATGGCGGGTGGCTAGCTATCAGAAATGTGTTATACCCAGTCAATAATCCATCAACAGTCTTAGGCTACATTCACACGAGGGTGACAGATTGACGCGCGTAAAAAACGCACATAAATGTGTGCGTTGCGTTTTTGTTTGTGGCGTGTGTTTTTCACGCACTTGCAGAACTTTTTTTTTTCAAATGTACTTGATGTGTGAAACACGGACAGCACACAGTTGTGCTTCCGTGTGCTGTCCGTGGTTTTCATGCACCCATGGACTTCAATGGACAAATATAGGACATGCAGTGAGTTTCTCGCAAAGGATGCATGCTGCGTGAAAACTCAGGCATGTGTGAATAGCCTCATTGAAATCAATGGGTTGTGTGCTGTTCGTTGTTTCAACTCGCAGCACACGGACGAGAATGGTCTCGTCTGACTGAGTCCTTAGAAATGAAATTCACGGACAAATGCAAGGTGGGATGGGACTAGAGGACAGTATCCAGAACAGGCAAGTCTCTTCATATTTTTTTAGGGCATACATGCACAGATATTTTGGTATGATTGGGAGGATTTTCACATTGATCATTTAAATTTTGCAAAAAATTACGGCAATTCAAAGCTTGCACTGCCACATCCTGTTAAAGTAATAGGGGATGTGTCTGATTTCCTTACCACTAAAAATTATTTCTATTGGTTCGAACTGTTTTTTGCCATCTTAGCTGTGTAGATGAGGGGCCTCAAGCACGCAGCCCGCGGGCTGCATGCGGCCCCTGAGGCTGTTCTCTGCGGCCAGCGGGACACAGAGCCGCTAGTATCGGCTCTGCTCCGGTACTCTGTGAAATCCCTGACATCGCTGTCCATATATGCACAGTTTTGTCAGTGTCTTCCCCAGAGCGGAGTCTCGGGCAGAGCGATAGCATAGACTCTGCTCCGGGACTCTGTGGAATCCCCTGACATCGCTGTCCACATATGGACAGCGATGTCTAGGGCTTCCCCAGAGCTGGACAGTGATGTCAGGTGTATATATATATATATATAAATTGCAAAAAAATAGCGCTGCTAACATCCAATAGAGGACAATCCAGTAGTTCAAAACAAGACTACATTTATTAGAACAAACATAAAACGGACTACGCGTTTCTACACTGAACCGGTGTCTTCACCAGGTCAAATACACATGGGAGAAATAACAGACTGCTTAAATAATAATTAGCAGTGCAATCCGAAGACACACTCGGGAGCAGAGCTGGAGTCCCAGTTGGAGCGCTAGTAGCGCACTGCCCGGGACTCCAGCTCTGGGGTTGCCCCTGACATCTCTGTCCATATATGAACAGTGATGTCAGTTGCTTGCCCAGAGTTCCGGAGCAGAGCCTATACTAGTGCTCCGCACTGGGACTCCGGCTCTGGGGTTTCCCCTGACCACATTCCAGTCCAGGAGGATCCCCTGACGTCACTGTGTATGAACAGTGACATTAGGGGCTCCTCCAGCAGAGGAATCCCTGGCCAAAGCATTGGCAACGCTCTGGCTGGGGATTCCACTTCTAGAGGGAGCCCCAATGGAGCGATCTACTGGGGGTGTGGGTGGCATTATCTGCAGAGGGCGCTGTAGCAGCCTCTGCAGAGGGCGCTGTGGCAGCATCGCCGGGGGGCGCTATGGCACGATCTAAAAAGGGGCTGCCTAATCTTTACATTTGTGTGTCTGCCAAACGCTGCCAACTGAGCTGCCGGACTGCATTTAGCGACACTTAAACTGTAAAACTGGATTGTTGAAATAAGCACGTGGAGAACTCTCGCAAATTTCCGGTAAGTTTAAACCTAGCGCTATTATTATAGTAATGTAGTATTGTTATAGTAGTTCAAATAACTAATTAACAATAATTTTGTAATGTGTCAAATTTGAAAGTAATGCGGCGCGTCAACTTCAAATTTTTTTTCTATATGCGGCCCACTTACCCGGGCGCGTTTGAGACCCCTGGTGTAGATTATTACTTCTACTGTTCATTATATTGACGTGTCTGTGGTCACATGATGGTTCATAAATTAAATAATGTTGCAGAAGAAGATTACTGATATTTTCCCCTGCTTTTTCTCCAAGGAATAGGCTCCTGTATGTTTTCCGCTTGTCTGCAAAGCAAACAAAATCTAGCTTGGGACCTGCGGACAGATTCACTTTTGTGAATTATAGTATTTCACTACAAATTTAAGGCGTACAGGAAAAAAAATGCTTTTAGGCCTTGAGGTCCTTTTATCGCAAAGGGATGTGGTTTATTTGCTTTATTATATATGTGGCAGGTTTGGAATTATACAATGCGGCCAATCTGAACAGGAAAAGCTGCAGTATAGAGCATGGGGGAAAGATAGAGCAGCAGCCTGCGCTAATATGACAGAAATTCATCCTGCCTCAGACACCATTGGACAATATAGCTAAGGTACAGCTATGATCGAGCAGAATTAAAAAGCAGGAATCGATGAAGAAAAGAAATAAAGTACATCCAGTTGTGGAGACATTACATAAAGCACAACTACAATTCAGCTTTAACGTCATGGAATAGAATGCTATAGGAATTGTGTGATACATATGATGGCAGTTGCAAGTCATGTTTACGACTTTAATAAGTAAAGAGAGAGATCAGCTTTCATAAACCAGAAACAGGTCTGTTTGTCTTTTTTTTTAACGTGGTCTACATAGTGTAAGTTACATGTGCTTTATCTGTTACAAATAATTACAAGTTGTTCTATTTATACTGTAAATAAAAAGCTCTCTCCCCCCCCCCCCCCCTTCTACTGCTCTGAAGCTAATTTTTTGTTTGTATTGTGGTGTTCTATGACTCTGCTGCCACCTACTGGTGCATTTTAGTAAGTTTCCCATGTAACCCTTTGCTGTTGCACCCATTTTTTCATTTTTGCTTTTCCTTCCCGCCTCTCAAAAACCATTACATTTTTTATTTTTCTGTCGGCATAGCCATATGAGGGATTGTTTTTTGAGCAATGGGGGGGGGGGGGGTGAGGGGACAGCAATTTTTTTTTTTTTTTGGTCGAACTGTAGTTTTTTAGGTATCATTTTGGGGTACATACAAGTTTTGGATCACTTCTTATCCCTCTTATGGGGAATCAAGGTGACTATAAAATCAGCAAATCTGGCATTTTTTTTTATTAATGTGTTGTTTTTTTTCGGTGTTTACTGTGCGGTATAAATAATGGTATATTCTTATACTCTTATACGTTTTTTACGGATGCGTCAATAACCATTGTTTATTGTATGGTTTACATTATCTTTAAAAGTTTCTTTTTACATTTTTTTTTTAAATAAATCCCACTATGAGACTTGAACATTTGATTGTTCTCTTGTGTAATACTCTGCAATACTTATGTATTGTAGTGTTTGTGCTTTTTAGCGTTTTTTTGCTAGGGGCCTAATAGGAGGACCAAGATGGCAGACCTGGGGGCCTTGACAACCCATCGTCACCCTGAGATTAAGGGCCTCCACACTGTCTAATAGCTTAGATACTGCAGTCACTAGTAACCGTGGTATTTAAGTGGTTCAACGGCCAGAATCCGAGCTATCTCCGATTATTGCCAATAGAGCAGGGTGTCAGCTGTAATATACAACTGTCAACCATTGTGTATGGAGCGGGCTCAGCTCCTGAGCTTGCTCCATACATACCCCTGCCGACTTCCCAGATACATTATGCGTCAGATGTTGGGAATGGGTTAATCTATCTAAGGCTACATTCACACGAGCGTGACAGATTTACATGTGTAAAGTGCGTAAATCTGTTAGTGTACGTTGCATGTGGCATGTGTTTTTCACACACTTTTAAAGCACTTTTTTTTTTTTTTTGGCCAATGTAAGGGTATGTTCACACGCAAACGCAAAATACGTCTGAAAATACGGAGCTGTTTTCAGGCGAAAACAGCTCCTGAATTTCAGACGTTATTGCAAGTACTCGCGTTTTTCGCGGCGTCCATTACGGACGTAATAGGAACTGTTATTCAATGGAGTGAATGAAAAACGGCTCCAAAAACGTACAAAGAAGTGACATGCACTTCTTTGACGCGGGCGTCTTTTTACGTGCCGTCTTTTGACAGCGACGCGTAAAATTACACCTCGTCTGAACAGAACATCATAAAACCCATTGCAAGCAATGGTCAGATGTTTGCAGGCGTAATGGAGCCGTCTTTTCAGGCGTAATTTGAGTCGTAAAACGCCCGAATTACATCTGAAAATAGGTCGTGTGAACACGGAGAGGCCACGGATGTGCGACTGTGTGCTATCTGTGGTTTTCACGTGCTCATTGCCTTTATTGGGCAAATAGGTGCGTGAAAAGGCACCAATATAGGACATGCAGTGAGTTTCACGCAACGGACACTCGCTGCATGAAAACTCCTGCATGTGTGAATAGATATCAATGGGTCCGTCTGCTGTGTGTTTCAACGCACAGCCCACGGACGAGATTCACGCTTGTCTGAATGAGCCCTAAGACTCTCTTTACAACAGGTTTGTGAACTACGTTCAGCATATTCATCGGGAAAGCTCCAGGTGCATATGCTGAACGTATCCATGTGGCCCTGTTCATCAGCGTACCCCTTTCTCACTGTTTAGAATAGCGATATAGGAAATCCTCCTGACATATATCTCTGATGGAAGACTCGGGCTCTGTTCACATATGTTCAAGTATCACTTACACATTAAAGGGGTTTTTCTCATCCAAGGAGCTGAGCGTCGTTGGTCTGGCACCCAGCACCCCAGCAAACACATGGGGAATCCAGACAGACATTTGAAATGTATTATTACATGATGGCCGTTCAGATGAATGGAAGCTGCTTTGACAAAATGGCTCTGCGTTCTGTTTCATATAGGGCGGTCACAAGTCCGCACCGCACTAATAGACCATATGGACTGGGGTTGTCTCTAATGCCAAATCATAGATTCTCTTCTGCTTCGGCTGTAGAACTATTGTACCAAAGAGCACAGAGCTGATTGGCTATTCCTGTTAATACGTTCTCCTTAATTATTAGGTGAACACAAATAGTGGGATATTGTAATGTGAGTACGCCCTCACTTTACTACGGTCAAAGAAGGGTCGTTGTGATGTCACATTATTGTAAAGTGAGGGACTACGGTGCTACATGCTGCGTGTTCTTATTTACATCTGAAAAACATGGACGGTTATAACCGGTGTGATTCTAAGCAGAACCAGGATTTCACTCTCAGACTGTCACTTCCTTTTGTACAACAAGGTTTGAAAAGGAATATGATGTCATTTCTCTCTAATGGGACGAGCAGGATAGAGGACCGGCAGGTCTTGTAACGGGCAATTCACTTCTGGTTTGGCTAATGTGACAAGGGAGCAGGTAAGGGGCTGCAATGAGGGGGGAACTAAAGAACCTTATGTACAGTGCCATTGGGTGGAGTGCGACAAGCATACATACCAGGAGAAAAGCTGTGGAAATAATCATGTCTAAAAGCCTATTACTAGCATGGCCTACCAATGTTAAACAGAAATGGTGCATTTGACAGGAATAAGGAGAGGTAACTTCCTTTTGTGAATTCGTTTAGTGGCCTATTCCAAGAAAAACAAAGGATCAGTCAACCCCTTAGGGTTCACACGGCTTATTTTCAGACTGATTTTGGAACGTAAAAAGAGGCTTTTACGCTCCAAAATGCATCGGATATAAGACTGCAAACTGTTTTCCATGGGTTTCAATGGGAAATACACTGTGCTGTTTACATGAGGTGTCTTTTTCAGCTGCTGAATTTAAAAAAACGCCTCATAAAAAGAGCGTCGTAAATAGAAGTAGCATGTCGCTTCTTGAGGTGTTTTTGGAGCTACTATGAAAAACCCAAAAATGGTTCTAAATGTTTAAAAAAAAAAAAAAAGCTTCATGTTCAGCTTCAAAAACGATTACGACATCAGAGGCTGTCTTCCCCTGAAAACGGCCTAGTAACTTTCAGCCACTTCTTTTTCTACATGTGAACATACCTTTAGTGACGTGCCATATGTGTACGGCGGATGTGCGCTCTAACAATATGACATGGGCACAGAAGCTGAGCTCACGCCATATGCGGCAGGTTCCTGGCTATTTTATGCAACTGAAACCCACCTGCAATGGCCGTGATCAGAGATAATTCTGATCATCACCAGTTAATCGATCAGACGCCGCGATCAATAGTGACGAGATTGCGGTTTGCCATGGCAGCTGGAGGCCTAGTTAACCGCTTCCCAACTGCCCACAGTAAATTCACGTCGGCACTTGCTGGGCTCTCTGCAGCGCCAACGTGAATTCACGGTGGGTGTTAAAAGTTCGATTGTCTCAGAGTAGCGCTGACACCTGGATCGCGCGCTGTTAACCCCTGCCTCTGGTCCCGGAGACATGAACGGGACCTAATTGGTTCAGGTACCGATCATGTGATTGCAGGGAAAGTCTGTTGTAGCAACGGACTGGAAAGTTTGTTACTGTAACAAACTAGAAAGTTTGTTGCTACAACAAACTTTCCCGGGGACCGATTGCAGGTGCTGCAGTCGGTTGCATGGCAATACCGGAGGCCATACAACATCCTCCGGGTCTGCAATGCACGGCAGCCTATGAGAACCAGCCGGAGACCGGTCCTCATAGACTTCCTGTCAGTGTGACACTCAGCGTCACACTGACAGTTTATAAGACGTTACACTACCTAGGAAGTGTAATGTATTATACCAGCCATCAGTGCTGCAGGTCTACAAGTAAAAAGTAAAGAAAAAAAGTAATGAAAATGTTTTATAAAAGTTTAAAAACAAGTTATAAGTTACGAAAACAAAAAATGCTTTTTTTCCTATGATAAGTCTTTTATTATAGGAAAAAAATGAAACTGTATCGCCGCGTTCGTAACGACCCAAACTATAAAACTATAGTGTTATTTTTCCCACACAGTGAACACCGCAAAAAAAATAATTGAAAAACAATGTCAGAACAACTATTATAACCCAACCAAAATATAGAATAAAAAGTGATCAAAAAGTCGCATGTACCCCAAAATAGTACCAATAAAAACTCAACCCGTCCCGCAAAACACAAGCCCTTACACAGCTTTTTTGACTGAAAAAAAAAAAAGTTACGGCTCTCAGAATATGGTGACACAAAAAAGAAATCATTTTATCGAAAAGTGATTTATTGCGCAAAGGCCACAAAACATAAAAAAACTATATACATATGGTATCGCCGTAATCGTATCGACCCGCAGAATAAAGTAAAATGTAATTTATAGTGCACAGTGAACACTGTAAAAAAAACAAAAAACATTGTCAGAATTTGTTTTTGTCACTTTGCTTGCCCAAAAAATCTAATAAGTGATGAAAAAAAAATCACATGTACCCTAAAATGGTACCAATGAAAACTACAGATTGTTCCGCAACATATAAGCCCTCACACAGCTCCGGTGGTGAAAAAATAAATTTCTGGTTCTCAGAATATAGCGACAGAAATTGTGCAGTGTCCAAAAGCGGATAAGATTTATCAGTGCGACACTGGCCACACATCTATGAATTATTATTTATTTACCGCATTATTATACCCTCTTATTCTGCCCTGATGTACTCTGCCCAGCTTACGTATTCTCCCACATTATAAACTGAATTACCAGCAAAACCCCAAATAGAAATATTCCCAAGCAATATCTGCGTTTCAAATGGCGCTCCCTCCCTACAGCGTGCCCAAACACCAGCTTCCGTCCACATATAACATTTTATATCCGGGAGAACCCGCTCAACATTGTATGAGGTATTTGTCTTCAGTGGCACAAACTGGGCACAACATATTGTGCATTAAAATGGCATATCAGTGAAAAATTTAAATTTTCACTTTGCACCATCCGCTGCGCATTAATGCCTTCGCGCACCACGACTTAATAGCATGTCGTGGTGCGGGGGGTTATATATGGAGTGGGCTCATGCGCAGCGCCTGCTCCATTTTCTGCAGGTGTCAGTTGTGTATTACAGCTGACACCCGGGACTTACGGACAGGAACAGCGATCGCGCTGTTACAGGAGCCTGTAAAAATGACATTATGCTGCAATACATTAGTACTGCAGTGTATTGTACCAGCGACCTAATGAACGCTCGTTCCAGTCCCCTAGGGGGATTAATAAAATGTGTAAAAAGAAAAAAGTTAAGTTATTCTTAGTGAAAAAAATATATAATATATTCAAAGTCCAAAAAAGCCTGCTTTAACCGTGTTTCCTCTAAAGTAATGTAAAAAATAAACAAAATTGGTATCGCTGCATCCGTAAAAGTCCGAACTATTACAATATACCATTATTTAACTCGCACTGGGAACGCCGTAAAAAGTAAAGAATTTTAAACTCCAAAATCGCTGTTTTTTTTGGTCACCTTAGCTGTTAAAAAAAAAAAATCATAAAAAGTAATCAAAAAGTTGTATGTAAAAACAAAAATGGTACCAATAAAAACTACAGCTCATCCCACAAAAAATAAGCCCTCACACCGCTCAATCCACCAAAAAATAAAAAAAGTGATGCCTCCCGGAATGTCGTGAAATAAAACGTTTTGCTTTTTTTAACAAACCATTTTTACTTTGTAAAAGTAGTAAAATATAAAAAAAACAGTATAAATTTGGTATCACCGTAATCGAAGTTGTTGTTTAAACCGTACGGTGAAAGCCGTAAAAACGAAACCCAAAAAACAATGGAGGAATCGCAGCTTTCCAATTTCAGCCTGCAAAGAATTTTATTTTCCATTTCCCAGTACGTTAAATGGTACTTTAAATGGTGTCACTAGAAACTACAACTCCTCCCGCAAAAAATAAGCCCTCACACCGCTCTATTGATGGAAAAATAAAAAAGTTATGGCTCTTGGAAAGTGGGGAGGGAAAAACGAAAATGTAAAAGCAAAAAATGGATCAGTCCTGAAAGGGTTAATTAATTTCTCCTGAAAAAGCATTTATGACCACGTGGAGTATTGCCGTACTTGGGAGAAATTGCTTTACAAATGTTGGGGTGCTTTTTCCTCCTTTATCCTTTATGAAAATTAAAAAATGCAACATTTTTTCAGAAAAAAGTAGATTTTCATTTTCACAGTCTAATTCCACTAAATTCAGCAAAAAACGGTGGGGTCAAAATGCAAACTATACCCCTAGAAAAGTTCCTTGAGGGGTATAGTCTCCAAAATGGGGTCACTTTTGGGGGGTTTCCACTGTTTTGGTCACTCCAGGGTGTTGCAAACTCGACATGGCACTGAAAACCAATCCAGCAAAATCTGCGCTCCAAAATCCAAATGGCGCTCCTTCCCTTCTGAGCTCTGCTGTGGGTCCAAACAGCAGTTTAATACCACATATGGGGTATTGCCGTAATCGGGAGAAGTAGCTTTACAAGTTTTGGTGTGCTTTTTGTTCTTTATTCCTTGCAAAGATTTATTTATTTATTTTATATTTTTTCGAAAAAAAGTAGATTTTCACTTTCACAGACTAACTCCAATAAATATAGCAAAAGACCTGTGGGGTTAAGATGCTAACTATACCGCTAGGTAAATTCCTTGAGGGGTGTAGTTTCCAAAACAGTGTCACTTTTGGGGGATTTCCACTGTTTTGGCCCCACAAGACCTCTTCAAACCCTAAAGCCTAAAATCTATTCTAAAAAATGGAGGCCCCAAAATCCACTAGGTGCTCCTTTGTTTCTGAGGCCTGTCTTTCAGTCCATTACCACACTAGAGCCACATGTGGGATATTTCTAAAAACTGCAGAATCTGGGCAATACATTTTGAGTTGCGTTTCTCTGGTAAAACCTTCTGTGTTATGGAAGAAAATGTATTACAAATGAATTTCAGCAAAAAAATTTTTGTAAATGTCCCCTCTACTTTGCTTTAATTCCTGTGAAACGCCCAAGGGGTTAAGAAACTTTCTGAATGCTGTTTTGAATACTTTGAGGGGTGCAGTTTTTTAGTTTTTAATATGGGGTGATTTATGGGGGTCTACCTAGTACATAAGGCCCTCAAAGCCACTTCAGAACTGAACTGGTCCTTGAAAAATAGCCTTTTGAAATTTTCATGAAAATGTGAGATATTGCTGCTAAAGTTCTACGCCTTGTAACGTCCTAGAAAATAAAAAAAATTTCAACAAATAATGCAAATATAAAGTAGACATGGAATATGTAAATAGTAACTATTTTGTGTGGTATTACTATCTGTTTTACAAGCAGATGCATTTAAAATTAGAAAAATCATAATTCTGTTTTACAAGCAGATACATTTAAAGAGGCTCTGTCACCAGATTTTGCAACCCCTATCTGCTATTGCAGCAGATAGGCGCTGCAATGTAGATTACAGTAACGAGCATTTTTGGCCAAGTTATGACCATTTTTTTAGTTATGCAAATGAGGCTTGCAAAAGTCCAAGTGGGTGTGTTTAAAAGTAAAAGTCCAAGTGGGCGTGTATTATGTGCGTACATCGGGGCGTTTTTAATACTTTTACTAGCTGGGCGTTCTGATGAGAAGTATCATCCACTTCTCTTCAGAACGCCCAGCTTCTGCCAGATCACGCTGTGACGTCACTCACAGGTCCTGCATCGTGTCAGACGAGCGAGGACACATCGGCACCAGAGGCTACAGTTGATTCTGCAGCAGCATCAGCGTTTGCAGGTAAGTAGCTACATCGACTTACCTGCTAACGCCGATGCTGCTGCAGAATTTCTTAAAATTTTGGTGTTTTTCACAAATAAGCAATGAATTTATTGACCAAATTTTTCCACTAGCATAAAGTACAATATGTCACGAGAAAACAATCTTAGAATCGCTTGGCTAGGCAAAAGCATTCCAGAGTTATTACCACATAAATTGACACGTCAGATTTGGAAAAAATGGGGCTGATCCTGAAGGCCAAAATGAGCTCGGTCCTGAAAGGGTTAAAGCCTCCAGGTTTTCATTCTGTGTCCTGTTTTGTTTTAGCCCTGCCAAAGATGGGGCTTAACCTGTTAGTGACCGGCCCATCGTGTTTTTACGTCGGTCACTAACGGGCCTTATTCCGATGCCATAGACTTTTTACGTCGCAGCATCAGAATAAGTAAACAGAGCAGGGAGCTGACAAAGCTCCCTGCTCTCAGCTTCCAGAGGTAGCTGAGGGCTGGGGGTGTCCCTGCTCGACCGGGTGAGATCGATATAAGTATCGATCTCACCCGTTTAACCCCTCAGATGCGGTGCACAATAGCGTGCACCGCATCTGAGTGGTTTTGGAGAGAGGGAGGGAGCTCCCACCGACACCCGGCGATACGATCGCCGAGTGTCTGTGTCTCTAATGGCAGCCGGGGGCCTAATAAAGGCCCCCAGGTCTGCCTGGAGCGAATGCCTGCTAGATCATGCCGGAGGCATGACCTAGCAGATGCCTGTCCGTGTTAAACTGACAGGCAGTAATACACTGCAATACAAAAGTTTTGCAGTGTATTATAAATTCGATCTCAAAATCGCATATTATAGTCTCCTAGTGGGACTAGTAAAAAAGTGAAAAAAAGTTTAATAAAGTTAATTTTAAAAAAAATGAAAAACCCAGCTTTTCCCCTTACAAACTGCTTTACTATTAAAAAAACAAAATAAAGTTAAAAAGTTACACATATTTGGTATCGCCGCGTCCGTAACGATCCCGACTATAAATCTATTACAATATTTAACCTGCACGGTGAACGCCGTAAAAAATTTAATAAACTATGGAAAAATTGCTGTTTTCTGTGAATCCTGACTTAAAAAAAATGTGATAAAAAGTGATCAAGAAGTCGCATCTACTCCAAAATGGTACCAATAAAAACTACAAATCTTCCCGCAAAAAAAAAGCCCACATACAACCGCATCGGCGAAAAAATAAAAACGTTACGGCTCTTCAAATATGGAGACACAAAAACAAATAATTTTACTGTGTAAAAGTAGTAAAACATACAAAAACTATACAAATTTGGTATCGTAACAACCCGCTGAATAAAGTTATTGTGTTATTTATATCACACGGTAAACGGCGTAGATTTAAGACGCGAAAAAGAGAGGCAAAATTTCAGTTTTTTTTCTATTTCCCCCCAAATAAAAGTTAATAAAAGTTAATCAATAAATAATATGTCCCCCAAAATGGTGCTATTAAAAAATACAACTTGTCCCGCAAAAAACAAGACCTTATACAGCTATGTCGACGCAAAAATAAAAGTTATAGCTCTTGGAATGCGACGATGGAAAAACGTAAAAAATGGCCTGGTCATTAAGGTCTAAAATAGGCTGGTCATTAAGGGGTTAATAGGAGAGCACAGAAAAAAGGTCAATACATTGCAATACAAATGTATTGTAGTTTATTACATGAGATGGCATGGTAAAGTCCCTTATGGGGGACTTAACAAAAACATAAAAAAGTTGTAAAAATATAAATAAATAGAAGCAGAAAAAAACACACTTCCTATTTTTTACATAACCATTACAAACCATAAATAAATAAAACATAATTGGTATTGCAACGTTCATTAATGTCTGAATTATTAAAATGTTTAACCAGCGTGGTGAGTGTCGCAGAAAGAAAATTCACAATGCCAGGACTATTATTTGGTCTCCTTGCCCCCCCAAAAAAATTATAAAAAATTATGTACCCCAAAATAGTAGTAATAAAAACAACTCGCCCCACCCAAAAAAAGCCCTCACACCGCTCCATGGACGGAAAAACAAACACATTTTATTGTAACAATTGTCTTTATAGGTTTTGCTACCTTTACAAAACAAAAAAAGAAATTTGGTATCGCTGTAATTGTTCTAACCCGCAGAATAATGTTAACAGTGGCCGCCGTAAAAACAAAACCTCAAAAACGATAGTGGAATAGCAAGGTTTTTTTGTTGATTTTTTTAATTTTTTTTTCAGCTTCACACTTCAAGAAATGTTTTAAAAGTTTCTCAATACATTGCATGGTACATTGAAGGCCCCCTTAAAAAATATAAGAACCCCCTTTTCTTTGTATGTAACCTTATCGGCCTGAGGAAGACGCTGGTACAGCGTTGAAACGCGTAGCCATTATTGTTTTATAATAAACATATATTTTTTCATATCACTCCGTTTACCACTGCCAATATCTTACAAACAGCCACGCAGCAGCGCCTCACAGGATCCTCCCTTTTCCAACTGCCCTTCCATATCCAAACGGAATTTTGAGGAAGATTTTATGCCCTCAAAAAACTCTGTGTGGACCCAGTCTAACAGTTTAGAAAGGAAAATGCCTATGCAGTCTGTCATCAATTGACGTCAGATGCGGTCTACACGTGGGGACATGTTCTATATGACCTGATGGATTATACATGCTTTCAGGATATCAAGAGACTTATGAACTTATCTTTTTGAATGTAGGACATAAGGTCCACACCACACCATTGTGGCCATCAACCTAGAATGTCGGTAGTATCCAGATGAACTCTATCTATTTAGCACTTCTGTGATGCACTGCTGTACGAATGCTATATGTGTCGATGTTTAGTGTAACTACATTGACATTCTGATCTAGGTCACAATACCTGGAGCCAGTCATCATATGGTACTGTCCATCCAGACTGTGACTTTGTATGATCGTCGAGTGGCCACTGCACTATGCGAATATTTGTGGCATATCATGGTGTTTCCAGTGTATACTGTCCTTCCGATAGCCAGGAAGTTGAATTACATTTTATCTCATCTGTGTTATTGTAGCCTTCAACCGACCCCTCCCCCCCCCCCCGCCCTTAGTGACCCCCAAAAGGTTTATTGGGTCAAATTGATGTACATTGGGTGTTGTACAATAGCCTATATGAATTTTTTTAAGATGGATGTTGATCAATGAATCATAGTGACATGTCAGAAGTTTTGATTGGTGGGGGTCTGAGCATTGAGACCCCCACCAATCGCTAAAATGAAGCGGCAGAAATGCTTGTGATAACGCTCAGCCGCTTAGTTTCTATTCGGCTTTTTCCGCAAATCAATGTAGCGGTGTACAAGCTTAATAGAAAGTCTATGAGCCCGTACTCCACTACATCGCCTTTCCGGAAGCTCAACAGAAAGGAAGTGGCTCAGTGCTCACCTGAGCACTTCTGCCGCTTCGTTTTAGTGATCGGTGGGGGTCTCAGTGCTCAGAAGTTTGAATGTTTAGTTACCCTTTCATTTCATTTATATAGTCACTCTTTAGTGTGTTGCTTATATTATGTGGTCTTATTGATGAAATACTAATGCAATAGTCTAGTCTGAGTTTTGCACCATGAATTATTATATGCATTTTAAAGAAATATATGAATTTTGAAATAAATTATTTATATTTTCAATATTATCCTAGCCTGAGTACTTGACTATTTATCCCAACAGTTTTCTTTACCTTTTTGTATCAATTGGACATTCCAATGGAGAACATGTGCAGAGGCCAAAATGCTGGTAGGAGGACAAATGTGAAGAGCAAGATCATTATAGTCAAGAGCTCACCTGGGCTCCAAACCACTGCAGACAGCCTGTAAGCTTACTGATATACTTAGTGATATGTGTCGAACATAAGGGAAGAAGAATTGGCTGCACAGCTATCACTTTCATTACAGTTTGTTGGTCAGTATGGCGTAGGTGATATTCCTGGTATAATATAATAGACTTATTGGCAAGTAGGTGTCACTACTACTCCCTGGGAATTCCTGTGCAGTATATAGGCTGTCTACAGATCATATCTATTAACACTAATAATTGTCAACACTCTCCATTTCAAAAGTTCCTGATAGGATAGTGTCAGGGAAATGAAAGAAATAAGTTGGCTCTACATGATATTTAACCATATTTTATATGATTTCTGATTGGCTCAGGAAAGTTTCCAAACTATCAACAACAATTAGGCAATCTTCCCATACCGTGACAACACCACAGCGGCCTGATATTCCACATGTAATGAATGAAGCGTTATCAAATCCCATTTACACAGTGCAGTTGAGAACTGTTCATTTATATTTTTCCCCTGTTGGTCACAATTTAGTTGTTTTTTTGCCACAATTTTCCAGTTTGACTCCAATGGCTCATTGAAAAATCTGAATTTTTGGCAGTAATTAAATGTAGTCTGCCATAGACCTAGTTTTGGGAAGATATTCTTAAAAGGTTTTTTTTTTTATAAGACCATGGCAAAGCTGTGACCAGAACTACCAGCCCATTGCCACCTTGTGCATATGATAATGGAATCCACAACTAGTATGTTAAAGGGTAACTAAACTTTAAAAAAAAATTCTGACATGTCAGACGTTTTGATTGGTGGGGATCTGAGCACTTAGACCCCTACCGATCACTAAAACAAAGTGGCAGAAACACTCGCATGAGCTGCTTCGTTTCTGATCAGCTTTTCTCGGAAAGCCGAGCATTTAGTATACGGGCTCATAGACTTTTTTGAAAGTTTAGTTACGGTACCCTATAATAATGTCCAAATACATGTCTGGTTTGCATGATATCAAGCAATCAAAATATTGAAAACCTGTCTGATACGTTTTTACAGTCCATGTAGAATGGATGTATCCAATCTTTAAGATCCTATAAACGTACACATTAGCAGCGATTGATGTTTCCTGTAATGTACAGCCGTTTTCTTTGGAATGAAAATTATTTTTTTAATGTAACATTAATAATAGATAGCCATGTCATATTGTTAAAAACGTGGCATTACGAATTGGCACGTGACTAATAAGACTGCAAGCCATCATGAATGCGTGACTGGCACCTTATCTGTGTACCATTATACTATGCAGCCACCCCCTTCTGAATGATAAATGTTTGAGTGGCTGTTTTACACCTGTATCTCCCCCTTACAGCATTGTGGTTTGTGTAAATCCTTCTGCCCTTTTTCTATGATATTTATCACTGAGTTGGGAAATAATTCTAAACTTCTTTACCTTTTTTGTACGGTACAACTACTCATGTTTTTTTTGGGTGGGGGGTTTTACCTGTATTTTTTACAATGTACAGTGGCCTAGCGGATTGTGGTGTAGAGATAATGTCAGAATATAATTTTCTTTGATCAAGGACAGTATATCAATATGAAAGTAATACCAATGGTATCCATTAAAAAGCTACGGTCACACATACCAATAGTGGTGTGGCAGAAAACGGCATTCCGTTTTGGCTGAGCAATGATGTCTCCTTTTTAGTTATATAATCTTGACGTAGAATATGAATTTTACGTATCAATGATGTATTCATCTACACAATTCTATCTATAAACTGGATCGGCTATTGTTACAGTTTTAAGTCTGAAGACGAGCAGGGAAGTGCACAGGGATTGGAGTCCTCTGTTTAATGTAACATCAGCCTATTTATACTGTGCGGTGAGATGTAGAACAGGTACTCCAGTGTGCACAGCCGTGTTTATGTAGTTCAGTTTTTGGGAGGATATGCAACTGAAACTATTTTTAGAACACTTGGCCTTCTTGTCTGTGTCTGTGCATGTATATAGGCATTTATCATTTTCAGCCTCTCTGCACTAAATCTGCTTTTTATAACTGTCAGCGAGATATTCCCGTCTATGTAAACTCCCCCGTCCTAATTTACACCAGGGTACAAATGTTAAACTTCCAAAGTCATTGAGCATCTATTTGTTTAAAAAGAAACGGATTACAAAAACCCTTAGTTAGGTAAGACTTGGACTCGCTTAATCCGCAGTCTTCCAGGCATGGTAGTCGAGCATTTATTTCATTTATTTATATCACCTACGCATTCCATGTAGGAATTGTAGTCTTTAGAATGGAAATCCTAGAATAATGGTGCGCCTGCTTGGAGGAGTTTTTTTGTTTTCTTTTTCTTACCGTAATTAGAATTTTCTTTGATATTATTGGAATTGCAGGCTGCAAAATAGGGTTAGGACACCTCGAGGAAAGAACTTCTCCGGAACTGAACAAAGTGTAGGAGATTTATTAATACTGGTGGACTGGTCACTCCTCGAGGGCAGCGCATACCCTGTCGATGAATCTGCCTGTGTTGTTTTGCAGTCATTTTTTTTTTAGTTCGAAAAGTGTCAGAAATCTTTAATAAATTAATCCTGCGCAGCGCACCTCTGAACCTCTACGCGCTTTTTCATACGTGTTGGAAAAATTGACGCAGATGTTTCATAAATTTGTTTGACCTTTATTTACTCCGGGAAGGTAAAATTTAATAATTTGATAAATCTGCCCTGTATGTGTTAAAACTATAATGTATATCATAATGTATTGTATGTAGCAATGACTGACCTGTATACAGTGCTTAGTTATGGTAATTCAAAAAACATTTTTACTTTCTTCAAAATATAACATGGTAGTTAAACATTGTCAATATAACACTTTTTTATCTTCATGAACTGCATCAGTCAAAAATATTTCTGAACGTGATACATTCCTTTTTAATCCATACCCTATTACATCCTAATTGTGGTGTTCTTACTGCATTAAGACGTAATCGTGCGTCCAGTGAATGGCAAAGACACGAGCTGCAATGGCCTAACATACAAATGGAAGACATTAAATTTGTATCTGTCATCCATTATCTTCAATGTTAAAATAACGGAAAGCTCCTTTCCTTCGACTTTCCAACATTTTGGACAGAAAGAAAAGCAGAGCAGACTGCGCTATTGTTTCCTGCAAAAGAGGGTAAATTGACGGAATAAAGTCAAAACGAACAAATCTCAAATGCAGTTACATAACCATGCTCCTGGTGTTTAGCCTCTTTGTGTATGAGGTTTTGTACTCTAAATTACCCATCTTCACCTTCCCTCTCTGAAGAACAAAATGTCACACATCACATAACTCTTATCTCCTCTTCTCCCTCCCTATCTGTTGTATTTCACATCCTGTGCAGCAGATCGCCATTTGTCAGTGTGTGTGTGTGTGTGTGTGTGTGTGTGTGTGTGTGTGTGTGTATATATATATATATATGTGTGTGTGTGTGTATATATATATATATATGTGTGTGTGTGTGTATGTATATATATATGTATGTGTGTGTGTGTGTGTGTGTATATATATATGTGTGTATGTGTATATATATATATATATATGTATGAGTACTTACAGCACTACCTTGTAATTGTAGGCAGCTGTAAATGGAGGCAACGTCTGTGAAAGGAGAGAGGAATCATGGGAATTTTAGTCCATACATGATAATTCTACCCACAGCAACTTGCCAGCATTGATACAGCAGTTCTGCACAGAGCTGGGTAACAATGAAAATTAAAAATAATGACTTCTGATCTATGGTGGCATCACCTTGTGAACCTTCTGACACACACAGGTATTTTTCTGTGTTTTTCATATTCTCAGATAACCCCTGTTATTTATTATTACACGTTAGGGTTGCGTGAATTCATGTATTTTTATACTAAGCTGTGCACTAATGAATGGTGGCGCGCACACTGAAGACAGAGAACAATGTGCGCGCACTGCAAAGCGTCCCCATTCCGTGTCTTCAGTGCCTGCGGCTCATTAGTGCAGTGCTGGCCGCATCACGTCGCGCTGACTTGTTCCCACGCGATCAGGAAAGGGGCAATGACTGTAATACACAGCCGCAGCCCTGCTCCAACGACGGGAAAATGAGGACAGCCCAGGGTCCATTGAAGGCCCCCGGGGCTGTCTGACCATATTTCCTGTTGTTAGGGCATTCTGGCTAGCTCAAAGACAACTGAGAATTAGAGAGCCTGCAGAGGGAAAAGTACTTAAAAATAATGAATACAAATAGCTCATGTGTACGCACACACACGTTATTCCTCATGTACAGGTCCTCATCAAAAAATTAATTTAGTTCAGTAATTCAATTAAAAAACAAACTCATATTATATAGATTCATTACCCACAGAGTGATCTATTTCCAGCATTTTTTTTTTCTTTTAATGTTGATGATTATGGATAACCGTTAATGAAAACCCAAAATTTAGTCTCTCAGAAAATTAGAATATTGGGTAAAAGTTCAAGATCGTCGACTCATGGTGTCACACTCTAATCAGCTAATAAACACAAAGCACTTGCAAAGGTTTCCTAAGCATTTAAAATGGTCCAACAGTCTGGTTCAGTAGGCTACACAATCATGGGGAAGACTGCTGACTTCACAGTTGTCCAGAAGACAGTCATTGACACCCTCCACAAGGAGGGTAAACCACAAAAGGACATTGCTAAAGAAGCTGTGCTGTATCTAAGCATATTAATGGAAAGTTGAGAGGAAGGAAAAAGTGTGGTAGAAAAAGGTGCACAAGCAACAGGGATAACCGCAGCCTTGGAAGGATTGTCAAGAAAAGGCCATTCAAGAATCTGGGAGAGATTCACAAAGAGTAGACTGCGGCTGGAGTCGCTGCTTCAAGAGCCACCACACACAGACGTATCCAGGACACGGGCTACAACTGTATTCCTTGTGCATTCCTTATGTCAATCCACTCATAGCCCAGAGACAACGTCGGAAGCGTCTTACCTGGGCTAAGGACAAAAAGGACTGGTCTGCTGCTCAGTGATCCAAAGTCCTGTTTTCAGATGAAAGTAAATTTTGCATTTCATTTGGAAATCAAGGTCCCAGAGTCTGGAGGAGGAGTGGAGAGGCATCAATCCAAGTTGCTTGCGGTCCAGTGTGAAGTTTCCACAGTCAGTGATGGTTTTGGGAGCCATGTCATCTGCTGGTGTTGGTCCACTGTGTTATATCAAGTCTAGAGTCAACGCAGCCGTCTACCAGGACATTTTAGAGCACTTCATGCTTATCTCTGCTGACAAGCTTTATGGAGATGCTGATTTCATTTTCCAGCAGGACTTGGCACCTGTCCACACTGCCAAAAAAGTACCAATACCTGGTTTAATAGCCACAGTATCACTGTGTTTGATTGCCCAGCAAACTCGCCTGACCTAAACCCCATAGAGAATCTGGGGTATTTTCAAGAGGAAGATGAGAGACACCAGACCCAACAATGCAGACGAGCTGAAGGCCGCTATCAAAGCAACCTGGGCTTCCATAACACCTCAGCAGTGTCACAGGCTGATCGCCTCCATGCCACGCCACATTGATGCAGTAATTCATGCAAAAGTATTGAGTGCATATACTGTACATACTTTTCAGCAGGCCAACATTTCGGTATTAAAAAATCATTTTTGAAATTGGGCTTATATAATATTCAAATTTTCTGAGAGACTACGTTTTTGGTTTTCATTAACTGTGTCAGCCACTAATGGCAACCAGGATGGTGTCCTTAGGGGTTGTCACTCGGCTATCTATCTTTGATACAATGTAAGGGTATGTTCACACGGCATATGTTTGAGGCAGAAAAAAAGAAGGCTGATTTCAAGCGAAAACAACCTCCTGAATTCAGGTGTTTTTAACCCCTTAGTGACCACCAATACGCCTTTTCACTGCGGTCACTAAGGGGCCTTAGGCTAGGCTGTCGCCTTTCCACGGCGGTCCAGTCTAAGCCCTGCATGGGTGTCCCATGCAGGCTGGATCCGTGGCTCGGCTGTCTGATGACAGCCGGGCTCCTGCTCCAACGACCGCGATCGTAGTTTACGTCGCTTGCGGCCGTTTAACCCGTTAAATGCCGCTGTCAATCGCGACCGCGGCATTTAACTTGTTTACAGAGGGAAGGAGCTACCTCACTCACCCATTGGTGGCCCGCAAATCGCGGGCCTCCGATGGGGTCTAATGGCAGCTAAAAGCCCCCAGGTCTGCCCTGAGCATATGCCAGAGGCATGTCCTAATAGATTGCCTGTCATATGTACACTGACAGGCAATAATGCTTTGGTATACTAAATATACCAAAGCATTATAGCAGCGATCTAAAGATCGCATAGTGAAGTCCCCTAGTGGAACTAAAAAATATGTACACATATATGGTATCACCGCGACCGTAATGACTCAAACAATAACGTTAATATGTGATTTAAACTGCAAGGAGAACACTGTAAAAACAACCAACGCAAAGAACAATGGCGAAATTACTATTTTTTTTCCATCACCTCCCAAAAAAGTAATAATAAAAGTTAATCGATAAGTCCTATGTACCTCAAAACAGTACCAATCAAAACTACGTCTCGTCTCCCGCAAGAAACAAAACCAAAAAATCAGTACATTGACGGAAAAATAAAAAAATTACGGCTCTTGGAAAGCGACGATGCAAAAACAAATAATTTTAGTTCAAAAGAGTTTTTGTTGTGCAAAAGTCGTAAAACATAAAGAGCCTAAAAGAGGCTCTGTCACCACATTATAAGTGCCCTATCTCCTACATAAGGAGATGGGCGCTATAATGTAGGTGACAGCAGTGCTTTTTATTTAAAAAAACGATCTATTCTTACCACTTTATTAGCGTTTTTAGATTTATGCTAGGGGATGCTTAATGCCCAAATGGGCGAATTTTTACTTTAGACCAAGTGGGCGTTGTACAGAGGAGTGTATGACGCTGACCAATCGGCATTAGGCACTCCTCTCCATTCATTTAGGCAGCGCATAGGGATCCTTTTAGATCACTATGTTCTGACTTATACTAACACATTAACGATACTGAAGTGTTTAGACAGTGAATAGACATTCCACAGGATGTCTATTCACAATCTCTGCACTTCGTTACTCTGTCTGTGGTAGTTACAGCAGAGGAAGCGTAATCTCGAGAGATTATGCGGTAAATGAAACGTTACAACGAGATCACGCTTCCTCTGCTGTAACTACCATAGAAACAGTAACGAAGTGCAGAGATTGTGAATAGACATTCCGTGGAATGTCTATTCACTGTCTAAACTCTTCAGTGTTGTTAATGTGTTCGTATAAGACCGCACATAAGGATCTAGCAGGATCCCTATGCGCTGAGTAAATGAATGGAGAGGAGTGCATGAGGCTGATTGGTCAGAGTCATACACTCCCCTGTACAACGCCCACTTGGTCTAAAGTAAAAATACGCCCACTTGGGCATTAAGCCATTTATTAGCATAAATCTAAAAACGCTAATAAAGTGGTAAGAATAGATCGTTTTTTTAAATAAAAAGCACTGCTGTCACCTACATTACAGCGCCCATCTCCTTATGTAGGAGATAGGGCACTTATAATGTGGTGACAGAGCCTCTTAAACACGTGGTATTGTCGTAATCGTTCCGACCCATAGAATAAAGGTAACGTGTTATTTACGCCGAACCGTGATTGGTGTAAATTTAAAATGCATAGAACAATGGCGGAATTTCAGGCTTTTTTTCCTATTCCCCCGAAAAAAGTTAATAAAAAAATATGTACCCCAAAATGGTACCATTAAAAAGTACAACTAATCCTGCAAAGTCCATATACAGCTACGTCGACGGAAAAATAAAAAAGTTACAGCTCTTTGAATGCGAATATAGAAAAACAAAAAAATATCTTGGTCATTGGGGCATAAAATAGGTTGGTCACTAAGGGGTTCAAGCTGATATTTTTAAAGCGGTTTTTGTGTTTGCAAGTGTATATTGAAGCATATTTTTCTTAGCGTTTTTTAGTGTTAATAGAAAATCATTTCTAAAAAAGCCTCAAGAAGTGACATGCGACTTCTTCTTTTTATGAGGCATATTTTTACAAGGCGTTTTATTTTAATTCAACCGCATAAAAGTATGCCTCATATGAACTACACAGTGTATTTACTATGGAAACCAATGGGAAATTGTTTACAGGCATATTTCAAGTGTAATTTGGAGCGTAATAAAAGCGTTTTTACGCTCTGAAATAAGCTTGAAAATTAGCTATGTGAAAATACCCGTAGGCCTTATTTACACGAATGTGTGCGTTTTGCGCTTGTTAAAAACGCAGCGTTTTTCCTGCGTTGCAGTTCCGTGTGACATCAGTGTATGGTGCGTGTCTGCGTTTTTTACGTGCGTATGTCATCAGTATGTCACGCGTATCACATCAGCAAAATAAACTGAAGGCGGTGTTTTTATATTTTTTATAATTTCTTTAGCAACTGTTGCGTGAATCACGGACAGCATGCGGATGTGCGTCCATGTGCCGTCCTTGATTTTCACGCACCCATTGACTTCAATGGGTGCGTGATGCGTGAAAAACGCACAAGTATAGGACATGCAGTAACTTTCATTCAGCGGACACACGCTGCGTGAAAAACACGATGTCTGAATGGCCCCATTGACTTGCATAGGTCCGTGTGACATGCATTGTTTTCACACGCGTATCACGGACGTGAAATACGCTCGTGTAAATAAGGCCTTAATCTGCATTATTATGCAGTCACAGTCTATAACAATGTTATGCTATTCAGAGTCTTTGGGGAATTTTCACGCAGCCGCCATCATGATGACACTCTGTATGTTTGTAAACAGAAAAGCACGTGGTGCTTATCTGTTTTCATTCATACTTTTAACCCGTTAGTGACCGCCAATACGCCTTTTCACGGCTTCCACTAATGAGCTTTATTCTGATGCATAAGCCTTTTCACGGCGCTGCATCAGAATAAATAAACAGCAGGGAGCCATTAAATCTCGGACAGGTAGTATACAAAAGTATTGCAGTGTATTATAAAAGAAATTGGATGAATGCATATTAAAGTCCCCTAGTAGGACTAAGTTAAGTTAATTTATAAAAAGTGAAAAAAAAAATGAAAACCCCACTTTTTCCCCTTACAAAATGCTTTACTATTAAAAAAAAATAAAGTAAAGTTACACATATTTGGTATCGCCGCGTCCGTAACGACCGACTATAAAGCTATTACATTATTTAACCCGCACTGTGAACGATGTAAAAAAACTACTATAGAAAAATTGCTACTCCAAAATGATAATAAAAACTACAAGTTGTCCCGCAAATAAAAGCCCTCCTACTACTGCATCAGCGGAAAAATAAAAGTTAATGCCTGTAATTAGTGAATGTGCCCAGCTTTGGAGAGGTAAAATGTGACTCCACTGACAGAGGTCCAGCATTTGGCATTAGATAAGACCTATCAGCTGCCAGCACTACTGCAAAATTTATCTAGGCCAGGGGTCTCAAACTCGGCCGGGTAAGTGGGCCGCATATAGAAAAAATGGGAAGTTGACGGGCCGCATCACTTTCAAATTTGATACAATACAAAATTATTGTTAATCAATTAGTTATTTGAACTACTATAACACTATATTACTAGAATAATAATACTACATTACTATAATAATAGCGCTAGGTTTAAAATTTGAGATATTTCTCCACGTGCTTATTTCAACAATCCAGCTTTCCAGTTTAAGTGTCGCTAAATGCAGTCCGGCGGCTCAGTTAGCACACATGTCAAGATTGGGCAGCCCCTTTTTAGATAGTGCCGCAGTGCCCTCTGTGGATGCTGCCGCAGTGCCCTCTGTGGATGCTGCCGCAGTGCCCTCTGTGGATGCTTCCGCAGTGCCCTCTGTGGATGCTTCCGCAGTGCCCTCTGTGGATGCTGCCGCAGTGCCCTCTGTGGATGCTGCCGCAGTGCCCTCTGTGGATGCTGCCGCAGTGCCCTCTGTGGATGCTGCCGCAGTGCCCTCTGTGGATGCTGCCGCAGTGCCCTCTGTGGATGCTGCCGCAGTGCCCTCTGTGGATGCTGCCGCAGTGCCCTCTGTGGATGCTGCCGCAGTGCCCTCTGTGGATGCTGCCGCAGTGCCCTCTGTGGATGCTGCCGCAGTGCCCTCTGTGGATGCTGCCGCAGTGCCCTCTGTGGATGCTGCCGCAGTGCCCTCTGTGGATGCTGCAACACACCCCTAGATAAGGCCACAGTGCCCTCTGTAGATAAGGCCACAGTGCCCTCTGTAGATAAGGCCACAGTGCCCTCTGTAGATAAGGCCACAGTGCCCTCTGTAGATAAGGCCACAGTGCCCTCTGTAGATAAGGCCACAGTGCCCTCTGTAGATAAGGCCACAGTGCCCTCTGTAGATAAGGCCACAGTGCCCTCTGTAGATAATGCAACACACCCCTAGATAATGCCAGTGTCCTCTTCAGATACTGCCACACACCCACTTGTAGATCATTGTCGATGTATGGACAGCGATGTCAGAGGCTTCCCCAGAGTCCCGGAGCAGAGCCGATAATAGCGCTCTGCCCGGGAGTCCGCTCTGGGGAAGACCCTGACACACTGTCCATATATGGGCAGCGATGTCAGGGAATTCCACAGAGTCCCGGAGCAGAGCCGATACTAGCGCTCTGCCCGGGAGTCCGCTCTGGGGAAGACCCTGACACACTGTCCATATATGGGCAGATATGTCAGGGAATTCCGCAGCATCCCGGAGCAGAGCCTATACTAGCGCTCTGCCCGGGACTCCGCTATGGGGAAGACCCTGACACACTGTCCACATATGGGCAGCGATGTCAGGGAATTCCACAGAGTCCCGGAGCAGAGCCTGTACTAGCGCTCTGCCCGTGACTCCAGCTCTGGGGAAGCCCCAGACATCGCTGTTCATATGTGGACAGCGATGTCAGGGAATTCCACAGAGTCCAGGAGCAGAGCCGACACCAGCGCTCTGCTCCGGGCAAGACCCTGACACACTGTCCATATATGGGCAGCGATGTCAGGGAATTCCACAGAGTCCCGGAGCAGAGCCTGTACTAGCGCTCTGGCCGGGACACCGGCTCTGGGGAAGCCCGAGACATCGCTGTTCATATGTGGACAGCGATGTCAGGGAATTCCACAGAGTCCAGGAGCAGAGCTGACACCAGCGCTCTGCTCGGGACTCCAGCTCTGGGGAACCCCCAGACATCGCTGTTCATATGTGGACAGCGATGTCAGGGAATTCCAAAGAGTCCAGGAGCAGAGCCGACACCAGCGCTCTGCTCCGCTCTGGGCAAGACCCTGACACACTGTCCATATATGCCTGTACTAGCGCTCTGGCCGGGACACCGGCTCTGGGGAAGCCCGAGACATCGCTGTTCATATGTGGACAGCGATGTCTGGGAATTCCACAGAGTCCCGGAGCAGAGCAGACACCAGCGCTCTGCTCGGGACTCCGGCTCTGGGGAAGCCCCAGACATCGCTGTTCATATGTGGACAGCGATGTCAGGGAATTCCAGAGTCTCGGAGCAGAGCCGATACTAGTGGCTCTGTGTCCCGCGGGCCGCAGATGACAGCCCCAGGGGCCGCATGTGGGCCGCGTGCTTGAGACCCCTGATCTAGGCCACGCTGCTGCAGGCCGACTAGAATTTTTCTCTACTTGAAGTTTAAATTCTTCAGCAGCCTTAGGCCTTGTCCACACATAACGGAATTGCTGCATAATTTCCATCCAGAATTGCGGACGGAAAATAGGCAGTGAAATACAGTAGCAGCTAAGTGGCTGTGAGTGAACAAATATCATCCTCACGCTGCAGAAAAATTCAGTCCAGAAATCCACCTGCGGTGCGTAATTTTAGTTTCGCAGCATGTCTATTAATTAACGCTACAGAAAATTCTTAGGGTATGTTCACACGGCTTATTTTCAGCAATTTTTCGGCCTGAACGCCTCCAAACATATGCCCATTACAATGTGAAAAACGGCAGTTCGTTCCGACGGGGTGTTTTTGTTTTACGCGGTCGTTTGTAAAAAAAAACGGTGCGTAAAAAAAACGGCCTGTAAAAACAACTGCATGTCACTTCTTGAGCCATTTTTGTTGCCGTTTTTAGTTGTCTCAATAGAAAAACAGCTCCAAAAACGTCCGTAAAAAATGCTTGATGCTTTAAAAATGGCTTAAAATCAGAGGCAGTTTTCCCTTGAAAACAGCTCTGTATTTTACAGCCGTTTTTTGTTTAGTGTGTGAACATACCCTTACAATGGGTGGAAATGACATCACAGGAAAAAAAATGTCGCCATCACAGCCCTTGGAAAAAAAGAACCAAAAAACGTAGCAAAAGTCGGCACTATATTCAGCAGTAAAAAAAACGCATGAAATGGTGCAGGTTTTCCACAGCGGATTGTCTGCTAGTTGATACGTAAATGCTGCAAAGTTTTCTGCAGAAAATCCGTTGTGTGGACAAGCCCTAAAGGTGCCCTTACACGTAGGACGGAACTCCGCCAAACCCACCGTTGATCTAATGTGTATGGGGGCGCCCCAATTCTCCACGATGGAAGATGTTGGGGGAAAGAAACACATTAAGCCAGCATTGAATGCTAAGATTTCAGCTTGGAGGGAGAAGAAACGTGACTGCATCCCTGGGATAAAATGCAGGCTGTAACTTAAGATCAATAGAGGATAAGGAAAGCAACGGATCTACAAAGTTAGGCCAAATTCACACGAACGTATTACAGCTCGGAGCCATAATAATTTAGTATAAACAAGGCCGCCTTCAACTTTTTGCAAATTTTGATATTATAACAGTGTTGAAAGGTATTGCATAACAGAGAAGATGTATATAAAAAAATATATATGTATCTAGTTGCAGTCAAAATTATTCAACCCCCTTTTCAATTTAGTTTTATTAGCACAATTTAAAACCTTTCCGCTGTTTGCAAAAAAAAAACTGGCAAACGTTTTAACAATTTAAATAGCTCTACACAACTAATATAACAAGTGGTTTCTCCAAATTCAACACACATTGCCACTTTTAATGACTACTGCAGTCTCAGAATTATTCAACCCCCTGAATAGAATCCCTCATAAGAGTACCGTATTTTTCGGACTATAAGACGCAGTTTTTAGCAAGACTGAATCTTGCTAAAAAGTCCCTGCATCTTATAGTCAGCAGTCAAGGGACCCGGCAGCACCAGGCCCCTGACCACTCCTTACTTAACCCCTTCCCGACCCATGATATGCCGGCACTACAGGTGTTAGCAGCTGACACGCTGCTATAACGGCCAGGAACAGCGATCGGACTGTTCCTGGTCGTTTTTAACTAGTTAAATGCTGTGGTCAATAGCGACTGCAGCATTTATAGTGGTTTTCCCATGAAGGACATTTATGCCATATCCACAGGATATGTCATAAATGGCAGATAGATGGGGGTCCCACCTCTGGGACCCCCATCTATCTCTAGAACGGGTCCCCTTAAACCCCTTTCTATCTTACCCGGCTCCACTGTCTTCCGGCCACTTCACTTCCTGGTTACATGGTCGAGTTACGCAAACGGCGTAACTCGCTGAGCTACACAGTTTCCGTAACTCCCATACAACTGGATAGTAGTTATGGAAACAGTGTAGCATGCTACGCTGCTTCTGTAAATGTCATTCACTACTATGGGAGTTACAGAAACAGCATTGCTCAGCGAGTTACACTGTTTCTGTAACTCATCCATGTATTGCACCAGTGATCTAATGATTGCTGGTTCAAGTCCCCTAGGGGAACTAATAAAATGTGTAAAAAAAAAAGATACATTTTAAAAGTTCAAAAATAAAACCCTTTTTCCACAAGCACAATGTAAAAATAATTTTAAAAAATTGGTATCGCCGCGTGCGTAAAAGTCTGAAACTATTACAATATAGCGTTATTTGACTCACACAGTGAACGGGGTAAAAATATTACATTTAAAACCCCAGAATCGTTTTCTTTTGGTCACCATAGCACTAAAAAGTGATAAATCGTATGTACCAAAAAAAGGTGTTAATAAAGACGACAGCTCGTCCCGCAAAAAATAAGCCCTCACACCGCTCAAACTATGGAAAAAATATACATTATGGCTCTCTGAAACTGAACAAATTATTTTTTTTTAACCAATTGTTTTTTCTTTGTAAAAGAAAATATGAAATGTTTTCTTATTTTCTGTTGTCCAAAACCTGGGTGCGTCTTTATAGTCCGAAAAATACGGTACACATCGTTGTCTCAAGCAAACCTGATTCAACTGATCAAGGGCTTCATTAGTTGCATCAGATGTGCTTGAGAAAAAAAAAAACTCATCAAATACCTGGACTGGCGGCGGGTTTGTTGACTGACGTTTGATTGCATGTTAGAAATATCGCTAACTCGAGAGTGGTCCAAAAAAGTTGAGAAGAGATCGTTGTCTTGCACAAACAAGGAAAAGGATACAAAAAGATCTCAAAGGCTCTGAATATTCCTAGAGATACAGTTCTAAGCATAATTTTGCAAATTCAGAGTTAAAGGAACCCCATCTACACTACCAGGACGTGGCAGAAACAGAAAGCTATAGTGGACTGCCACCAGATTCCTGGCTAGGCAGGTGGTCAAAAACCATTGAGTGATTGCAAAAGACCTGCAACAAGATTTGGTGACTTCAGTGTGCACAGCAAGGCACATACTAAACGCTGAAGGTCTCCATGCCCGAACACCAAGATGTACACCTCTACTGACCCAAAAGCACGAGAAAAGTCCGCTCCAATATGGTCAAAACCACATTAATAAGCCACAAAAGTTTAGTATTCTGTTCTGTAGCGTGATGAAATAAAACTGGAACTAAACTCTGAAAAGAATACCCTGCCTACAGTGATGCATGGCAGTGTCTCGATGATGCTCTGCAAATGCTTTGTTTCTTATAGCACTGGAAACCTGCAGCGTGTGGAGGGCAAGACAGCTTCAATCAAGTATCATTATATCCTAGGAGAAAACGTCATGTCGTCTTTTAAGAATCTGAAGATTTGGGGGTCATTGGACTTTGCAACAGGACAATGATCCCAAAGTCCACCAAGGCTTGGTTTCAGAAAAAGTCCTGGAAGATTCTGAAGTGGCCATCACAGTCGTCTGACTTGAACCCCATAGAAAATCTATGTTGGGCCATTGTCTATGAGGAATGGGCCAAGATTCCTCAGGAACGCTGCCAGAAGCTGGTGTCTCACTATGCATAACGTTTTCAGCAGGTCATAACATCAAAAGGGTGCTATACTACGTACTAAAGGCGCTTGTCGTGAAGGGGTTGAATAATTCTGGGACTGCGGTAGTCCTTAAAAGTTCCATTTTGTGTTGAATTTTGAGAAACCACTTGTTATATTAGTAGTGTAGAGCTATTTAAAGGCTATGTAAACCTTCGAAAGAGATTTTTAATAAAAATAAAAGGTCAATCAGTGGGTTTTGTGAAACTTTATAATTAAAAAATATTTTAACTTTTTGAGATACTGCTGCTCTATATCCTGTATACAGAGCAGCTGTAGCATGCCCGAAGACCTAAATCTGTCGTGCGCTATTACGCAGGATCCACCTGTAATCGGTCACATCGAAGTCAGTGACACACAGGACCCGCTGACACTGAACCAGTCAGGTCTAAAGGTACAGGATTCAGCATAAGATACAGCTGCTCTGCAAACAGAATACAGAGCAGCTGTATCTCAAAGTAAAAATAATTTTTCATAAAAACTGTTTATAAAGTTGCACAAAACACTCATTGACCTTTTTTATTTAAAAAAAATCGCTATCAAAGGTTTACATAGCTTTTACATTGTTCTTGTGTGTTTTTGTTTTTTTTTGGGGAGTTTTTTTTACAAATACCGGAGAGTTAGCACATTTTGCTAATAATCCCAATTTACAATGGTGGGTTGAATAGTTTTGATTGTAAATGTATGTATGTATGTATGTATGTATGGATAGATATCCAAAATTGAGGTCTAAGGAAAGTACAAAAAAATAAGTCTTCATACATCTTATAGTATATCAAAATAAAAAAAGTTATGAGTACCGAGAGGGAAAAACTGCTTGAAATCAGGATGACCGCCCGTTCATCAGCATGGTAATGGCTGCCATTGGGTAGCTCAGAAATGGCTTGATGTATTGACAGTGTGGCTCTCATGCAATTATACTGAATAAGTTTTTAGTGTTTTAATATTTAAAAAAAATAATAATAATTATACTGGCCAAAGATGTGTTCATTTGGGCTGTTTGACCAGACCACAACATATATTTTCCAAGGCTGTGCACTTTAGTTTGCACTTTTGTAGTTTAGTGATAATCCCATACGTCATTGGCGCTCTCACCATTGTTCTAATAAATTATTTAGCAAAATGTCAAATGTAATCGATCCAAACGAAACGATTGACTGTTAGATCGAGTCAAGCTGCTGTATGTTTTACAGTGTTACATGAGTCAGACAGAGCAGGATTTAGTAGTGTTTTATGTGTTATTAAAATTGCTGCTGATTGTAAAACGTAAACGATTCTATTGCCATTCGAGACGGCTCTCAAAGTGTGGACATCGAAGGTGAGGCTTCTGTTAGGTAATGTGCAGAGAGAAGTGGACCTCAGTGTAAGGTGGAGAGCACTGCGCACTGTACTATCTGACGTCTCCGGAAAATGGCAGTAAATCATTGAGCGTAAGGACAGTTCTCAGAGTTTATATAATTGATGGCCCCCGCCACCACCACCACCCAATAACCTCATTGTTTCCGTTTCCTCCGGTTATGTCAATGTTACTGCTATTTCACGCTCTTTAAAGTTTTACTGTGTCAATATTTAGATACCATGACACGTGTGTATGAATTCATACCAGATTTTACCGTTTCCCACATAAATCTTTTTGGTGCGCGGGCTTTGTCATTTAGAGTAGATCTTGTGTGTTTGTTGCATTTGTAGCTTATCGGTCCCTTAACCAGTTCAGGACCGGGCTATTTTGAGCCGTCAGGACCAGACACCGTTTAGCCATTTTTTGCATGCGTTCGTTAAATGGCTATCACTTTTTTATTTGTTGGGCTAGCGATGTGATTTTTGCAATGTTTTTTCCGTACACAATGCAGGTTTCTTTTTTTATCATTTTTATACATGTCCTTTTTGCTATTTTAGAATTCTTAGGCTTAAAGTTTGAAAATAATAGTAAAAAAATAAGCTTTTTTACTCTTCAGCTATTTTTTTTTTTTGGTAATGACATAGTTTTACCCTAAAATAAACCTTTTATTTGTGATCGTCATTGTCTACCGTAAATTTTAATATATTACATGTCTATATTAGGGTAATTGGGTCAGGGCTAGCGTTACGACAATGATTGGCGGGGGGATCGTTTTCTTTTTTTGGGGTGGGAATTTTATGTGTATTTATTATACATTTTTCGTTGCACTTTAGTTTACTTTTATTTTTTTATTCCTATGGTCTGTCCCTCAAAGGTCAGAAAAGACCTTTGGGGGACTTTATATATATTTTTTCTTTCTTTTACACCATCTTTTCCACTGTAACTCGAGCTTCACAGCAGCCCCAGTTACAGGGGAAATCAGCCCTCTCATAGTGACTATTGTCACTAATAGGGCTGTGATGGGTCTAGTAAGACCCAGTAGCAGTCTGCCACTAACGGCACCCGGCGATCATGTGACCAGTCACATGATCACCGGGACCAATAGAGACAGCAGCGCGGCCGCTGCCTCTATTCCTATACACAGCGCTCAATGTGCGTGGTGTAAAATAGATCGGGGAAGACAGAAGCAACGAAAGCTGCTTCTATCTTCTCCTCAGGGTCCCCGGCAGTCACTGACAGATCGCTCGGGCAGCAAGTTAAAACCCGCGCCGTAGATAGTCTCTGGCGTGGGTTTTAAGGACCCTGACCGCTGGCCGTAAATACACAGCCAGCAGTGAGGAACCAGTTAATGTGATTAAGCTTGCTTGACAGAACAAAAAAAACAGTAACGGTATTTGTGGAATTGTAATATGGATGTGTAAAAAAATGAATTTTTGTATTTTAGGTGGATTTAGGTCTGGACAATATGGCAAAAAATTTAAATCTTGATAATTGTTTTTCCAAACTTATGGACGGTTCTCGGTTTAAGGCCCCAGGCACACGAACGTAATCACGGGCCCATAGACTTCTATTGGCCACGGGTACCTCCCTGTATGCTAACGGGAAGGTGCCCGTGCCGTTGAAAAATATAGAACATGTCCTATTTCAGGCCGTAATTACGGCACGGGCAGCCCATAGAAGTCTATGGGGCTCCCGTAATTACGGGTGACTACGTGTGTGCACCCGTAATTACGGGAGCGTCGCTAGGCGACGTCCGTAAATAGTCACTGTCCAGGGTGCTGAAAGAGTTAAACGATCGGCAGTAACTCTTTCAGCACCCTGGACAGTGACTTCCGATCACAATATAGATCAACCTGTAAAAAAAAAAAAAGACGTTCATACTTACCCAGAACTCCCTGCTTCTTCCTCCAGTCCGGCCTCCCGGGATGACGTTTCAGCCCATGTGACTGGTGCAGCCAATCACAGGCTGCAGCGGTCACATCGACTGCCGCGTCATCCAGGGAGGTCGGGCTGGATGTCAAGAGAGGGACACGTCACCAAGGCAATGGCCGGGTAAGTATGAATTTCTTTTACTTTCTCTGCGGAAAGGGCTGTCCCTTCACTCTATCCAGCACTGATAGAGAGAAGGGCTGCCGATTACTGCAGTGTAATTTTGCAGCGAAATCGTGCCCGTAAATACGGGTGGAATACTGGTGACACCGGACCCATATTTACGGGCACGGGTCCGTAAATACTGGTGCAATACGGGTCGAATACGTGTGACCAAGGACCCGTATTTACGGGAGGACAAAAATACGTTCGTGTGCATGAGGCCTTAATCTCTATTTTTTTTTTCTTCTTCCTAAACAAGATAAAAGAATACAAAGACAAACTTAAAGGGGTTGTCCCAAGATTAAATGTTATCCCATAACCACAGGAGAGGTGATAACATGCTGATCTGTGGGGGTCCGACTGCTGGGACCCCCACTGGTCACAAGAATGGGGGTCCCATTTCTCTGAATGAATGGAGCATGTGCACTGCCACTCCATTCACTTTCTATGTGACTGTCGAGGATAGCCGATTACAGCGCTCGGCTCTCCTCGGCAGATAGAGAATGAATGGAGCAGCAGGGCGCATGCTTGACCAGCTGCTCCATTGAATCTGATAAATGGTACCCCCGTTCTCTTGATCGGTGGGGGTCCCTTCGGTCAGACCACCACCAATAAGCATGTTACTACTTATCCTGTGGTTAGGGGATAACATTCAATCTTGGGACAAACCCTTAAACTTTTAATTCATAGGCATATAAAAAAAAAAGACCTGAAATGGCTACTACATAGTAGAAAAATACCCCATTATTTCCAAAGGTATCCCTGCCTAGTCAGAGCACCCGCCCTGAAAAGAGCGATCCAGACCTCTGTCCTGCCCCTACAAACACCCTATTACAGTCCTTTACCTCCTGTTAGGGATGATGCTTGATGCTGTATAGAGGGGTATATGGAGTTATGAGGAAGGAGGCCCAAAAATAAACTATGACCAGGCAAGTCACCAACAAATAATGCACACGTGAACTCTACACTAATAAAAACATGTCACTACATCCACTGCGGATGAGTCAAGCCATGCATAAAAAGTTTTGACACTGTAGTCACCTTATTTATCAGGTAACTTATTTGGTAGGGACTGTCATTCCAAAGTTAATAAACGCATTTGTCATGAACTTTAATGACCTTTTTATGACGTATACATTAAACATATTTCATAGTAGCTTATGGGTGATAGGTGCCATTTGATAGGGATCCGTCACAAACATAATCATCCATAGCCTATTATGGCATCCTTTTAACATAAATGTCATGAAAAGCTCATAACGTATACGTTTAACGGATGTCTATGACATATGCCATACAGTTGCCTATGTCACCTGTAGGCTCCAATGCTAATTTTTTTTTCTTTTCTAAAATGGTATTATATGTTATACCACAGTCTACTACGCTATTCTATACCTAAAAAAAAAAAAAAGTTATATGGACACTCCGTCAGGCTAATTTTAGCATGTTTGTCGGGGGGCTTTACTGGAGTGATCTGAACAGGGCCTAAAACAACAATTTGTTTTATAAAATGAGACATAAAACCGAAAGCCAAAAATATATACTTGGTATATCCAACATAAAAAAACAAAACATGAATATTAGGTATACCAATAAATATATCAACACATAAAATGAATTGTTCTATAGTGCAGTGTTTGTTTGTTTTTTTTTGTTTTTTTTTATTTACTCAGACATTACAACCCAAGCCCTGGATTTATGGGATGAAGAAAATTTGTGTGAAACCGCAAACTTTGCCACAACCATGTATGCATAACAAGAGCAGCCGGTTTGGTATATGAGGATTCAATTCCTTAGTTAGGGTTGCATATTCCATTTGGAGTGATCACACTTGTACCAGGAAGCAGAAAGTAACGTAACCCGTCCTGCAAGCCTTGTCATGGTGAAGGGGCCTCTTGCGAAGTACAGTATTCCATGACTATGTTCTTGTTACACTGCTGGTTGCAGGAGTCCTTCACTTCCTTGACTGAAATGCTGGGCAATGTGTACTCTGCCTCCTGGTGGTTAACCATTGCAATGACAAGTTTAATAGTAAAAAAAAAATTAACTCTAAAATCTCCATTCTCATATGATATTGTTTATACACTCAATGCACTTGATGTTAATGTTTTCTGAACAAGTTATATTCACTGGTTACAATTTCTCATTTAGCTTTCTAGAGAGAATCGACCACGTTAGGCAAAATGACTATACACCAACAGATCAGGTGAGTTGTTTTGGATGGACTATTGGCTATGTGAGTGGTGCAAAATATGTACTACTGGTTTAAAAAAACAAAACGCATATACAGACTGTATCCCTGTGTGTTCCTGGCAGAGTTAGAATAACACAAGAACCGTCCATTGATGTCGGCAATGTTTGAGCTGCCTATGTACAGTGACCACCTCCAGAAATTCCACAGGGGTCCTACTAGGTGCGAGTGGACAGCCATGGTGGCGCGATAAAGACACAGCATATCGCGGTCCACATAAAATCTCATGTCGGGACAGTTTGAGGCCAGGATCACATTTGTGGTTTTTGTGTCAGGGGTGGAAACAAGCGAAAGGAAATCCATCAGTGTGTTCTTTAAGTGTTTCCTTACATTTGGAGCCACCTCCTTGTTTTGGCTAAAAGAACTGAGCCAAAAACGGCCTCATAACAGAACGTGACTGAATTGCCCTGAAACTGTGGCCGGAATGTCCCTTCTATAGTCCCAGCATAAAACTGCTTTTAAAATGCAGGATCATTTCTAAAAATTCCGCATTTACATATTAGTCATAGGTCACAAGTGTTTACTGTACTGGAAAGAACTTACTTGTTAAGGTGGCGCATCCCTTCACGAAATCAAACCATGTGTGAATGTCTATACACGCGACTGCCATAAATTGATGTGTAACAAATGTTCTTGTGTTTCAGGATTTATTACGATGCAGAGTTTTGACATCAGGGATTTTTGAAACGCGATTTCAAGTAGACAAAGTAAATTTTCAGTAAGTAGAACAACGATTTTTTTTCTTTTTTTTTTTTTTTTAAATTTTGAGTTCATATTCTGTCATAAATACAACGAGCATGGGCTGGAAAACTTTTACGTGTGGAGTTAGGCTTTTATCTACATCAAACTCCATAAGGTCGGCTCTCAAATGAAATTTTACTGCGTTTTTTTTAAGTGTCCCCCCCAACGATACTTAAAAAAAAAAAAAAAAACTACTACAAAATTTAAAGACAATAAAAAAAGATGTACAAATGGTATTTGTAACTTCTTCCTATCCATTCTTCTATGGCTGGCTCTGTGAATGGCCGGTCACTTCCTAATGATAAAAACTAAGGGAACTAACTGCCCTCCGCTGTTCCCATACTGCCGAGCGTGTCTGCTTGTGAACGCGCATGTCCGCTCAACCAATGAGAGTCCAGCAGTTCCTGCGCCTGTCTTTCATGTTTCTCACCGCCTCCAAGTTGCTAGTATATTACTCACAGCGACCCCTAGTGGCTTGCTGTGCTTATATATTACAAGGTAGCATCGGAATCGCGCACGTTTACACAGAACAGAGACAAACGGAAACCATTAGCAATGGAAGCATTACCATTGAAATCAATGGTAATGCACATGGAAAGCTATGGTTTCCATTTTGTTTCCGTTCATGGGTTCCCCTGACGGAACGGTCTGACGGAACCCCGACGCAGATGTGACCAAAGCCTAACAGCAGCTTATACAAGGAGATATGTGGAAGAAGGGACACCGGCAGAAAAAACTATAGGAATAAGGTAATAAATATGTATTGAGAATATACTTCTATTCTCTATACTAACACATCTATACAAACTTGTATAACATTACAGGTACTTTAACTCTAGAAAAAAAATACCTGCCAGAAGTTACATTGTAATGAAGGGGATTCATTAAAGGCTATGTAAACCTTTGAAATCTTTTTTTTTTTTTTTTTTTAAATAAATTTGTCTATCATTGTGATTGGTACAACTTTTTAATAAAAATGATTTTTGCTTTTTGAGATACAGCTTCTTTGTATCCCCTACACAGAGCAGCTGAAATTTGTATCGATCAGGTCCACGGGACTGACTGGTTCAGTGACAGCGGGTCCTGCATGTTTTGTGACACGCAGGATCGAGCGGTTACTGATAACATCGAAGTTCATAACTTAGCGCTGATCGATTTACAGGTGGATCCTGTGTGTCAGAGATCCGCAGAACCTGCTGACACTGAACCAGTCAGTCCCGCAGACTTGACATATTCAGGTCTTCGTTCACAATACAGCTGCTCTGTATACAGAATACAAAGTAGCTGTATCTCAAAAAGTTAAAAATATTTTTTCATAAAAAGTATTTAGAAAGTTGCACGAATCCATTTTTTTTTTATTTTTTTTTTTAAATAAAACCGTTTATTTCAAAGGTGTACATAGCCTTTAAGTCTCATTTGCACTCTGAAAACAATGCGTTTTTAACACCTTAATGACCAAGCTATTTTTTATGTTTTTCCATTGTCGCATTCCAAGAGCTATAACTTTCTTATTTTTGCGTCGACATAGCTGTATAATGTCTTGTTTTTTGCGGGACAAGTTGTATTTTTTAATAGCACCATTTTAGGTTACATAGAATTTACTGATTAACTTTTATTAACTTTTTTTGGGGGGGGAATAGAAGTGGGTTTTTATTTTATAATACACTGCAATACTTTTGTATTGCAGTGTATTACTGCCTGTCCGTTTAAAACGCACAGGCATCTGCTAGGCCATGATTCTGTTTAATGTACAGGTTATCTATATACAGATAATGCGGAGTATTTATACTATTGCGGCTGACACGTGAGGCGCTCATCGTTGTCAATCGGTATACTATGAGTGCCTAGCAGGCATTCACTGCAGGCAGACCTGGGGGCCTTTATTAGGCCCCCGGCTGCCATTGGAGACACAGACACTCGGCGATTTTATTGCCGGTGCCGGTGGGATGAGAGGGAGCTCCCTCCTTCTCTCCAAAACCACTCAAATGCGGCGCACGCTATTGAGCGCCACATCTGAGGGTTTAAACGGGTGAGATCGAAGCCCCTACAAATTGGCATGTACTGAAATTGGTTTTGACACTTTTGCTGTGGCTTTCACTCAGAAGTTGTGGTACAGCTATGAGCAACAAATAGTGGAATTGGTATTACACTTGAGTAGATGTAATGCCGGAGCATATAACGTGTATGGATTAGTTACATGTTATTAATTCCTTTGTTTTGATGATGATGTCCATTTATAATTTGTGTAAAAAAAAAAAAGAGAGAAAAAAACATGACTGTGGATGGTAGAAATACCAGTGTTTAAATAATAAAATAACGTTCACACAGCTAATTGGCGTGCGGATCAGCGTCCACCTCAGATTTCTGCCATGGATTCTGTGCTATCGGAATGTCATTTCAACTGTCCAATCACACCACATTTGGTGTGTACATTCAGCGTATGCGCCGGAAAACATGGCGTTTACGCAGAATGGGTCCGTAGACCCCTAGAGACCTAACGAATGCCAAGAGAGTGTTCCATTGGCATCTGCCAAGCAGATACGTTGGTGTACCTTTTTCGTTTTTTTTATACTGTGTAGGAAAGCGCAACCTCCTGCGCTTTCCTATACTGCGCTACATATATACATATAATTTATATATTTTTTTTCTACACATGACCGCGTATGGTATTCAGTTGTATTTCGCGGTGGTTTAAGTTCGGCACATTTCTGGAGATTTTTCTGATGTGTGTGCCAAACTGAAACATTTAACATTATGGTGTGAATAGACCCTAAACCAGTAGAACTGCAGAAGAAACCGAGCACTGGCTTCTCATGCTCCAGACTTCATTGATTATTCATAATAGTTTTGCACAACTGCAGCTGATGTCATATATGTCTGCTTGCACTACTGTCGGCAGGCCATGTGCGGGGAAAGGAAATGTGTGGAGTTTTCCAGTTAGATGGAATGATTTCATCTACATATGTTGATCGGCTGATCTCATTTCTAGCATGTTTCATGTTAAATTATTATGGGACTTCAAAGGCAGCTCTTCCCACTAGTATTAGTCACTGCCCAATTATGATCAGGGGACCCTGGTAAGGGCCCTGATCCAGGGAGCGTCCACCTCATCATACAGTGTTCTCCTGAATCACTTGTGTTGACAGGATGTTATTTTTGTCTTTCCAACAGCATGTTTGATGTAGGAGGACAAAGAGATGAAAGAAGAAAATGGATCCAATGTTTTAATGGTAAGTGGCTATTTCCTCCATCTTATAATTTTCCTGTTCCAACAAGTTCATCAAGCAGTGCCAGCTGTGCAAACTTCTGGCATGGAATATACCTTAAAATTGGCACCCGAACCCCAGAGTATTGATGCACAAATACACTGTAAATGGAATGACGCTTTCAGGCCTACTACCCTTGTGACAAGTTACTGCTCTAAGAAATGATTATCTGGCAAAAGATCGTTCATAGAACGCTCGTTGACGATAATTGCCCTGTGTAAACAGGGCAGCGATCAGCAGATAAATGAGCAAATGCTCATTCTTCTGCTGATTATATCATTTTAGAAAAGTAAATATTCTAGTTGTCGGCAGCACATCTCCCTGTGTAACATGATAATAATGTATGGGGACGAGTGATTGGAGTAACGACCGCTCGCCCCCGTACATAGCTCCTTGTGACAGGAGAAAACAAGCGTCGATCAACGAGCTGTCTCGTTGATTGGCGTTCACTGCCCAGGCCAAAATTGGCCGGTGTAATAGGGCCTTGACAATAGACTGACACTTCCTGTTCTGTAGAGATCAATTCTCAGCAGTCATTTCATTATCATAACAGGCAGGATTACAATGAAAGGCAAGTGATAACTTCACCTAGAAATACGATGAATGAAAGCTGAGACCTATGATTCAAAATGCTAGGATCAATATTCTGCCCTTGATAGCTTAGGGTGTTTTATTGTTTTAGTCCAACTACTGGGCCATAGTTCACTGTCACGGTGTGTATGGGCCCCAGATGCCCCCAAAGCCGGAAAATCACCATCTTAAAAAAGAACATCATAATTTATTTGGGTGAGGTTTTTTTTGTGACTGCCAACAGCCCTGTCACGTGTCACTATGAACCACCAAAAACAGCAGGATTAACCACAGACAATAGGCATACGAAAATACGAAAATTACATTTTATTGAGAAATAGTACATCAATACATAACCATATTTATAAAATATGGAGAAGAACTCTAATGGGACCACAAAGATGGAAAATGAGCCCAAAGATATAGAGAACAGTCAAGGAACTAATCAGAATGAAATAAAAATTAATAAAAACATATATATATATATATATATATATATATACACACATACTCATATATATATATATCCCAGAGAATACCAGTTATGGAGTGTTTAGGACTAATACCTGATGAAACCATATTCAGCATGTATCCCAAAATGCAAAAAATGATTATGCCCAAAAGGCCCCTTGGACCAATGTCAACAATAAGAGCTAGCACCCAGACACCAACTATCAGTAGACCATTGTATTGCACAGCAAGATAGTGGCCCCCCTATAGTGAAAAATATATTAGCTAAATAGCATCAATAAGTAGTCACTAAAAAATATTGCAAAAAAAAAGGGGATTAAATAGATATAGGAGTCGTATCTAGTTAGGAGAACCTATCCAGTGTATAAGGATCGATATAAAAGTCTGGAAAACAATAGCCAATGGATAAAGTCAAAGTGAGAAATTAAGTTTGGCCATGAGCGGCCCCGGCACAGAATACAGTGTCACTAGAGAAGCTCAGCCTGGAACAGGAAGACAAATTTAACTCCTTCACTCAAACTAGAATTGTTCTGCTGGATGTATGTGTTGTGCCAGGCGTTTACCCACCGCTTACTTCTCTGTTCTAGATGTCACGGCTATCATTTTTGTAGTTGCGAGTAGCAGTTACAACATGGTCATTCGGGAAGACAATAACACAAACCGACTACGAGAAGCACTGGACCTGTTCAAAAGTATCTGGAATAACAGGTACAGTTCTGGCCACGTTTGGATAATGTTTAATCTATCTCCTATCGTTATTCTGGGTGGTGACCGCTCATATATATGTGAACACAGCAGATGAGGCCTTGTTCTAATAAAGTGAAATAATGGCTATACTAGTAACTCTAGAAAGTTAAAAAGATCTTTCTGAATTGAAAAGAACAGAAAACCTAATCCGATGAGTTTTTTTGTTCTTTACTTCTCCATGCAGGAGCTGTATAGTTAGAGCTTAGGAAGAGAGTGGATTCCATTCTTGGCTCTACATATACCGGACCTGCAAAGAGAAATCATGTGCTATGTGTATCAGATCCTAGGAGAACTGGGTTACAATCCATGTGGGAGATGTAATGGTGACCATATTGGTTTGTTACCGACCTCTCCCAAAAATCTTGTTCTGAGTTTTCGTCACAGATTTTGTCAAATTTGATAGGAGGGCATCGGGAGGTATAAGTCGAATGACAGAACGGGCACAGTGTTGTGACTTCCGTTATGAATGGAGGACAATACGCAAATGTGAACATATCTTTACTCTCACATGTGAAATAATTCTCCCTGTGTGTTCACTATTTCTACAGTCTCCGCTAAAAGTTACAATACTCACTAGGAAAATAGAACACGGTCCTGTAACTGTCTCTTATACGCTTAGTTACAATCTTTGTTAGCCACATGGTGGCGGCAGAGATCTAAAAACCTGTTAAAAATAGAAAGCAACCTAAGGCCTCATGCACACGACCGTAAAAACTCCCGTTATTACGGGTCGTAATCACGACCCGTAATAACGGGCTCATAGACTTCTATTGGCGACGGGTGCTTTCCCGTTTTCTCACGGGAAGGTGCCCGTGCCGTTGAAAAAGATAGAACATGTCCTATTTCAGGCCGTAATAACGGCACGGACAGTCCATAGAAGTCTATGGAGCTCTCGTAATGACGGGTGGCTACATGTGTGCACCCGTCATTACGGCAGCGTTGCTAAGCGACGTCAGTAAATAGTCACTGTCCAGGGAGCTGAAAGAGTTAACTGATCGGCAGTAACTCTTTCAGCACCCTGGACAGTGACTACCGATCAGTATAAACCTGTAAAAAATAAAAGACGTTCATACTTACCGACAACTTCCTGCTTCCTCCAGTCCGGTCTCCCGCCCGTTGCCTTGGTGACGCGTCCCTCTCGACATCCGGGCCGACGTCCTGGATGACGTTTCAGGCCATGTGACCGCTGCAGCCAATCACAGGTCAATCACAGGCTGCAGCGGTCACATGGACTGCCGCGTCATCCAGGGATGTCGGGCTGGATGTGAAGAGAGGGACGCGTCACCAAGACAACGGCCGGGTAAGTATGAATTTCTTTAACTTTTATTACAGAAAGGGCTGTCCCTTCTCTCTATCCTGCACTGATAGAGAGAAGGGGCTGCCGATTAGTGCAGTGCTATTTTGCCGCCAAAAACGTGCTCGTAAATACGGGTGGAATATGTGTGACACTGGACCCATATTTACGGGCACGGGTTCGTAAATACTGGTGCAAAACGGGTGGAATACGTGTGACACCGAACCCGTATTTACGCCAGTATTTACGGGTGGGAAAAAATACGGTCGTGTGCATGAGGCCTAACTCTGTAAGATATAGCGGCTTTTATCAACACCATTTCTAAAGATAAATCGAAAGATAAATTATACTGGAAATTAACCTAGCTGAAGACTTATAGCCCTGTGACATACTCGCCTTCCCAGCACGTGACATGGGTGCGACTGTAAGGCTGGGATCACACGACCTATTTTCAGGCGTAATGGAGGCATTTTACGCCTCGAATTACGCCTGAAAACACGGCTCCAATACGTCGGCAAACATCTGCCCATTCATTTCAATGGGTTTGCCGATGTACTGTGCCGCCGACCTGTCATTTTACGCGTCGCTGTCAAAAGACGGCGCGTAAAATAACAGCCTCGTCAAAGAAGTGCAGGACACTTACTTGGGACGTAATTGGAGCCGTTTTTCATTGAATCCAATGAAGAACAGCTCCAAATTACGTCCGTAATGGACGCCACGCAAAACGCGAGTACGAGCAATTATGTCTGAAATGCAGGAGCTGTTTTCTCCTGAAAACAGCTCCATAATTTCAGACGTAAATGCAGTTATCGTGTGCACATACCCTTAGGGTAATCTATTTCCACTCACTCTTGCACTCGCCTTTCACTAAGGTTGCAAATGGAGCATAAATCACACCCCAACACCGTCCACACACCAGATACAACACTGTTGTGGGCCAATAGAGGTACATAACCCGTGTGTGTGTGTGTGTGTGTGTGTGTGTGTGTGTACACCAAGAATGGCAGTGGATTCTTTAGAGTATACAAGACTACTAAACTTGGTCAAGTTTTCAGCTTTAATATAAAAAGTACAGGGTTTACAAACATAAAAAAAAAAAAAGATAAAATGACAAGAACTTGTGAAACCGTTATAAAAACAAAATGGAGAAATAACAGACCTGCAGACTTAGGCCTGATTCACATGAACGCTGCGCATCTCGGACATGAAAAACTGCAGTTATTAACGTCCGAGGTGCATCCGTGCCCAGCGCTGCGGGACACGAGGTCTCGCATCCCCCGTAGTTGAGAGTCTATGGGGGGATACGTGATGCACGAAAATCACGGACATGTCCTATTTTCCCACGGACTATTCACATGGTCCATTGAAACAGCTGTGTGAACGGCCACATTGAATTACATAGGTCCGTGGGATGGCCGCTGTTTCAATGGGCGTTTAACACGACCGTGTGAATCAGGCCTTCGGCTACATTCACACAAGCGTGAAAAACTCACGTGAATCTGGTCCGTATGTGTTGCGTTATTGCATCTGTGCGTTGCGAGTGGCATGCAATTGAATTAATGCGTAAATCACGCACAGCACACGATTTTCACGCACCCAATTACTTCAATGGGCGATAGGTGCGTGAAAAACGCACCAATATAGGACATGCAGTGAGTTTTACGCAATGGACACTCGCTGTGTGAAAACTCCTGCATGTGTGAACGGCCCCATTGAAATCAATGGGTCCGTGTGCTGCACGTGATTTTTCTGCGCGGCACACGGACGGATGTGAGCCCTTTTCCAAGTCCAATTTTTATACCCTTTGTTCTTAGTTTGGGTTTCCAGAGTTGCCCACCAGTTCATTAGGCAGATGAGGTTTGTGAATGGACAGTGATGTAATAAAGGTGAAGGACCAGGAAGATTAATAGGTGGTTGTCCTTTTATTCACCTCACTATGATCCCTCAATCCAGATGAGGAGATTTGTATTGGCCATTTTATGAAGTTGCCGCGACCAGGCTTAGGTGTTAAAGGTGACGCTACATCTTCTTTTAGTGACAGCACCGAAGCACTTCTACAACCCATGGTCCAGTACATCCAGGATACAATAAAAATTCATGGCCACTCTGGCTAATTCCTAGAGTTCATTGTCTTTACTCCAGAAATTAGCCGTGTTGTGGCCCTGACACTTGTTACCTCCTTCATTACAAGTACCAACGATCCAAAGATGTGAAATCATGCCTAAGATTGTGAAGTTCTCCTATAACATGTATGGAGGTTTTTGTAATACATGTGTTTTAGGCCTCATGCCCACTTCAGTCTTTTCCTTCAGGGTGCTATCCGTTTTTGTCACTGATGGCACCCTGAACCCATTCATTTCAATGGGCCCATGCACACTTCAGTTATTTTAAAGGATCCGTTGCTCCGTTACGTCAAAAGTAGAGCATGTCCAACTTTGGTCAGTGATTCCGTGACCATGGGGTGGGGCCCATAGAAGTCAATGGGTCCAGACAAAAAATGAACAGCACACGGAAGGCTTCCGTGTGCCGTCCGTTTTTGACGGATCCATTGTCCTAGTAACGGCAGGGTGTACCAAAGTTCACAGACTGGGACATGTGACGAGTTCAAATAAAGTTCAATACCTTCAATTTTCTTTACGGAAACACGGAAGCGAAACGGAAGCACATCGTCCGTTCGGAACGGACACGGATACCAAAACGGACAGACGGATACGTGAGAAACGGGTGTGAAAACGGTGATGGAAGTGTGCATGAGGCCTAAGATACGACCGTGTCACACCTTGATAGGGGTCTCTGTTGTAACTGGGAATAAACTTGTCATTCTGATGGGTGTATTGCTGCGTTGTGTTCTTTTTATTGTTCACGTTTTTAAGAGTCTTCTTCAGTTAAGGCCTCAGTGCAGATGTGCTTACCCTCCCTTATGAATATGTCTTATCCATCAACAGGTGGTTACGGACTATATCTGTCATTTTATTTTTGAACAAACAAGATATGCTGGCTGAAAAAGTCTTGGCAGGGAAATCAAAAATAGAAGATTACTTCCCAGAATATGTGCGCTACACTGTACCCGACGATGGTAAGAAAAAAAGGCACTTTTAATAGAGATTACATTTACAGGCTGGCTGTGTAAAGCTCTGCTGTCCTATAATAATGCGGGACCACGGAAGCAGGCATTGTCATGGGGACAGAAGATCTTCTCACAGGCTGTCTGTATCTTATTACCCTAATTGTAACCTAATAAGTCGCACATAAATAAGGTGGATTGGAACATTTTAGAACATGCTTTAAGAGTACCTGTCCGCTCTCCTGACATGTTTGTTTTAGTAAATACTTGTATTCTTCATGAAATAACAATTCTGAACCATCTTTTCCTAGAACTCTGCGTATTGACGTTCTTCTGTTATCCCTCCTGTCAATTTATGAATAAATTGACAACTGGGTGTTACCAGTTGGAATTGTGTCCTTACACACCGACACTGTCCAATCGGTGCGAACAATGCCAGGTTGTGTAGGGACACACCAATTAGCAAGGGAATTGGTAACAGGAACGGCACAACGCAGAATTGTGAGAAAAGATGCTCAAGAATTATCATTTCATGGGGAATGCATGTATTTAATAAAACAAACCTGGAAACCTGCCGGAATGATGACGAACGGAAACAATTAGTGACGGAAACCTCCGACGGAACCCCGGAACGGAAAGTGAACGGTGATGTGAACAGGCCCTTACCTAATGCTGTCAGGATGCATACCATCACGAGATATATCAGTAACCCCAATCAGACACGATTGAAACAGACCCATATAATCTTTACAAGGCTTCCCAACAAAGTCGCATAGTCCCGCTAACATCACTGGAAATTAGCGTTAACGTTTTATTTTGCTTTATGAGATTTGCATTTTTCTGCATATATTCTACTTAATTGTCAATCCTTTGTACAGCAACACCAGATGCCGGAGAAGATCCCAAAGTTACGAGGGCCAAGTTTTTCATCAGAGATGAATTTTTAGTAAGTGATTTTAGTAATTTCTCAAACTCTCATGTTCTTGTATTAAACTAAAATCACAGAGAGCGTTACTCGTTGTAAATTCTATTATATCCTATATATAATACGTAATCCATGTGTAAAATATTTATCCAAACAAAAGTGGATATACCGGTAGTTGGATACATATAATGCAAGACAAAAATAAACCAAAGAAGGAGCAGCACTGTGGCAATGAACCAACAGTGGTCGGTGCTATGCTTCACAAATAATGAGTGACTTCTCCTTATTTGATGAATATCCACAAAATGAAGAGCACGGAAGCAGCACTCAAAAAGGAGGAGGAATTTATTCACCAAACAAATGCAACAAAAACACCCCTATTGAGGAGGTGAAATGTTGCATTTGTTTGGTGATTAAATTCCTCACTTTTTTTTTGAGTGCTGCTTCCGTGCTCTTTATTTTGTGGATATAATACAAGACAGATATTGCTTCCTTTGCCCTCATTACCTGTTCTAATGGATTCCTTGTCAGTGGGTGATGAAAACAAACCGTTACAGAATTTTAGTTGTAATTATCTTACAATACATATATTCCTATAGGTCAAGAAATTTATACCAAACGGTCAGGTGGAACTACCATACGGTCTGCGTTTTAGATCAATTATATTTATATGTAACAGGTGTGTCCAGCTTACTGAAAAAATAATTTCTGGCTACCGCAATCACGGAAGCATTTCAGATATCCCCTCCACAGCTCCACCTTTTATTCTGGTCACACCTCTCAAAACAACCCTACGGCTGGATTCACACGAGCATGTTCGGTCCATAAAGGACGAAACGTATTTCGGCCGCAAGTCCCGGACCGAACACACTGCAGGGAGCCGGGCTCCTAGCATCATAGTTATGTACGATGCTAGAAGTCCCTGCCTCTCCGTGGAACTACTGACCCGTACTGAAAACATGATTACAGTATGGGACAGTTGTCCGGCAGCGAGGCAGTGACTCCTAGCATCGTACATAACTATGATGCTAGGAGCCCGGCTCCCTGCAGTGTGTCCGGTCTGGGACTTGCGGCCGAAATACGTTCCGTCCATTACGGACGTAATGACCTCGTGTGAATCCAGCCGTATTGTAACTTCTGAGTTCTCCGCATGTTCAGACCCAGGGAAGCTAATTATTATTGTTCACAGCATACTGTCCCCACACTACGGCCACATTGCAGCTATTCAGTTGTGAAGAATCATAGGCCAAGTACACTGCAGTTAGGCCATGCTAGTAATTAAGTGCTTTACATATCAATGACTAGATTATTCCCACATCTCTTCTGGTACACTTGGTCATACTACACACCGTTGTCTCTCAAGCACTGTACATAGCAGCCTTCTCCCTTGTCGGTCATATTGCATCCAATCCTGATGCAAGATGAGTGAAGTACCTGTCACAGGACCTGCAGTCCTGTATTCTACCCATCCAGCAAAGTTTAATTCATCCATTAGAGAGACAATAAATCTTCCTACTAAAACATTGTATCAAAGAGGGAGGCCAGTGGGAGTACGTGCGTAAAGAGATCCTATTCATTCTATATTAGAGCTTGTACAGGCTTAGAAACAGGCAGACAAGAAGCTGACCCTCCCACTGACTGAGAAAAGCAGCTTCCAGCATGAAAAAGCCTCAGAAAGGTGCTGTATATATCATTGATCACATGCCTGAGCATATTGGGACACTTCTACTGCTTGGTTCAGTGAACCTGTCCTTTTTCAAGAAATAATATCCTTTATTTTATTCTGTAGAGCTTTGCGATCAGAACTTTTTAATATACAGCTGTGTTCTTGAAAATAAAAATGAATTGACCTAACTTTATCTAAAAAATAGTCCTTTGTTTTTGCAGAGGATAAGCACGGCAAGTGGCGATGGAAGACATTACTGCTACCCTCATTTTACCTGTGCCGTAGACACGGAGAACATTCGCAGAGTTTTCAATGACTGTCGAGATATCATCCAGAGAATGCACCTCCGCCAATATGAACTCTTGTAATCGTTCTCACCGTGGAGCCTGTGGTTTTAAATACTTTGCTACTATTTTCTGTCTCTTTCCTCTGTACTTCTCCACACAGGGTGGAACATCCCCACAGTGCACTTTTTCTAGGCTTCTACCTTTTTTATTTTGGTATTTTTGTTCAGCGACGATTTTTTTTTCCAACTTTCTGTTTTATGAGAGGGCGTTTTCTGTCCTTGTTTTGTTTCACACTTTGTTTTTTTAATCATTCCACTAAACCAGTGCTGCTCACTCCCCTAACTAGGAAACCTATTGGCCTTTTATCAGAGCATAGACTTGAGCTTTTGCAAATCATGTATCTAATCATGTAAATTAGCACTTCTCACCTGTGCAGCCACCTTTGTAAAAGGCAGGATCGTAAAGTAGCCCCCAGTTCTAACTTCACAAATGTAGTGCCCGCCACTGTCAATTCTGCAGCTTTGCCATCTGAAGAATTCCTGCACGCGTCTTCCTATTAGGCTGCGCATGCAATGGGCAGTTGCTTCTCATATCTCCTTCCTTCTAAAAGGGACTAATGTTCATAAGGTGGCCACATTATGAAATCTGGGCACAGTTCTACTGAATACTGCAATACTGGTATGTTTTTAAGATGTGCCTATAAAGTAAGTAGTCGCAGCACACATTTTGTGGACTGAACTGATAATTATGCTATTGGTTCACTAGGATCTGGTGACACAACTGCAGAACAGCACGCCACGCCACGCCACATGCTTAATTTCTCTGGGGTGGTTCTAGTGAACTAATAGGCTAGTTGACAATCATTTCACTTCACAAAATGGGAACACTTAAGTGTGAATACATTGTAGAATGGAATGTGGTCCCTGTAACGTTTGTGCTGTAAAGCAAAGATGGAGCTGCGTGTCTTTATGAGCAATATCCACCAGATTGTGCTGCCATCGAGTCTACAATAAGTTTGCGGGCCAGTTTGAAGGGTGGATTTGACAGGAAAACATTTTAGTCTCAAATCAGAAGGACTTGCAATCCCTCTACACACTCCTGATTACTTAGAAAACTGTTACATAGTGGTCTGTGGAATACCCCAGACTGAAAAGGCAGAGATTATCTAAAGATGAGCTGTCCTGAGAGGCAATATCAATATATATGTGTATATGTATATATGTATGTGTGTATATATATATATATATATATATATATATATATATATATATATATATATATATATTAGTCACAGACTGCACCTTTCTAAAGTTCGTTAATAATTGTTGATATAAAAAATATATATATATATATATATATATATATATATATAGATAGAAATAAATATATATGATAAATACATATATAATGTATGTGTATATATATGTATTTGTGTATGTGTGTGTATGTATATATATATAATGTATGTGTACACACACACACACACACACACACACACACACACACACACACACACACACACACACACACACACACACACACACACACACACATATTTTAGAGACAGGAAGGATTCAGTCGCCCCTCTGGGGTAAGGATGGGAGCGCTGACTTTAATTTGACTGACGAAGAGTCTGCCTTCTTTTACAGAGAAGAGACAAAGCTATTTTTTTTGAACAGTAGCTGTGCTTTAAAGCTTTTCTGTCGCCCCCTTTTTTGCTGCCCTCACTGAGGGCAGCATAAGAAAGTGGCAGAGGCACTGATTTAAAGGTTTTAAGTGCTATGTGTAGGCGAGGTGTACTTTTTATAAAACGTGCATATTAATCAGTGCAGTGCTCGCATTGCGCTGTAAGTGATTTGCGTATTTATGCGGTAAAGATAACCTCGTCCTTTCACTGCTGATTGGCCGTTTCCTCCTGATTACTGTGCATATGGAGGAAAATGTGACATTAGAAAAGTAAGTTTTACAAAAAGTACAAACCACCTACACATAGCAGTTATAACGCTGAAGTCAGCGTCTCTGCCACTATCTTATGCTGTCCTCCGTAAGGGTTGCAAAAAGATGATGGCAGATGCTCTTTAAATGGCTATCTGAACAAGAAAGGTTTAATACCATTCCACTAAGCCTTAGGCTACCTCTGTTCTTTTAGCATTTTTTAGTTTTTAATTTCTTATGGGCAATGGCCCTTGCAAATGATACCCATCGTTTAGATGGCACTATGCTCAGACTTATCCCTGTGTGGGTTTACTTTATTATACCTTTTTTTTCTTTAACATGACACTGAAGAGTACTTGATGAAAATGAAATAATGCACTTTGTATCAGGTTAAAAAAAAAACAAAAAAAAAAACTGTCGAAGAATTACACAATGTAGCAGCACCAGAAATATTTATTAATGTCACAAATTAGCATTTGTTGAGTTGCAGGTCAACTGGTAAAGTGACCTCTGCTCTTTGCGCCTTCAGGTGAAGGGGGGGGCTTGTACAAAATTGCAGCGCAGTGGGCTGCAGGCCTTTTGTGACACTGAGGAGTTTAAAGAATGTTTCTGGGACAGTACATAAACTAGGTAATGAAGAGGCAAAGTCAAGCAATTTTTTACCTTTTTATTTTTTATGGTATATTGTGGCTAAGTGTTTCTGCACACCTCAGGCATTCAAACTGCAGCTGCTTTCAGCCTCTCACGTCAAGGCAGAAAAGAGAAGAAAAAAAAAAAAAAGATATACTAAAAAAAGAAAAAACAAATTACCACCCTCACTGATATTATACGTTCTGTCCACAGATGATCTTTTTAGCCTTAGATCATTACTGGGCGTTAGTTCTCTATATAGATTTTTTTTTTTTTTCTTTTTGATTTTGTTTAACTGCTGGTTTATTATAATGTACAGATGTAAAATGTAATATTATTTTGTACAACTTTATTGAAAAAAAATAATACTTGTAGAAGATCTTTGTGCCTTGATTATGGCTGTACCTGTAAAATGAGCTAAGATGTAAGTATGTTTTTGATTGCGCTGTACAGCTTGATGTCAAAACTTGCCTGCAGCTGTGACTGCGGGTAGGAACTATCTGTAGAACTTAGATTTTTTCTGGTTTATATAAAAAGGAAATGCTCTTTAGTACAAAAAAAAGAAAACAAAAAAATATATAAATTATGCAAATTAACCACTTACCTTTACAAATAAGGTCCTACAATGACCAGTTGTTGCAGCAAACATGCCTTTTTTTTTGTTTGTTTCCTTCTGTTTTTATGTGCAGGCGCTGGAGGAAGTGGAGAGTCTCAGCTTTAAAACAAAAAATATTGGAATCCATTTCTCTGTTCATAATTGCAGCCTAGCTGTGTGTCCGTGGAAACCAAGGATTTATTTAAAATGTTAAAAGATTTCTTTTAGAAAACCTTTTGACCATTTTTTGCAACATGGATCTAGCATTCACATAATTGCCACACGGATACTGTGAATGTTTCAAGGAAGAGATACTATGGCAGCACTGGGTAAAGCTTTTCCTACCTTTATCACAGCAGCAGTGGCTGTTATTGTGTGAAGTGGTAACATGATGATGATGATGATGATGATGGTGTGGAGGAGGGGTAACAAAAAGGTTGAAATCTTTGTCTAGCCTGATAAATTACAAGATGACATTTTAATTTCTCTTTTAATAAAGAGACACATTAGAAAGCTGGTTTATTTTAAATATTATAGAATTGATATGTGTGAATATATTTCTCAAACTTGAATAATTTATGCAAATGTTCTCTAAAGAAGTTGTGGTACAAAACGATATATATATATATATACAGCAAGAACTGCTGTAGCAATAAGGCATGTCCTTTTTAGTAACTACTACTCTGCTTTATATTTTATACTTAGGTGTTTTCTGTATGCGAGTCTAGATTATCTTTGTCAGAGATAACATGTACAATGTCTAAAGATACTGTTGCAATATCAGCGGTTAAGTCTTTCTAGGCGACATCACTTCAGATTTGTTGAATTCCATCTTCCTATCCACATATGTAGTGGGAAGTGTCATGCAATATTTTACATGGTGGACGCTAAAGAAAATTTAGAAAATGCACAAAATCATCTAAGTCACAGGGGATTTATTAAATATTTAACGGCAGGCAAAAGTAAAAATAGCTAATTTTGGCACATGCTAGTTTTGCGCAATTTTTTAAAAACTTTTACGCTTCTCTCAATAAGTTTATTAAAAAGAGTTGTGGCTTAGAAAATGGTTTGGGACAATTATGACGCAAATCTCTGTGCCTCAGAAAGTGAAATCTGCGAGCTGGCAGATGGCCAGAGATGCGCCTGGTTTAGTAAGAGGCCTGCCTCTTAATAAATTAGGTGCATTTGACCCAAACATTCTTGAGATTAAGACTGTCGCGTATGTAATGCTAGTTTTATAAATTCTCACCATAATGGCCAATAATATTTGCGATGACGTCTGTCGCATAATCTTTTTGACATATCACTTTTATATATGGCACCATATGGGAATGATATTATAAACATAATTATTATAATCTAGATGTAATTTCACGTGACCCCAGCTAAACCCCCCCCTAAAAAGCTAGGACTGCTTATTAGCAACACAAGTAATTACAGGAAGATTATTTTTGTTTTTATTTGTAAAGACTTGCTTGTTTATTTAGACTGACTAAATTACCAGATTTAAAGGCTATGTACACCTTTGAAAAAGGTCTGGGTATTTTAATAAGGCTGTGTCCGCGTCAGCGTTGGTTTCTATTGAGGAACTCCGTAAAAAACAAAAAACTGCTAATTGTTTGTTTGTCGCCGTTGTGAAAGATTTCAAAGTATCCGTCACTATTGAGATCAATGGTGATTCAAATGGAAACTATGGTTTCCATTTGCCTTTCCGTTGAGGGGTTCCCCCAACGGAAAGCTCCAACAGAACCCCTAAACTGAAACAACGCGAATGTGAACAGCCCCTAAAAAAAAAAAGTGTATCAGTGTTATTGGTGCAATTTTGTAATTATTTTATTAAAAATTATTTTTACTTTTTCAGATACAGTAGCTTTGTATCCTCTATACAGAGCAGCAGTATCGTGTTGTGAAAGATTAATCCATCAGGTCAGCGGCACTGACGGGTTCAGTGACTGCTCAATCCTGCGTGCACCCGCTGTTATCAATCACATCTAAGTTCATTACTTAGATGTGATTGATAACAGGTATTTTAAAAAGTAATTACATTTTATTAAAAGTTATTTTTAAAGTTGCATCAATCACACTGATGCACATTTTTATTTTAAAAAAAAAGCTTTAAAAAAGGTGTACATATCCTTTTAATATACACGATAAAAATCAACAACCACATTTATTTGGCAAAAATGGAACTATGACAGTGAGCGTAGATCTTCACGTTGGCTTCAGCACTGAAGACGGAAAGAGTGTCCATCGGATGATCTGAAAATCCCACCACACGGGCAGATGCTGGCTGTACTGCAGGTGATATGGCTATTACATCAATAAAGGCATTTTCTTTCTTTAATTTATAGGTAACAGTCACATATTGTACAGGTACATCATTTAATAAATATATATTTGTAAAATGCACTGGTCTATTGTAGAGAAAAGACAGCTATGGGCCCATGATGGAATGCAGACTAATCTATTAAAGGGTGGATTCATACGTGGCCGATTTTGTTGCAGAAATTTCTGTGACTTAAAATCACTTCTATTCATGTGAATGGGATTGCAGAAATCCACGTGCAGAAACAACCCTATTCACATGAATGGAACTCATTTTCAGTCAAAAATGTCTGCAACACAATCTGCTGTGTGTGAATCCACCCTTACACAGGCTTTTGTTTTGTGGTGTCAAATGATTTAAAAAAATTCAGTGACAACAAGTAAATTAGTGTCCAGAGACAGAGGAGCGCACCCGCCACACCATAGATGTAGAGGACCGTGTTCTCTGTTGGAAGGAAGCATTTTTCAAGGGAAAAGTCTTCGGGTGTTATCAACCCCTGCAAAAAAGGAAGAACGGAATTCAATATATAATATCCTGCAAGTAAAGGTAAAATTCAACAACTAAAAATAACCTCCAACAGCCACCGACTAAAAATGACATTTGAATTCTGTGCTGCCAATGCCGCGGTTCCCTCCACATCTTGTTTACGGCCTTCGCATGATAAGACCATAGCCAAGAAATGTCAACCCAAGCAAGAAAAATAAGCACATAATAGATATGCTATGTAAGACTGCAATGCCACATGAAAACACTAGGACAAACGGGCAAAGTGGGGACATTTTAAGGTTAACGTTTGGTAACTGGAAAGATAATGTAAATATGTAAACAATCTGGCCACCCTTACATATTGAAGCAGCTCGTGCTGGTGTTTTTGAAGGTACACGATACAGAACATTAATACTAATGCAAAGATGAACCACTCATCACCTACTGAAATGTGCATGCTCATAGAAATGATGCCATTTTAAAGGGTTATCATGGTTTCAGCAATTGAACCATTGTGTGATAAAAAGTTATTCAATTTTCCAATATACTTCCTGTACAAATTTCTCACAGATGAAAAATCTCTGCTTGCTGTCATTTAATAGGACCCTTTGCTTAACCCTAGTAGGTAAAAACATTCTGGTCATGTAATGATCACACAAGTACTCAGATGATTACAATCAAGTTATCAGAGCTCTATCCTGTAGCAAACACTGCGCTTGTGTAATCATCACATGACCAGGACACAAAAAAAAACACCTGGAAGAAGAGATCTTGAAAACAGTTATATATATATTTCTAATGTAATTTTATATTATATTTTTCTCATTACGTAATCCGCTTTATTTGTGAAAACTGTAATACCCCTTTAAAGGCAGTGTAGCCCAGGAGAGGACTGTGTGCTCTTTGATCATTCCAGGAGGTAAGGGATTCCTTGGTGTTCTAGAGTGATGAGTGCATAGCCGTCCATAAAAAGGTTGAAGAATCCCTATAATTTCCAGCACGGGCAATGATGTAACAGCAAAACGCAAAGTCACTTTTTACATACTTTACTCCTAACTATTTTCCGACCAGATGCTTCTTGACCAGGCACATTTTCAAGTTTTAGCTGTGTGCAAGTTGAAAAGCAAATTGTTCTATTACTATTCCAACCTACATGTATTTGGTCTTTTTTTTTCCTCTCAGAACATATAGGGCTTACATAATGTGTAAAAAAAAAAATGATATATTTAACTTTTTTTTTTATAAATATGCAAGGAAGAACAAAAAAGTGAGCGTGTGAATTTAGGTGATTTTGTTTTTGACATCTGGTGCATGCCACTGGGTAAACACACCTGAACACATTTGCCAACTTCAGCGATGCCAAATATGTATGTGCATTTCTTAGGCGGAGCTTACAATAAATGGTGCGCAATAATAAATCATTTGTATGACACACAAAAAATCTGCATTTAGATATATTAAGATATTAGAATATTCTTGATCTATACAAACGTGGATTTGTGTCATACAAATAAAGAATATTCTCATCTATCTTTTTAATAAAAATATTTTTCAATAACTACATTTTTCTATCTATTGATCTGCTACATGGCGACACAGATCGATCCAGCTAAAGATAGCTTTGTCCCGCAGCCTACCTACAAGTAAAACTACCGCTACCATAACGACTGTCCTGTAGGCTACAGGACATGGCGATCCTTGGCCGGGAGACCTGTGTCGCAGCCAAAGTAGCCATGCAAGGGCTCATTCACACTAGCGTGAATCTCGTCTGTGCGGTCCGTTGAAACAAATTGAAGCCGATGGGGCGTGAAAACCACAGACTGCTTTCAGTGGTTTACGCATCAATTACATTGAAAAAGAAATAGTGCTTGCGAGTGCGTGAAAAACACATGACACTTGCAAAACGCACACGGACAGATTTGGACATGTAAATCTGTCACGCTCGTGTGAATGTAGCCCTACAGATAGAAAAAACACTTTTTTCTAAAAATATCTTTTTCTATTACTCTTCATCCCTGGTAACTAATTGTTATTTAATTAGTTATTCAATTTTTCAGACTGTCCCAACGATCACAAGTGGAGACCACACTGAACACCACACGCCAGGTTACACTTCGGGTATGTTCACACGCAGTGAGCAAAAACGTCTGAAAATCAGTTTTTTTCAAGGGAAAACACCTCCTTATTTTGAGACATTTTTTTAAGCCACTCACTTTTCGCTAGAGTCAATGAAAAATGTCCCAAGAAGTGACCTGCACTTTTTCGTAAAAAACGCAGCGAAGAACGCTCCGTCGGAACAGAACGCGGTTTTCCCATTGAAATCAATGGGCAGATGTTTGGAGGCGTTCTGCTTCCGATTTTTAGGGCCGAAAACAGGTCGTGGGAACATACCCTTAGGGTATGTTCACATGCAGTGTTTTCAGACGTAATTCGGGCATTTTACGCCTGAAAAAACGCCCCTAATACGCCTACAAACATTGCCTATTGCTTTCAATGGGAATTACGATGTTCTGTTCCCACGAGCCTTTATTTTACGCGTCACTGTCAAGTGCAGGACACTTCTTGGGATGTTTTTGGAGGCGTTTTTCATGGGCTCATCGTTACCACCCAGCTTCTGGCATTGCACAGACACACAGCGTGTCCTCGCGAGATCACGCTGTGACGTCACTCACTTCCTCCCACAGGAACTTCATCGTGTCGGACGAGCGAGGACACGCTGTGTGTCTGTGCACTGCCAGAAGCTGGGTGGTAACGATGAGAAGTGGATGATGCTGATTTGTCAGCATCATACACTCCCATTCCTAACGCCCAGCTAGTAAAAGAAGTAAAAACGCCCAGATGTACACACACAATACACGCCCAGCTAGTAAAACAAGTAAACACACCCAGATGTAACGAACACAATACACGCCCAGTTGGAAATAAGATTAAAAACGCCCAGTTGTCCATAAGAAAGCCTCATTTGCATAAATATAAAAATGGTCATAACTTGGCCAAAAATGCTCGTTTTTTTAAAAAGAAAAACGTTACTGTTATCTACATTGCAGCGCCGATCACCTGCAATAGGAGATAGGGATTTGAAAATCTGGTGACAGAGCCTCTTTAAGTGCAGACAAACACACACCCCACCCCCGAGACATTTATAGTCTATGGGGGTCCACAACTGGTTAAAACATTTACACTGTATTGTGTGTGTAATAATGATAACTAGCTGGTGTAAATAGTAAAGTTGTTTAAGCATTCAAATATTTTATTTGATGGGCTAATCGCTATAACCGTAAATAGGTTCTAAGTTTTGCGCTAAAGCATCTTTTCTCAAAGGGTCAGCAATTTTATATACAGCCCTCCAAATTTCCAGCATAAGCATCCATTTAACCCCTACCCGCACAAGTAAGTAACTGTACGTCGTTGCGGGAGGTTACTTCCCGCACGAGGATGTACAGTTACTGAGTTGTTTCCGGTGCACACTGTCGGCGACAGTGGGAACCGGGAGGTCAGCTGTTGCCGACTGCTGACACTCCACTCTTGCCGGCCAGCGGTCCTTTGCCGCTGATTTAGTCGAATTAACCCCTTAAATTCGGCGATCGGTTGCATTCGCCGAATTTTAGGGGTTTCTAGCATATCGGCCTACCCCTGTCCGAAATCGCTGGGTTTGCCGATAGTTAGTATGGCAAACGGAAGCCAAACAATGGCTTCCGTGTCTGCCATGGATGGAGGCCCATCAGGACCAACCTTCGGCTGGTCCTGGTAGGCTTCCTGTCGGAGTGACAGGAAGTCATAGTGTCCGTTCCCGATGCACACTGTCAGCGACAAGGTGTGCATCGGGAACTGGGATATCAGCTCTCCCCGACAGCTGACACTCCAGTGTTGCCGATCAGCGGCTCATCGCCGCTGATTTCGTCAATTAACCCGATAAATGTGGTGCTCGATTGCGATCACCACATTTAGGGGGTTTGTAGCACATCAGCAGCCCCATGCAATTGTGGGGGCTGCTGATGCTTGTGATGGCATCCGGAGGCCAGGCAACGGCCTTCAGGTCTGCCATGTATGGAAGCCTATGAGGACCAGACTTAGGGAGGATTTACACAAACGTGTTTTATGTCCGTGCAACTCGCGTGATTTTCACGTGCGTCGCACTGACCTATAAGGCCGTGCAGACAGTCCGTGATTTTCGCGCATCGTGTCCGCTGCATGAAACGCTCGACATGTCCTATATTTTTGCGCATCACGCACCCGTTGTAGTCAATGGGTGCGTGAAAATCACACGCACCACACGGAAGCACTTCCGTGGGACTAGCGTGATTCGCGCAACAGCAGTAAGTATGATTGAAAACAGAAAAGCACCACATGCTTTTCTGTTTACAAACATACAGTGTCATAATGATGGCGGCTGCATGAAAATCATGCAGCCGCGCATCATACGGGGACGACACAGGTAGCGGTTAAGTGCCTTTTGCGCGCGCAAAACGCAGCGTTTTTTGCGCACACAAAACTCACACGCTCGTGTAAATCCTCCCTTACTTTCAAGAGTGACTGACAGTTGGAATACGTTACTCTACCTAGGTAGTGTAATGTATTCTAGCAGCGATCAGAGCTGCAGGTAAAAAAAAAAGTGTAAAAAGTTTAAAAAACAAAAAGTTGATAAAAATGTTTCATAAAAGTGTAAAAATACGTTTTTATTTTCCTATAAGAAGTCATTTATTATAGGGAAAAAATGAAAACGTTAAAAAAAAAAGTACACATATTTGGTATCACCGTGTTTGTAACGACCGAAACGATGAAACTATAATGTTATTTTTCCCGCACGGTGAACGCCGCAAACAAAATAAACGGAAAACAGTGTCAGCGTCGCTATTTTTTGGTCACCACCCCTCCCAAGATACAGAATATAAAGTGAACAAAAAGACGCACTTACCCCAAAATAGTACCAATAAAAACTACAACCCGTCCCGCAAAAAACAAGACATCCCACAGCTTTTTTGACGAAAAAATAAAAACGTTTTGGCTCAGAATAGGGTGTTTCAGAAAATAAATTATTTTATAGAAACTTAATTTTATTGTGCAAACGCTGCAAAACTTGAAAAAAAACTACACACATATGGCATCGCCGTAATCGTACCGATTGGCAGTATGAAGTAAAACGTAATTTATTGCGCACGGTGAACGCTGTAAGAAATAAAGAATTTAAAGCGCCAAAATCGCTGTTTTTTGGTCACCTTGGCTCTAAAAAAAGATCCTGTGGGTTCAAAATGCTCACTTTATCCCTAGAAAAATTCCTTGAGGGGTGTAGATTCCAAAATGGGGTCACTTTTGGGGTGTTTCCACTGTTTTGGTCCCTCCGGGGCGTTGCAAACCCGACATGGCACTGAAAACCAATCCAGCAAAATCTGCGCTCCTTCCCTCCTGAGCCCTGCTGTGGGTCCAAACATCAGTTTATGATCACATATGGGGTATTGCCGTAATCGGGAGAAATTGCTTTACAAATGTTGGGGTGCTTTTTCTCCTTTATTCCTCTTAAAAATGAAAAATTCTATTTTCCACAGAAAAAAAAGGTGATTTTCATCTTCACAAACTAATTCCACTAAATTCTGCAAAAAAACTGTGGCGTCAAAATGCTAACTATACCCCTAGAAAAATGCCTTGAGGGGCGTAGTTTCCAAAATGGGGTCACTTTTGGGGGGTTTTCGAATGTTTAGGTACCACAAGACCTCTTCAAACCTGAAATGGTGCCTAAAATATATTCCTAAAAAAAAGGAGGCCCCAAAATCCACTAGGTGCCCCTTTGCTTCTGAGGCCTGTGTTTGTCAATTAGGACACTAGGACCACATGTTGGTTATTTCTAAAAACTGCAGAATCTGGGCAATAGATATTGAGTTG